>NW_028261385.1:31157974-31507974 GCF_051295495.1 Thamnophis sirtalis | reverse complement strand
GGACTCAGGGTGGCATACAACATTAAAAGAAACATATAATACAAAAGTTAAAAAGAAATTAAATAGGATATCCCAAACCCAATTAAAATTGACAATGACACATTTTTAAAAAAAGAATTAAAATTAAAATTAACAGTAATCAATAATTTGATTTGTTTTGTTCAGGCCAGGCTGGCTTGCTGGAAAAGCCAAAAAGCCAACTTTTTAGGGCGCATCGGAAGGACCGGAGGTCAGGGATTATGTGAAGCTCCGGACGCAGCTCATTCCAGAGGAAAGGCGCTCCCACAAAGTAGAATAAATTTATCACCCAGACACAGAATCTCCCTTACCCCCACCCCCTTGGAGGTGTTTAATGGCAAGCAACACATATTTATGCTGTGCCATTCCAGTGCCCATTTCAGGTAGCTTGAAGAGATACTGTTGTCATTTTGAGATTCCTTTAGGATTTTTTTTTTTGCTTTCTTAGATCAAGTGAAGCTACAGCATCTTTATCTTCTGAAGATCAGTAATCTTAACAGTTTGTTGTATTTTAATTTCCTGAAATTCAAAGTTCCCTAGAGCTCTGAGAACAAGAGATATATATCTTTGCTTTTAGCTTTGTGTGCATGTTTGCCCTTGCATGCACATTGCACAGCCTGTCCTATCACTAGGCATAGTGAGGCAGCTGCCTCAGGGTAGGAGAGAGTCATGTTCAAAAATTTCCCTTGGTCTCTTTCTAATTGTATTTGTTTGTTTATTTATGCATTTGAATTGTTTGCTGTCCATCTTGCTTCAAGGCAAGTGTGGGTTACAGCAATGAAAATCAGTAAAACCATAAAGAATAAACATTTCTATTAACAGCCTTTACAGATAAAAGATGGGGAGAAAAGGAGCAAGATGTGTATATGGGGAAGAGTGAAGCAGATGAGAATCAGTATGTATGGGTTTTTAGATAGCTAAATGGCTGCAATGGGTTGAAATAATTTGCATGAATAACAATGCATCTTAAAAGCAAATCCATCTTAAAAGCAAGTTCCCTTGCTATTTCATCTCTGCTTATTTTTTATTCATTCAGTCCTATTTCATCCTAATTCATTGCATTGTTTCTTGATCAGCTCTTTCCAAAAGGTTATGTGACAGAAACAACTTCCTTTTCCATTTGTTCCAAAGTACAGTATTCTTAATCACAACTTTTCATGTTCTGTAATAATGCTTCCTGGTTGTTAGCACTTAACAATCCCCCCCCCCAAAATGTGAACGTTTGCACAGCAAAATTTTGTTTTATAAAAAATACCCTAAGATTAAGAGAGTTGGAAAGGACCTTCTAGGTCATCTAGTACAACCCCCCTCAAGCAGGAGACCCTACACCATTTCTGACAAATGGCAGTCCAATCTCTTCTTAAAAGCCTCCAGGGATGAACTCCCACAACTTCTGAAGGAAACTTCTGTTCCATTGGTTGATTGTCCTCACTGTCAGAAAGTTCCTCCTTGTTACTAGGTTGAATCTCTCCTTGTTCAGTTTACATCCATTATTCCCTGTTTGGCCTTCAGATGCCTTGGAAAATAGCTTGATCCCTTCCTTCCCCTCAAATATTGGAACATGTCTCCCCTGGTCCTTCTTTTCACTAGACTAGCCATGCACAGTTCCTGTAACCCTTCTTCATATGTTTTAGATGCCAGTCCCCTGGAGACAGTACCTTCATGGGTTATTCCATCAACTACTTGTGACATAGCTTAGAAAAGGAAGAAATATATAATTTATCTCTACAGCAACTTTGTATCTGATAATCTTTTATTTTGGGATGTTAATGCAGTCTTTTATGGAAACCCTGCTCCCAATCAAACCAAACCATGTTTACTTTGCATTTCGGTACTTATTGATAACCTTCTTAGGAGGAAACAAAACCACTTATTGCAGTCTTCTGGCAAACATTTACCCACTGGTTCAGGGTGGTCAATTTATCTAGTCCCCAAACCGCAGTCCTGAAAATGAGTGAAAAATAGAGATTCAAGAAGGAAGGGGAATGTGATCCTTCCCAAACACCATCTTTGTTTAACAAGGCCATCAATCACTGGCCTGGCCTGGAAACTGGAACGGGACATTCAATTGCATTTTCCAGGCCGTGCATCTTCAACAGCTGCAAGGACTTGAAAAACACAACAAAAATATGAAATAGGCTGTCTTTGTGCAAAAACATGATCGCATTTTCACACTCCAGATGTCTGTGGGGCAAGCTGGGACAGATGTAGGCTGAGCCTGCATCGGCAGGTTTCATTCCGAGTTGAAACTCCCAGTCCTGCAGGTGGCGTGCCTGCAGGTGGCGACAAATGCCCTTAAAGCTATGCGCTGTCCGTGGTCCTGAAACTCCCATGACTTGGAAGCAGACGAGGAGAACGTATCTTGCTGCCGCCGCTGCCAAACGCAAAGAATGTGGAGGGGGGGGAGGCAAAGTGCCCATTCGTGGCCTTCTTTTCAAAGCGCCAAATTGTAGCTGGAGGGGGGGGGAGGACACACCCGGGTTTTCTCTCTTCGTTGCAGCTTCACAAATCATTCATAAACCATTGCTCTCGCGGTTAATGTGTTACTTCTTTCGGCTGATCAAAATAGGGAATGCCGTCCCTACTTCTCTTGTCGAGCATACTTTCCCCCGATTTTTTTTTTCAGCTTGGCCTCTGGCCAAAGCTTAGCTCATTCTCCTTCCCAGCGACTGCACTACCGTCTGGGTAAGAAGGGAAGATGCAGCAACAGTGTAGCCAGTACCAAAGTGAAATGTGTTGGATAAGTGGAGGGAGAAAATCTAGTTTCATCTACTCTCTTACACACCCGGAGGTGTGGATTCCCACCTCTAGAATGAAGGTTGGGAGTATTGGGAGTCATGGTGCAATACCTGTGAAAGGTATCAGTTGAGGACGGTTGCCTTATTTTCTGGCGACTTAACTTTTGCTCTGAGGAATGACTTGCCTTCCTTTACACTGGTTGGAAGTTTGGGATAAGTGAAGGTAAAAGCGAGGGACTGAGTGCTAGAGACTCCAAACTCTGTTTCAGGTTTAGTTTCCCCTTCTGAATGGAGAGAGGGTCTCTTCCTTATTCGTTTCACCAGGCGTGCTCTTCCACATTCTACTGGTAAAAAAGGAACCATCGCCAGAAAGAAATACCTACTCACACGCAGAGGTGTGTGTGCTGGAGGAGCAGCCGGTGGGAGGATGTGGGGTGGAAACTGAAAAACAGACGAAGGGGGCAAAGTGGAGAAACATAAGAACCCGGGAGGATTTGGACCCGGGAGGATTTGGTAGTGAAGACCTGGGATTGAAAGGAAAGAAAGGAGAGAAAGAAACAAAACCACAACCCAATAGCAAGAGACGTGAGAATCCCAAAGACTGAAAGAGAAGGGAAGTCACCAACGGAGTGGCGGGTGGAGTGGGTGCTAGAGAGGAAAGGAGAATAGAAGGGAGAGGGGAGGGCAGAGCGAGAGGAGCCCGGAACAACCCGGGAGCGCTACAAAAGCGGGGGGCGCAGCTGCAGAGAGAGAGAGAGAGAGAGAGAGACGTCGGCGACAGCAGCAGCAGCAGCAGCAGCAGCCGGGCTAAAGAACGGGAGCCGGAGCGAGAACGCCGGAGGGGAGGGAGGGGGCAGAAAGGGCAGAGAAAGAGAGAGGAGGCAAAAGAAGCGAAGGGGCATCTGAGAGAGGAGAAGATGCACCCGGACCAAGCCTCAGCCTCAGCCTGGACTGAAAGACCGACGGGAACTCGGGGTAAAAGAAAGCTGAGCAAGTGAGAGTTATTCGAGGAGAGCGAAGCTGCCGGCTGGAGGCAAAGAGAGTGCAAGTTGAGGAAGGGCGAAGCGGAATCCCGAGCAGCAAGTGGCTGCTGGCCGAAGAGAGAGAGAGAGGGGGGGGGGGCACTCGGCGCCGTCGTCGGTCCCAGAGTACTCAGAGTGGGACGCGCCATGCAACCGGCTCGGCGCTGTCACTGTGACCGGCACTGGCCCGAGAAGCCGGACGTCGCCAGCCCGGCCGCTACCTCGCTCTAGCTCATTGAAGGGACACACGTGATCCAGGCAGGCGGCCGCCCTTCGCCTGTCCCGTCGGGCGACCATGGTGACCCTCGGGAGGAGCTGCCCGCCGCTGCCGGAGCCGGAGTGAAGGCGCTGCCTTCTCGCCCGCCCCTCTCTCCATGGAGCTGTCCAACGGCACGCCGGCGCCCGGCTTCAGCGAGCCGACCGGGTCCCCAACCCCGCCGCCCTCGGGGTCCCCGGTGGCCAACCTGGGCTACCAGCTGGCCACGTCTGTAGTGCTGGGCGCGCTGATTCTCTTTGCCGTCTTGGGCAATGCGTGCGTGATCGCGGCCATCGCCCTGGAGCGGTCCCTGCAGACGGTGGCCAACTACCTGATCGGCTCGCTGGCCGTCACCGACCTGATGGTGTCGGTGCTGGTGCTGCCCATGGCCGCCCTCTACCAAGTGCTGGGCAAGTGGACGCTGGGCCAGGCGTTGTGCGACCTCTTCATCGCGCTCGACGTGCTGTGCTGCACCTCGTCCATCCTGCACCTGTGCGCCATCGCCCTGGACCGCTACTGGGCTATCACCGACCCTATCGACTACGTCAACAAGCGGACGCCCCGCCGGGCCGCCGCCCTCATCAGCCTCACCTGGCTGATCGGTTTCCTCATCTCCATCCCGCCCATGCTGGGCTGGCGGACGCCCGAGGACCGCTCCGACCCCAACGCCTGCACCATCAGCAAGGACCCGGGCTACACCATCTACTCCACCTTCGGCGCCTTCTACATCCCCTTGTTGCTCATGCTGGTCCTCTACGGGCGCATCTTCAAAGCGGCCCGCTTCCGCATCCGCAAGACGGTCCGCAAAGCCGACAAGAAGCAGCCGCCGTTGTCGCCCGCAGCGCCGGTGGGAAAGGTGGCCGACACTTGCCTTGCCCACTCGCCGGCCAGACGCACCAACGGCGGTCCCCAGCAGGAGCAGCGGCGGCCGCAGCAGCAGCAGGCATCGGCCAAGGCCAGGAGGAGCGTGGCGGAAGCCAAGGGGGCGCCCTGCGTCAACGGGGCTCTCCGGCCGGGCGAAGGCGGCTGGGTCGCCGGCTCGGCCCTGGAGTTACGAGAAGTGACGCCGTCCAACTCGGCCAAGAGCCTCATGCTGCCCCTGCCCAACCACCCTCTCCCCGACGCCGCCTCGCCGGCCCCCGAGCGCAAGAACGAAGCCAATAGCGCCGAGGCCAAGCGCAAGATGGCCCTGGCCCGCGAACGGAAGACGGTCAAGACTCTGGGCATCATCATGGGCACCTTCATCCTCTGCTGGCTGCCCTTCTTCATCGTGGCGCTGGTGCTGCCCTTCTGCGAGGTCCGCTGTCCCATGCCGGCCTGGCTGGGCGCCGTCATCAACTGGCTGGGCTACTCCAACTCGCTGCTCAACCCGGTCATCTACGCCTACTTCAACAAGGATTTCCAAAGTGCTTTCAAGAAGATCGTCAGGTGCAAGTTCTGCCTGCCCTGAGACGGGACGGACGGCGGCTGAGTTTGCCGGGAAGGCGGCGCCGGGCTAGGGTCGCTACCGCGCCACTTCGCCTCCTTCGGCTCCGCGGACATGGGCGAGCCCGAGCTTATTTCGTTGGCGGAAACTTCTTGCCCTCCTTCTGCGGGACCGGAATTTCTCGTTTTCCCGGGACCCCCTTGGCTTGGGGGTGGGTGGGAAGAGGGGGGGGGAGAGCGTCATTGGGGATCGCCGCATGGCTGGAGGCTCCTGGCGGCCTTGGGGATCAGAACACAAGCAAGGCTTGTGACCCTGCGCTCTTTTTGTTTTTGCTCTCCGTCCTCTTCCTTTCCGAACTTCTCCAGCAAAGACCGTTCTGGAAGGTAGGACCGTGCGGTGGAAAGGCTGACTGTCCCTTTGATTTGTCTGTGTCTGTTCGTCCGTCCGTCCCGATCTCGACTCCTTCTCGGAGTTTACTTCTTCTTACTCCAGGATTGTGAATCTGACTCTGGAGACCGGGAAAAAAGGTGTGTGTGTGTGTGTGTGTGTGTATGTGTGCGCGCGCGCGCGTATGTGTGTGTGTGTGATAAAGACGGAGGGGATGGTTTCGGAGATAGGACGGGCTGCAGGATTGAAACTGAGACGGGGAAAGAAAGCAAAGCACTCCCCTCCCCCTCTGGGAACCTTGCCCGAATTTAAACTACAATAAAAGCCACCTTAGGCATTAAAAGAAGCATCTGCTCATCTCGCCTAATTCTTCCTCTCTCTCGGATTACCCGCAAGAAAGTAACAAGCCAAGATTTTGCTACGAGGAATGGCCGAGTAAGTCGGAACTTTGAAAAAGAAGCGAAGGCAACCCCCCCCCCCGGATGCCGGGGACCTGGAGGCGACCTGGCTGTTCGCGGGGGGAAGGGTAGGCATCTGGGCTGGGCCGGGAGGAGGGATGGTCTGCCTTGTCCAGCCACCAATCCGGGAAGGTCTTGACTTGATTCCTGAGGCTGTTTGTATCCGGTGCTTGAGAAGTGCCAGCATCACTTTGGGGGGGGGGGGGTGTTCTTCCCAAAAAGGGGTTGCATGGTTGAGTGGATGTTGAAATGCAGGCGGGGTGGAGAAATAATTCATTCCTAGGCAGCTTTGCTGGAAAGTCAATCTTTGTTCTGTTTGGAGGGGGGGCAGTGGTGGCTTCCAGGCCAGAGCCTTTTGGGGCAACTTTGGGGCAGAATCTCAGGGCTTTGTGGAGAATCAGCAAGGATGAGGTTAGGTTGTGGCTGGGATCTCCGCCTTAACCCTAGAAGAGGCATGAAGATCCGGGAGGGAAGGGTGCAAATAAAGGCCCACAGAGCCAGCATGGAGAAAGTTTAGTCAGGTGGCCTCACCTATTTCTTTGGGCTCAGGTTGGAGAAGGGAAAAAAACAGCAGAGCTATATGGGATTGCATTGACAGAATCTCATTGGGAAGTGGAGAGGGCAGACCAACGACTGGGTGCTTCAGACACATGGCATAGGGTTCATTCAACCCCTCCCACCTTCAATTTAAAAAAAATAAGAAAAAGAAAAAGAAGCTTCGGCAGAATTACAGCAACTTCTTCAGAGCATCCTACCCTGAGGTTTCCTTTGGAAAAGACCAAAGGTGTTTCTGCATCACTGAATTCTTCTACAACTTGTAAAAGTTTGGAGGAGAGAGACTCTTGAGCCAAGATAGCAGTTGCAAATTGGGTCCAGATCAAAGTAAGGCCTTCTCTTGCCTTATTTTTTATTTTATTTTCTAAACTGGGTAGAACCGGTTGCTGGTTCTCTGCAATGTTGTCCATGTGCACATAAAGGCCCAGGGGCTGCCCGCTGCACCTCCATTGCTGGCTGCCAATCTCTAGTCCTTTATTTTTTAATAGACCATGAGTTTGACAATGTGCCATATGTGGCCAGCATGGAGATATTAAAACATTAGAAATAACACTGTAAAAGTTCCATCAGATATTCCATCCAAATCCAGATCACTATGCTATACTTAAAAGTGATCCGAAACAATTGTTCTGTCACAAAAATGTGGCTGTAAAGTAGGTTTACTTGTATATGAATGGGTTTCTTTTTTTTAAAGGTGCTTTATATATGCTAAATAAATGTCACAAAATTGCAGTGCAGGGCCTGAAAGCAACCCACAAATCTTTAATCTGTAATAGACATATAGCACCCCATTTAAAAATCTATGGGTTAATACAGGAGTATAGGTTGTGATCTATAGGTTCTAGCAACAATCTCACACATGAGTTTATTTTATTAAGCACATTTCAATTTTTTAAGCACACTTTAATGAAACCCCAAAGGAAAAATAGTAAATATCTGAAGCTCACTTACCAAGGAGTCTATCCTGTAGAAAAACCACAATGAGACAAGTCTAGAAATAATCTCTGAATACTTCCTTCAAATGCCGTCAGTTCAAATCTGATTCTTCCATCCAATCCAGAAGTGCTTTCTAGGGGAATCACCAATGCTTTCGGATACCATTGGGAACGGGGCTTGTGCTAGAACTTAGAAGTGTTCTTAAGGAGTTCCAAGGAACATCCATTAGTTTGTGTTCCAAGCAGATGTTTAACAAAGTTCTGTAGTACATACAAATGTCAGCATAAACCTATGAGCAATGCGATCATAGAACATGTAGCACTGTGGGCATAGAAAGAGAGACCTTTGATCTATGTGGTCTAACTTGTCAATCTTGACAAAAAGCAGTCATCTAGAAATTTCAAGCAGATTTATGCCAATCCCCATTGCTTCCCCAAAAATGTAGGGCTTCTGCGGAAAGATAAAAATGCTTACTTTCAAGTGGGAAAGCTTATGGATTTTAAACAACAGTGAATTCATATTTGGAATTAGAGGAATTTCAGTATATTTGCTTCCATAGAAAAGCTTTTAGAATGCTTCTTATAGAGGCACAATAAATAACCCTTGCTCACACAGGTGCATGCATGTTACTAATTCAGAATATTTTTTAGGAAGACTTCATAAAGCAAGAGACTAAGTATTTTCTAGATTGTCCTAGAAACACTGAAACAGATCTGTGATTCTTTTCATGTAATTCTCAGAGGGATTTTCCAGCAGCTTGAAGATTAGATGAGTAGAATAGTAAAAATGTGATTCATTTATATTATGTAAGCCCAAAAGACCACTTCCCCACTCCCCTGACACCGTTTTCACACCAGGATATCTCTTTTTCTTAGCTTTCAACTCATTTATCAGCTTTATGTAAACTACTATGCTTGAAACTACACCGTGTGGCTTGCAAGCAGTTGTTTACAGTTTAGTGTACGGGGTAAAATCCATCAAAATTTGGTTTATTCACTGATTAAGGCTGGCGCGAACCATGGCTATCTTTCGGATGGAGAAATGCGAATTTCCATTGTCATGTTGGTTGTGTGATAAAATGTAGCATTAACTGCCACAAGTACATATTAAATTAAATTGACTTTTGTCACTAGAAATCAGAAGTAGCAACTTTTAAAAATTTTCAACATATTTTAGGACCATCAGGCTGCATAAGATAGGGCAACAACTAGAAAGTGACAGAAAGTTGAGTTTTCTACCTTGCTTTGTCTCTGGTGGCCATCTGGAGTTTTGCAACCCAGGTCTGGGTAACCCTTTACTTTTAAATCATTTTATTCTACGATTTATTCCCATTAATTATTATTAGATGCTAAGAATATTTTTTTAAGTGAGAATACAGTCTCTTCCTTATTCATAACTGAGTTTTAATTCAGAGGTAGTACATAATTTTCCTGAAGAAGATGCACTGGTATCTCCATAAAACAAAACAAAACCCAAAAACCCTCTCGCTTGAATTCCTAAGCAACTGCCAGCTGGTAGTCTAGATTGCTCATTGATCCGAAAGCCCATTCCGAGGGTTCATATTTTTATTTTAAAAAAAACAATCTTGCAGCGTTCACTTTCATTGCTAAAATCTCTATTTTTAAAACAGCAATAATATTGGTGTTTTTCCATTACAAGGTGTGATCACCATTTTCAGTTGACTCTTTGGCTAAAGAGCTAAGCGGCTAAACTTTCTACGACAGAGTAGGCTTCATTGAACACTATAAATCTAATCTTTTCAAGACCGTTAATCTGCTAATCTTTTCTACATGTAAATATAATATCATCAGAGATCTTGGTTTTGTAAAACAGATAGAATCCCATTCCAAGTTAAAAACCATCTTTATTTTTGGAAATAGATAGAATAGATAGAATTCACGGATATCATCTGGAAGATATTTAAATTTTTAAATAATGTGCTCAGGTTAGAACATAATTGTGTAAGTAAAACCTCCAAATTTGCAAATAAAATGAATGTAGACATTATTGAGATTTGCTTCGCCTATTTTACATTTTGCAGGGAGAATCACTGTCCAGTCAGGCTATCAATATTTTCTTATTTTTACAGCAAGTCTATTGAGTTGGCAGATTGCAAGTATGGAGTTTAGGACAAAGTAAATCTTAAAGTATACAGTTTTGCAATATAGTACATTTTAAAAAAATGGCATATTTTACATGGCTGTTGATTTATTCCAAGATTCAAATAATACAAGCCTCCATGAGTTTTGCATTGTCTCTGCAGAGGGAAATTAGTTTTATTGAAATCTTCTCTAAAATGTCAGGGTTAAGCCATGCTTTATATTCTTGGTTTAATGGATAATCAGTTACATTTCAACCAGAATTCTCTCAGTGCAAATACAGATTTATAGACAAATATAGAAATACAGACTTCGGATAGAGTTGGATTCTTCTGCAGCAATCACTTATACAACAGCTGTTTAAGTCTATTTGACAAGAGAAATTCAAGACATTTTAAAATTGAGATTGAGAACTCAAACGGCCTCTCCTCTATTTGACTGCTTCATTTGCTGTTCCATTCAGATCCACATTTTTGCTACCAATCTCTCTGCCACTCATGATACAATCTGAAGTGTTTACCTGACTTCTCTGCCTGATCCTGCTGGGTGTATGTCTCTGATTTCCTCTTGAATAAGGACTTTGTATGGTTTAATCCAAAATTCCCCATTGGTTGCTTTCCATCTATATTGGACTCAAACTCTTGTAATTACTCCTATAGCAGCTGGGAATTATAGGAGCTGAAATTCAAAATATATGGGGAACACTAAATTATGGAAGGCTGATTTAGTCTTTTAATAGCACACGTTTATCCACATCTGCTCAGACACACATTCAGTGCGGGTTCACTCTAGGTAAATGAATATAAGATTGAAGCCTACATTGGTTTATTAATATATTCATTTAAAAATCTATGTCCTCTCATATACTATCTCATGGGGTTATCATGCTTTCAAACTGTTTTTTTGACTTACATGTGGGAAATGGGAAAAAAAAATAAAACCTTACTTTCGCTTAACACAAAGTGTTTCAAATGTTTTATAATACCCAGAACATGCAGTTAGCATGATAAAAGAAATTTTAGAAGCTAAAAAACCTGGTACAAATTGTGAAATCTTTGAAGGGCACCAATTTTGAAGAAATGTTTTGGAAAATGTATTATTTTCAAACTGCTCTTCGGAAGTCGTGGATTAAGAAGCAACCCCATTTAACATAATACTAAATACTGATGCTTTAGAGCTAGGTTAATAAAATGGATAAGGCACCAAGCTAGAACTAGCAGATAGAAACTGGGGAGATGGTACATTCTAGTCCTACCTTAGGCACAAAGCCAGCTAGGTGACCTTGGACCCATTACTGTTTCTTACCTTAGAAGGAGGCTGAAAATAAAACTGCAGGGATCAGTCCAGGCAGTTTTCAGGAGTCATTGCCGACCCACGACACAAAATAAAATAAAATAAAAATGCTTTAGATAGAAGTGACTACTTTTGCTCTAAAAAATTCTTATTATTTCTTTTCTTAGTATTTCCCAGGCATTTCTGACCTGCATATTTCCCCCCCTCCAATTTGCCTCGTGCTCTTTTGTAATGCAATCATGCTCTACTTGAGCATGTCTCAAGAATAGCATGACAAGTCCTAAACTAAAGCCAGCAACCCATTTCGAAATTGCATTTGGTGTATGACTCCTTGGCTTCAGGTCCAACTACACTGACCTGGAAAACTGGTCTCTTGCATTCAGTTTGAATTGGCTTCACGCGCCAGGTGTTTGTTTCCCAGATGCTGTTAAAATCATTTTACAGTAATGGATAAGGAGTTTGTGTGCATGCGCAAGTGAGTGCTAACTCATACTCCTGTTTGGAATCAGTTTCTGAATGCCGGAAAGACTGTCACAAAAAGAAAGTACAGAAGCCTATGAATTTAACAAGCAACAATGGATGAAGCGTTCACTTTCTGACTCCAAAATTGGCTGGGCAGTGACACCAAATACAAGTGTAATTTTGCCCTCCAGAATCATATCTAGATGATTCTGGGTTAAGTAAGGCTATTGTTTTAGTGGGACAAGTTTTGCAGAAATGATCCGAGTCTGAGCTCTTAGAACCCTCTTTAGAATCACGAATCCGAGGGATGTGACAGAATGCACCCCTGGTTTCATACAGGGTAAGGACTGGGACCTAAATTGACATCCCCAAGCCTAACTAGATTTGACAGGGATGTGAATACATTTGCACTACTCAACAGCCTACCCTCTTTGTGATATTCATCTTCGATCTCATGCTTGAGTCAAAAGGTGATCTGCTTTAATCCGAAACAATTTATGCTACCTAGAAGTAAAGGGAATGTTATTCTGTGATTTATGTGAATGTATTTGCCCACTGATGAGCTGCAGCTGCTTACTATGTTCAATGACAAAGGTAATTTTAATATGTTCTAAAATTAATTTTTGGATCAAAATGGATGGCATTTTCTGAATTAAAATGAACTTGGATTTCATTTTTCCCTCCTTTCTTTCATTATAATGTCTTATGCATTTCTATTGGCGGTAGTCTTATATTTTTGAAAATTAAAACAGAAGTCCAAACACGCTCTGTTGAAAAAACAGGATTTTATTTCAAGTTGTACACAAGGGAGGTTGATACTTTACACTTGCCCCCCTAAAGTATGAATAATGTGTGGGTGATACTTGTTGCAACACAGGACTGTTACAAATGAGAAATCTCATGTTGTTATTTCTTTAAATATACAAATACACTCAGCTCTATTTAAATTAATTTTGGAAAGCAGTAAATTCTCTCTCTGTCTCTTCCCCACCCCCCTTCCTTCTTTGAGAGGATTTCTTTCCCTTTCTACTTTCTTATGTCAGAGGTTACCTTGGTGTGGTCTAAAAAGGTGACATGATTGAAGCCCCACTTGATGCTCACACAAAATTAACAGAGCTTCAATCCTTACATCAGAGCTGCTGTGTTGACTTTTTGGCCCATGCCTTGTGGATAGTCATGGATGCATACTAAATGCAATTATATAACATTAATATTATTAGGTTAGAGCTGGCTTATATTTCATGGAAGATCGGAACATAAAGAGGTTAGTTGTCAAGAAATAGAATTCCTGTTCTTTCTAAATAATACTTTTTAATGAATCTGGCACTAATAAACGAAGGAATGCTGGGATGTACAGTTTGGGCTAATATCTTACTCAGTGATACACACAACGATGCATTCGTGTGAATCTCTGCATTTTGCTTAAGGGGGACACATCTACTTGATTATCCCTTCCATTTTGATCTTTACAGTTAATTAATTTTCTTTTGCAAATGGGTTATGAGTGTTTCATCTTGAATGTAGGAAATTTAAAATGACAGAAGAGCTTTGTGTACAGTTTAACTCTTAATTGATATTCCCAGGGAAGGTTACATATAAACTGTTTCTGGATTCAGTCACTATTATCCCTTCAAAGAAATCAAAATCCGTATTCTGTTTGGATATAATGTTTGTCTCATAAAATTGCCTATTTAAAGAAAAATTGAGTTATGGATTCTGAATGACCAAATGACACATTATTGATGTAAAATATTTTGACTTATTTTAAATGTTGGCTTCTCCTGGAAAAGAGTAGAAAATTATTACAGATAGTCCTTGACTTACCCCAGTTCATTTAGTGAACGTTCGAAGTTACTACAGCATTGAAAAAATGACTTAAGACTGTTTTTCACACTGACAACCTTTGCAGCATCCTCTTGGTCATGTGTTCAAAATTCAAATGCTTGGCAATTGGTTCATATTTATGACAATCACAGCGTCCAGGGGTCATGTGACAGTGGGTCTCAACCTTCTTAATGCCGTGACCCTTTAATACAGATCCTCATGTTGTGGTGACCCCAAACCATAAAATTATTTTATGTTTTCCGTATTTTTTTGAAAATATGTGTTTTCCGATGGTCTTAGGCAACCCTGTGAAAGGGTCATTTGACCCCCAAAGGGTTCCCGACCCACAGGTTGAGAACCACTGATTTATGACCTTCTGAAAATCAAAGTGAATGGGGAAGCCAGGTCCACTTAACAACGTTAGTAACTTAACAATTGCAATGATGCATTTAACAACTCACCTAACAAATGTTTCACTTAGCAATATAAATTTTGGGTTCAGTTATGGTCACAAGTCGACGACTACCTGTATTTGGGGTTGAACATTCCCTGGTGCTTCCAGGTGTGCTAGACTGTGACTGTATAACTTTGAACTTTGAGTGTTAGTATACTGTACTGGGAAAGTCCCTTGATGGGTAAATCTGTGTACTAGACATACCAGTGTAACTCTGCTTTTGTTCCATAGTGATTCTGGAACATCGTAATTTTGGGATGAAGTGGGCCAGTAGTCTCAGTGTTCCACCAAGAGGCAATTTCCAGGACAATTGCTACATAGACTAGAAATGTTGGAAGTTGTAGTCCTAATTCTTTTGGAAGCCACCAGGTTGGGTAAGGTGCTGTGAAGGATCATCATTTTTGGCTTTGATTAATATATATAAATAAATCCACAACCCTCCCAGCAACTTTATTTAACATTATTTTTGGTGTTGCTCTTGATAATGAACTGGTTCAGGCAAAAACCATTGAAGATTCAATGGTTTGCTTGAACTACCAATGGTATATCAATGGTGACACACTGGTTAGAATGCAGTATTGCAGGCTAATTCTGCCAACTGCCAGCAGTTTGATCCTGAAGGGCTCAAGGTTGACTCAGCCTTCCATTCTTCTCAGGTCAGTAAAATGAGAACCCAGACAGCTGAGAGCAATTTGCTGATTCTGTAAACCACTTAGAGAGGACTGTAAAGCACTGTGAAGTGGTATATAAGTCTAAGTGCCATTGCTATTCATGTAATTTAGCAAATGTGCCTGCAAAAAGGCATTGTGGGAAGGGGATCCCTTAGATCAAGGCTGCCAAACTCCTGGTCAAGGTGGCACAGTGGTTAAATGCAGCACTGCAGGCTACTGCTAGATCAGCAGGTCAGCGGTTCAAATCTCACCGGCTCAGGGTTGACTCAGCCTTCCATCCTTCCGAGGTGGGTAAAATGAGGACCCAGATTGTTGGGGGCAATATGCTGACTCTCTGTAAACCGCTTAGAGAGGCCTGAAAGGCCTATGAAGCGGTATATAAGTCTACTGCTATTGCTATTGCTATTGGTCCACAGGCCAGGTGTCATATGCTGGCCATGCCCATGTCTGTTTTACTGAAGGGGAAAAAAGTCCCGATATATCACGTGATGCCGTTGTGATGACGTGAATTTGACACTCCTGCCTTAGATGCTTCTATTCATCCTTTCCTGAAGAGCAGGATATCGGTTGAATGAGCCAAAAGACATGCTGAAATCTGATCTTGAAGGTCAACGGTTAGAAGATCTCTTCATTTTGGCAGATACTTTAAATGTACATTATAGGTTTTATGGTTTGCATTTGTGAATTGATTTAGAAGTTGGAATCAATATGTTTTACATCTCCTAGTATCTGAGAACTTAGCAATATGTATTAGTGTTCAGCTGTTTGGTACAGAACTCAATAATGAGGAGACATCTGTTATTTTCTTTTTAAAAAGTATGCTATTTAGAAGTAATCCTTATTATTCTAATGCTTCAACAACTAGTATTGATTTCTGGACTATTATTTATTTATAATCCTGTTTTCCAAATAGTTAAATGTATGCTTTAGAGTAGTGACGGTGAACCTCCCAAACGCGGATACATGTGTGTGCATGCGCACGCCAGAGCACTGGAAACCCAAAGACCAACTGGCCGGTGCATATTTGCCTGTTTTTGGGCCATTTTCAGGCTGTTTTGGAGGTTTTTTCAAGCCTCTTTCTGGGCTGTTTTCAGGCAGTTTTTGCCCCCCCAAATGGCCTGGAAATGGCCCAGAAAAGTCCTGTTTTGGGGACATTTTTGGGGCTGTTTTTAGGCCATTTTCCAGTGCTCCAGTGCCCGCGAAGACCAGCTGGCCGAAAACCAGAACAGCAGCTGGCAACGGCATGCATGCCCACAGAGAGGACTCTGTGCGCCACTTCTGGCACACATGCCATTGGTTCGCCATCACAGCTTTAGAGGTTGGATTCTTCTTGTTTCAAACTTCTTGGGAAATATGTAAGAGAACCTAGACCAGTGTTTCTCAACCTTGGAGACTTGAAGTCCTGTGGACTTCAAGTCTCCAAGGTTGAGAAACACTGACCTAGACAGTTATCTATGCCAGTTTTTCTACACTGCAACATCTCAAACAGAGCTTCCACAGATAATTGGGTTCTGGTGCTGCTGACTTATCTTTTCCAAATTGTATTCTTCCTTATCCCATGGTGAAACTTGCTTTTGAAACCGAGAGGCAGATATGGTGATGCAGTTGGACAAGCCCAGTTCAAAGAATTGGGGCTCCACACAGGATGTGGCAAAACGCTGAAGTAGCATGATGCGGCTAAAGTTGCCTTGAAAGCTCAGCCAAAAAGAAGTAATTAAAAGAGCCAGATATATTTAGCCTGGAGAAGAGAAGACTTGGGACACAGACATGTCATCAACATTTCTACTCCCGACTCTTGAAAAATCAGCATGAAACAAAAGTCATTACAGTCATGATTGCCTTCACAGTTGCTGACCTCAAAATGTAGAGGTTAAATGCTGTCTTGAGACAAAGGAGAAACCCTGCCAGTGGAAGATTGAAAGCGGAATAAAGTGAATGGTTGTTAATTGAAAATGCTCTTCTGCCAAGAGTTTAATGCTATCTATATCTTAGTGGGAAGATTCTCCATTCAACAGAGTGAGGCTTACATTGGGCCCCCATGAATTCAAAAAAGCACACTTCTAAATAAGCTTTTACAGTAGATTTATATCAGTGTTTCTCAACCTTGGTAACTTGAAGATGTCCGGACTTCAATGCTGCGAATGCTGGCTGGGGAATTCTGGGAGTTGAAGTCCGGATATCTTCAAGTTGCCAAGGTTGAGAAACACTGATTTATATTCTATCTTCCATGATGATGATGATGATAATAATCCATCAAAACTATGCAATTATGAATGAAACATGTAACAGTGATGCCCATTGTCATTGGGGCATTTGGTACCATGTTCAAGAATTTTATAAAATACATCAAGAAATTGCAGCTTTCTGCAATAACACCAGCGGAACTGCAAAAAGCTGCTCTACTCGGAACACTGTACATTTTAAGAAGGTACTTGGTTGATGCCTAGGATGCTGGCAGCAACTTGTATCAACCATCAGAGCCAGTCAACGGTATTTGTGATGCATTTTTGAATGTTCAGTTGACTCAGTTACATGTTTAATGAATAAAGTATATAATAATAATAGTAAAATGGCTTATCAATGTTACAATTAAAATTGTATGTGTAATAGAAGACAAGGAATATAAAAACAAATTGTATTAAAAGGGCAACTATCCAAGATCTGAGAATAGCAATGGCAATAGCAGTTAGACTTATATACTGCTTCATAGGGCTTTCAGCCCTCTCTAAGCAGTTTACAGAGTCAGCATATCACCCCCACAGTCTGGGTCCTCATTTCACCCACCTCGGAAGGATGGAAGGCTGAGTCAACCCTGAGCCGGTGAGATTAGAACCGCTGAACTGCAGATAACAGTCAGCTGAAGTGGCCTGCAGTACTGCACCCTAACCACTGCGCCACCTCGGCTCTTAGAGGTGCTATTCAAGAAGCCAGTGATAGAACCAGAGGTGGGTTGCTCCCAGTTCGGCTTGGATCGGGTGAACTGGTAGTACTGGGGGTGGAAGGCTCTGCCTACCTGCCCAGATGATTCTGTACATGTACAAAAGCTTCTATGCATGTTCAGAAGCATCACAGGCGCACATGAACCGATAGTAAAAAAAATGGAAACCCACCACTGGATAGAATCACACCCTCAAAACCATAAAAACTATTCAAATGTGTACTCTATGTTTTTGCCCCAGATGGCGTTCAAGGTGGTGAACAATAAAAAAGGATAAACAAGGAGTTTATTTTAAAATGTAAAAACAAATACATTAAAAATATAGTAGCTCATGTATGAATAATATCCAGTCAGGTAAAACATACTTCAGGAAAAAAAATGAGATTAAAAATGGATGTGAATGCAGATGTATTTTTCATGGACATTCATAGCATTTCTAGTGGTGTCCAAAAATGAAAGGAAACAGAAGAGCAAAAGTAGTAGGTGGATCCTTGGAAGAAGAGCAAAGATAACCTTTGTGAGGAGTTTTCAGAAGGTATAAAAGTCAGACTGGATACCTTGTTCTTAAAATCCATTCATTTTTTTAAATGTACCTTCCTTTCTAGGATTGGAATATTAAACTGAATTTAGTTTCATTTACCATAATATAGAGGAAGCTGATAGGCTGGGTACCATACACAAACACTTGAGGAGAGTAAGAAACAAAAGTCACAGAACTAATAATTTTAAACTGAGTACAGAAACAATTGGATAGTCAGTGAAGAAGGTATAAGTCCGTGATGGTGAGCCTATGGCATGCGTGCCAGAGGTGGCAAACAGAGCCTTCTCTGTTGGCACGTGTGCCTTCGCCAGCTGCTCTTCTGGTTTCTGGTCAGCTGGGCTACACAGGCACCAGAGCTCTGGAAAACTGCCCCCCCAAAACTGCCTGAAAACGGCCTGAAAAATGCCCCCAAAGCAGGCATACACACCAGCCAGCTTCAGGTTTCTGGTGCGTGGACCTGCACATGTCTTCCAATTTGGGCACTTGGTGCCAAAAAGGTTTGCTATAATTGGTATAAGATGTCCAAATATTTTCCAAACTCCCAACTCAAGTTTAACCCTTGTGGCTGTGCTCTGTATTACTGAAATTTCCAGGCTATCAATAAAAGAAAATATTTGTAACTCAAGAGTTGAAGTGCTCTCTGAACTAAATTATTTTCTTGTAGACATTCATTACCCAACTAGAAAACATCATCAGGGCTTGAAGCAACTGTAAACAAAATGCAAACCCCACTCTCTTCTAACATTGATGATGTTACCTAGTTGGATAATAAAATGTCTGCAAGAAAACAACCAACCCGAGAGAGCACCAAAGACCCCACATTTCCAGATTAATATAAAACATAACAAGAGATACAGACTCTTCTAGGGGACAGAGTTTGTAACAGCTTAATTTCTCAATATCAGGCAGAGTGGAAAGAGACTAGAACAGTGATAGATAATGTGATATATATTTTTTTGCATGGTAACATCATCCAAATTCTCTACCAGTCTCTTCAAAATAGTTTTCCCCTCTTCAGAAATTTATTTTATTAGACCAACTAAATAATTAAGAGAATAACTAAACTGTGATTGTATTCTTATTATCTCCATTAAAATACGAACAAAAAACTGCAATAGCACAATCAGATCATCACTTGATTAACTATTTATAATGGCTCTTCAATGTTAAGAATTTTCATCTTTTTGGATTGTCTTTTGTACTTATTTTAGTATTGGAGCATGGCCAACACTTAAGAAACTGGCAGTAGCTACCAGTACAAGACCATTTGTAATAGGGAAAAGTGAACAGAAACTACATTGAGGTGTGTGCATGTATTCATGACTAAATGTTATTTATTAATTAAACAAATTTATATAGCTATTTTACTCATACAGAGGTGACTCTGGGAGTCTTATAACATACACCATCACACATACAGTAAATGATCGTGAAGAGTTCTGCGCAATAGCATATATATCATAGTGATAACTGATTTTCGTACACCACCTTTATAATTTTATAAACATTAATGTTATCAGTAGAAGAGAATGTATGTAGCTCAGCATTGAACTGTGAAGTTGTTGGTTGTTCTCTGAGCTTGATTGTTTTCTTGCAGAGATTTCATTATCCAATTAGGTAGCATCATTAGACCATAAATGACCATAGTCTCAGGTCCTAAGAGTCTCTTTAGAATCAGGTCTCCTAAGGATGTGACAGAGGGCACCTTCTGGTTTCATATATGGACTTTTCCAAGTCTAACTTTAGATTTGACAGAATAGCAATAGCAATAGCACTTATATACCCCTTGGGATTCAAACATTTTTACTACCGGTTCTTTGGGCATGGCTTGGTGGGCGTGGCTTGGTGGGCATGGCAGAGATGGATACTGTAAAATCTCCATTTTCTCCCGATCAGCTGGGACTTGGGAGGCAGAGAATAGATGGGGGCTGGGGCTAGTCAGAGATGGTATTTACTGCTTCTCTGAATTATTCAAAATTTCTGTTGCCAGTTCTCCAGAACTGGTACAGCCCTCTCTAAGTGGTTTACTGAATCAGCATATTGCCCTCAACAATCTGGGTCCTCATTTTACCCAACTTGGAAGGATGGAAAGCTGAGCCAACCTTGAGCCTGGTGAGATCTGGCAACCACAACTTATCATGATCCTCAATATGTCATACAATAGCATTCTTTTATTTATTTACAGGATTTATAGGGCTGCCTATTTCATACAACTGGGAGGGTCGGAGTGGAGGGAAATAGCCAAAGCTAAGAAGTAGGTTCAAATTTTTGTATCTGGAGTAACAGTCACATTCAGGGATTACTCTCCTTGGGGAAACCATGAAGATTAATTTGAAGTTCATTAAGTTAGTAGACAGTACTAGACTCTTCTTGCTGGTGTCTGGATATACTGTCCACAAGTCCACAGACTGAAATAGTAGCTGGTGTGAAAGTCAGGTTAGAGTCTTTTGAGACAGTTCCTCAAAAATTTTAAGTCACGTTTATCAAAATTGTAAAGTCACATTTATCTATAGATAATTTTAAAGGGAATCAATAGATTTAGGGTCAACTATTTGGGATGGTGCTGATGTCTCAGTGAAGGAGAAATTTACTGCTATCAGTTACTGTTTTTTCTATGGAAAATAACCCAAAAGGAATAATGTATGTATTTTTACTGGAATTTGAAATACATCCCCTCTCTCTCTCTCTCTCTCTCTCTCTCTCTCTCTCTCTCTCTCTCTCTCTCTCTCTCTCTCTCTCTCTCTCTCTCTCTCTCTCTCTCTCTCTCTCTCTCCCTCCCTCCCTCCCTCCCTCCCTCTCTCCCTCCCTCTCTCCCTCCCTCTCGATCCGCCCTCTCTCCCCTTATCCCTCTCTTTATCACACACTCTCTCTTTCTCTCTCCCTCTCCTCCTTTTTCTTTCTCCCTTCTTCCCCCTCTTTCTCTCTCCCCCTCCTTCTTCCCCTCTTTCTCTCTCTCTCCCTCCTTCCTCCCTCTCTCTTTCTCTATCCCTCCCTCTCTCTTTCTCCCTCTCCTTCCCTCCCTCTCCTTCCCTTCGTCCCCCCCCTCTCTCTGATTTTTAGACTATCTTGATGCCTTTGTTAGAGAGGATGTTCTGGTCATTACCTAAATGACTCAGGACAAAACCCCAAGTTGCATAAAAATAAAGTATGTTTAAGAAAGGCAATGCGGGACAGAAAAAGAAAATAGTACAATAAATCAAAATATTCTATGATAAAATGTTGAGAAAAAGTATTTAGTGCCACTTTTACTATACATAAATATGAAACATGAGGTGGCTTTATTATAAGATGACATTTAAAGTTTTGTTTTATAACAATGACAGAAAAAAACAAAAAAACTGATAGATCAGGCTAAAGATCTAACTAGCCAGATTATCCTCACGAGTAGGAATATTTACTAACAGCCATTTCTGTCTTTAATTATTGTAGCGTTCTTTCAAAGCCATCTACACACTGTGCTACAATTTATGGTAGCAAACCTCATGTTTTAGCTGTGAAGGCTTTGATGACCTATTTATTTTTCTGTCTTAAATCTTTCACCATTATGCTCCATTAGATAACCCCAATTTTAGTTTTAGAAGACATGGAGAAAAATGTACCTAGTATTATCTCCATGCTGTCTGATTCATTAATAACAATCATGTCCCATTTTGCTCACTTTCTTTTCTATCAAATTCAGAAAAACTAACTCAAATATCATAACCTTTCTTTCAAGGGCACCCAGCATATCTGCTGATTGATTCTGCAACGTTTTTTTTTAAAGAATAACTCCATATGTATCCAGCCACTGTCTTGGCTGAAGGCTCTCATTTGTCTTTATAGAGTCTCACAATAAAGAAGCACGCGCTGAACCCAACACATCTTTTCAGTGTGGAACTGCAATTGACAAAACGTTTGAATGATTGAGAGAAATGTTAGCTAATCATGAAGAGAGTTTGGGGGTTTTGGAATCTGTTTTAAACACTAATAAATAAAGTAATTTTTCTTAGTAATGTTGCTAGTTGTGCTATATGTTAATGGTGAATGCCTATGCTGTTTTGCAGAGAAACCCCAATTACCGGTAATATGCCAGGTTTTTTTTTTATTACTTGTATAGTCTTTATGAAGCTGAAGAATCAATCCTAAATTGTGGTGATATTTGTACTGTGTAGATCCCCAGTAAGTGTTGGGGGAATGTCCTGAGGAATTCTGCGTTTATACAGCTTTCCTCAACTGTGAACTTTAATAGCAGTTTGACTACAATTCCCAGAATTTCTAGACTACATTTTAGGAGTGATAATTCCAATACTTCTAGAAACTAGAAGGCTGAAGATGCCAGCTTTAAGAATCATGGATGGATGCGATTTCTCCGCGGGTCGCCCATGAGGCCAATGATGAAGGAAGACTCGGACACAGGTCTTTCTCGGGATAAGACGACCCAGAACAGAGTCCTCTTTTATTGAGCATACACAAAGAAAGGATGGAGTTGCAAGGTCTATGTGGACCAATCATGGTTGTACAAGTCCATGGTATATGGTAACTCATTTACTACCATGTCGACCTCTGAACCTAGAGAATGCCCATAGTCAGCAAATAAATCTTTTGCTAGCATGCAAACTTTTGACCCCTACTTAATACTACAGAGTCAGCAGGTGGTAACCTCTGCCCTACTTAGTGCTGAGAGTTAACAGTTTGTGACTTCTGCCCTACTTAATGCTTCAGAGTCAGCAGTTTGTATTACTGACCTTATGGTGAATGATTACTGCTGATCTGCATAGTGTTTCAGCATATCTATGCATGCCTATACTTATGCTACAACAGATGGATTAATTAATAAGGCACACCAATAATAAATATTAACCCTGGGAGGGATATGTCCTGCCAACCCACAGAATACAGATCTCGAACTTGAGATTACTCTCTGGCTTATTAAACTCTACTCCTAGCCTCCATTTCTGGGTGTAGTAATGCCGGAAGGAATCAGGTAGTTCAGAGAAGGGTCCAGCAGATAATTCGTGACATCTTGGTATTTCAAAAACTATTGCTTTCCCTCCTTAGATCTGTCCTTTTCTGCTGTGATGATCATGCCAGTGCTGTTATAAAAGGAACAAAAGATCAAAAGAAGGAGTGGTCCTTCTACAGCATTTATGGTTTCCACCATCAGTGGTTAGACCTGGTTCCAATGATGAAACAAAACTGTTTGCATATCATATAGCCTGTGGCTTTTAGGATGCTCTCTTAGGGACCAGAACTTAAATAGTTATTTGTGTATTAATTAAAATATTATTAGGGAATCTTGTAGGGTACAATCTCTGCTCAAGGCAGTTCACAGGTAAAACAAGGTACTTAATATTAATAACATTGACAGCACACACATACACAATCTGCTGAATATTAAAGTAACAAAGTTAATAAAACTATTGAAGTTGCAACAATCTTTTTAAATGTGTAGAAAGCTCAGTGAACTTTTGAAGCCATCAAAAATCATCACTATTAAATTTGTTTGCGGTTTGAGGTGACTCTGAAAATAGAAGAGTGCTGAATGCCTGCAACAATAGGACTTCACAAACTGCTATTTTTTTCATTTTTCATTTTTTATGGTTGATTGAATGATTTAGTAATTGTTAGAAATGTGTTCTGGGTTTCCTACCTCAGGTGCTAGAAAATTTGCAGCTAATTCCAGTGCAATTTATAAATAAACTTGCACCAATTTAAAGTGCGTCTCAACTGCCCCCCTTTCAAAGTAACAGAGACCTGACAATTCACCATCATTGTCCTAGTTAATGTCTTTTAAACGTCTTTTTAAAGACTGGCTGTGATATCTCTCTGCATATTTACATCTTTTGTCACATTAGTTCAATTTATGTTAAATAAGGAAATATAGTGACCTACTTAGAAGAATGTAAAGGCTATGAGAACCCATTATATGAGCTTGAGAACATTTAGAAGAAAAAATAGGGAGTTATATGGATATTATAAAGTTATAAACACCACTGTCTTATATCTCACTGTTAATGATGTGTGTATATGTGAGAGAAAGTTGGTATACTCTGATATCTTTGTGAAGATAGGGAAAGGGTTCCACCACAGAAGAAGACTCACCATATTCAGGACAGTAGGAAGACTTAATCCTAATTGGAATTATAGGAAGGAGTTGACTTTGGAGCTATGGAATTTGAAATTGGTCAATTCTCTAAGATTTGTCTGAGCTTGTCCATTAACTATACCATCATAAAATTGGTGCAGCCATTTTCTTCCTCTACATTGTTAATTGGCAAAACCACATCTCTACATTCTAGTCTGCCTGGCAAGACTGGGAATAAATGAATTGCCATCACAACAACTTCATTTATACTCCTTAGGTCAGTTGTATCATGAACAACCAGATCCAGATATGAAGAGTGGAGAGTTCAATTAGCTATTATCTATAGGCTCAAGCCTATAGATAGCAATGCTTTTCAAATTGAGGTTTCTACCTGGGTAAGATCAGATAAGGTTCAACAACATTCAGGTGTGTGTGTGTGTGTGTGTGTGTGTGAGAGAGAGAGAGAGAGAGAGAGAGATTGTGTCTTCTGATACCCACATAGGGATACCAGACTAATTCCTGGTTTGACTCCTCCCCCTGACCTGCCCAGTTTCTCCCATTGATTGTTCCAGGAAAGATACTTCATCATTTTTGTTGGTCCAAATGGTAAATTTATTTTAAATACTGTGATTATTGGCAGTCCAAGGCAGTCTATGTGTCCACTGCTGTCTCCTTGAAATGGCAGAAGGTTTCCTGGTCTCAAATCGAATAGTTGTTTTTAATTGCACCTCTATTCATTAAATGCATGAACAAATTATGATTCTTCAGAGCTGTGAAAAGCATGCCCTCTGTTATTGGTACCTCCCTACCCACTATCTGTTTTGATGTAATAGAAGCTTTAGCTACCGGTCAAAAATAATTCTGTACCTCAAAATCTGAAAAAAAAACATTCTTCTGGACGTCTGTCAATTCAGCTATGGACTTTGTAATTTTAGCTAAAATAAAACTGATCAAGCCCTTGACAGCCAAATGATAGGGTGCATCTACAAAGGTGCATACTAAATGGTACTGTTATTCACATTGGATAACAGCTTTTGGGAGGTTATTATATCAGCTTTCTATCCATGTGTACAAGCAGGGCAGCTTTCTGATAGATTGTAGTGGAAATAAATTGGGTCAAAAATAGGTCAGTGGATTAACCTGAAAAGCTCTGAAGTTATGAAATTGGTTATTCGGATCCCACTTCTCTGCTCTTTTTCTCTCTCACACACATCTTGGGCGAGGACTATTGTCATGCAGTCCTATAACTTTATAAAATCCTATTGAACTAAGTAGGGCTAACTGCTACACAGGGAGGTCCAAAGCTTCATCCTTGAAGAACAATTCAACAAGAGTGAAACTGTAGGCTTAATGTAGCAAATAGCAGAGGTGAGCTGCACTTTCTTTAACAAAAGGTTTGCTGGTTGTGAGTGCACGGGCTTGCGCTTCATTCACACCAGTGGTGGGATTCAATTTTTTTTACTACCGGTTCTGTGGGTGTGACTTGATGGACGTGGCAGGGGAAGGATACTGCAAAATCTCCATTCCCTCCCAACTCCAGGGGAAGGTTACTGCAAAATCCCCATCTCCTCCTGATCAGCTGGGACTCGGGAGGCAGAGAATAAATGAGGCGGGGCCAGTCAGAGATGGTATTTACCAGTTCTCTGAACTACTCAAAATTTCTGCTACCAGTTCTCCAGAACTGGTCAGAACCTGCTGAATACCACCTCTGGTTCACATGTGCCCCTTTGGGAGAGAAACAGAGCTTCAAACAGGCTCCTAATCAACTCAGGCAGCTCCGGTGAGAACAGCAGGGGTGGCGCAGAATGCAGCTGAGAGAGCCAACGAGCCAGAAAGTAAATTATAAATGGATAGCATAGAACATGGCAGGCCAAGCCAACGATCAGAGCTAAGGGTTTGCCTGAATCCTTGCGACCATGCAGCAGCCCACTACTGGTAATTAGTAGTAAGTAGTAGTAACACTACTTCCAATGCTTTCATTGGATCATCACGGCAGAGTTGATAGAAACAGAGTGTCAGATCCTTTTGGATCTTTGGCCTGCCACACTTTCTATTATTCTACTATGCCTTTTCTATTGTGGTAAAATGGGAGGGGGAATTGTACAGAGTTAGATCCTATGTAGCCCAAACAAAATTCCTTTCTAGAAAGCCAAAGTTATCCTTTGTCTCTTCACCTCTGAACCTGACCGGAACTGGATGGGTGGAACTGCTAGCATGGCAGTGGAAGATTGGACCATGTGATGGGCTGTTGGGTGCAGAACAAGTTCGTGAACTTTCAATTGGGTGGGGAAAACCGGGAAGCTTTCAGATTTGGGTTCTTCCAAATGTGCCAACATGGATCTCTTAATAAATTGGAACTTTGAGCAATACTTTTCCTTGGACTCTGATTTAATTTTGGATGCTATTTGGAACCCTGACACAAGGTCAATTTTTTTTTTGAATGGGAGAGAAACTATTTTTGGTTCATGGCTAACATATTTTCTTCCTATTGTAGATAATCAACGGATGTGTCAGAGGGGTTTGTGTACTATGGATCTAAATCTTTTCTCATGCCTCACCATTTCTGCATGTAAAAAGGGGGTTCCTCAAGACTTATAGAAACTATGGGGCTGTAAGCTGAGTGAACTGGTACAGATGTCTGTGAACATCAAAGTGTCTAAATTCAGAAACAAATACCTAATTATGACTTATAGTCACATGAACAACTATGCCTTTAGATATGGCTTTCCCTACTCAGTGATATGCCTTCTTTTCTTCCCAAAATGTTCCTTATTTGCCATTAACACTTTATTGTTTAAAATATTGGCATCATGCCTTATAACTATAAATGAAATAACAAGCTAGACGGAAAAAAAACCACCTGGACGCAAAGCAATGCTAAAGCAAAAACCCATCTTGATAAAAATAAGTGAGTTTAAAATATGTAAAATATTAAAAGCATTTGAATACCTGACTGAAACAATACATTTATCATGGCCACTAAGACTAGCATCAAGTGTTCTTCACTCTACAAGTTGTGTTCTGTAGCTAGAACATCATTACCTCAAAATCCCTCTTCTCTCAGTAATAAGTTCTGATGCAAAGACAGTTTGGAGTAGGGCAAATACAATTTCTTATTATGCAGTGTCAGAAACAATGATTTACAAGTGGGGATGAGCAAACTGGCACCATCCAGATACAAGATTCAGAATTGTTAATACCAGAATAAAAATGGAAATGATTTTAGGGGATTATGGATTCTTGGATTTGGATTTTAACCATTCTTCATAACAACCTTCTCAATTCCGTGGATCCACCATTAAGACCCACATGAAGGATATCTTCTATGAGTCATTGGATCTTTTGTTCTATCAACACAAAAGTGGATATTGCCTGGTAAATCTTTAAAAAGCAGGATATTTTGGAGTTTGGAAAGATGGGAAGTAGGGAAGGAGTTCTATCAGCACAAAAAACAGCCTTATTCTAAATGCTGTTTGTTTGCCTGTTTTTATTTTGCAAGCATCTCAGTTCATTTTCAAACCAAGAATGAGGAGGGGATGATTGGGTTGATTTTCAGTTACTAATTTTTACTGCAGGAGATGATTGATAATAAAGTTTGGCAGCAGCATGACAAGAAAATAAAACAAAAACAAAAAAAAAGTACTGAATGGGAGAATAGACCAGAGACAAAAGAAGAATTTATTAAAGAAGCTATAATGATTTCTACAAAGAACACAAAGTTCTGGTCCATAATTTATTTATTTATTTTAGAAAATTTATATTGCCACCTACTGGCCCATGGTGACGCAAGGCGGCTTACAAAATATAAAAACAGCATATAAAAACAAAACTACTCAAAGAAAATAATAAAAATAATAAATTAATAAAATAGCCCTCACCAGTGGTGTGTTCCGGCTGCTGCTACTGCCGTTCGCTCAGGAATGTGCTGCATGCGCTTGCACTTGATGCGCACTACATGCACATGCACGGTACTTAAAAATGCTTCTGCGCATGCGCATAAGCCAAAAACAAGATGGCGGCAAGAGAACCAGGGCAGGGGCGTGGTAGGCCTGGGTCGCTACCGGTTCCAGCAACCCGAGCAGCCAAGCTACTATTTGGATGAACAGGTCCGAACCAGTAAGAATCCCCTCTGGCCCTCATCTACCCCTGGCGACAACATATATTTGTACAAACAATTTAGTAGGCTCCATCCTGCTCTGGGTAATCTAATCAACTAGTGGTCAAGAAGAAATTAAAAAGGATCTTAGACATGATGTCCATTGGCCAGTCCAGGGGTGGGTTCCTGCCAGTTCTAACCTCTTCTATAGAAGAAGTTCCACAAATCTACTGTGCTGTGTAGAACCGGTTCCAGCTCTCTCCCGCCACCCATCCGCACAACATCAAGATGAAGAGCGAGAGGAGGAATTCTGGGAGTTGAAGTCCATAAGTCTTAAAGCTGTCAAGTTTGAACATCCCTGGGTTTTTTTCCCTAAAGGGTTAGGGGTGCAAGGGACTTGTAACTTGACAGCTTTAAGACTTGAGTCCTTCAAATGCCAGAGTTTCTGAGCCAATATTTTAGTTGCTAAGCAATAGTATTGTTAAGTGAGTTTCACCACATTTTACAAGTTGGCCAAACTCACCCAGTGACATAGCCGGTAAGTCACTCCCACAAAGCAGGCCACACCTACAGAAGAGGTTCTAAAATTTTTTGAAATCCACCACTGGCACAGGCCAATTGTTTCTCAGGAATACGTCCAGGTTCTGCAAACAATATACATATGCACTCCTTTGTCATTCACTCTCTGCAACAAAACATGTGGGAATGTTGATGTAGAAACTAATAATAATAGAATAGCACTGTTCATCTTTCTCAATAAGGTTAAGGAAAAATTCCATTAATTGTATCCTTTTTAAAAAAGTAGTTTAATTGAATAAAGTTTATAGGTTTATAACAGTTAGAAATTGTTTTCATAATTTACAAAACCAACTATAATCAAAGAAATTGGAATGAGAAAGAGATAAGACATAAAGATCCAAATCTCCCAAAAAAGCAACAAATGAAATTAAAAAAAAATCTTATCATAAATTTAGCACACAGGGATCTCTTTTTTATTTGATTACTTGACACTACCATATGTCTGATTGTCTGCAGACAAGGATATTTTTATCTAGATGCAGATATGTCATACAGATGCAGATAGAATGCCCAAATTACAAATATTGGCCTAAGAGAATTATTTTTAAAAATATATTATTATTATTGTTGTTGTTGTTGTTATTGATGTTACTCTCCTTTGTTGGTATACTTAGACCATTAGTTGCTTTCTCTTCGATTCCTATTAATTCTGCTGTAGTGAAAAATTTGTGGCTTAGAATTACACATCGTTGGTCCATTAGCCTTTGTTCACTGATATCACAATCCATGTGGTTCACCTTCCAAATCTGATAAATTCGTTTTTGAAATCCACGTTTTGCTGGCTCAGACTGTAAGCTTTCATAATAGAGATGTTTTCTTCCCTAGTCCAGATTTTTTGCTTTTTCACTTTTTCTTCCAGTAGCTTGTCAGCTCCATGCCCTGGTTGCTTAGCAGAGGGAGCTGAGCCCTGTAGCTCATTTTGCGCAGAATGCCCAGGAGCCATAGCATCCAATGGAACCCTTGTTAATCCGGGTGAGGGTTCAGCCGGAATAAATTTCATTTTTTCATATTCACCATATTTGAATGGGTTGTGGAGCAAATTTTGTCTGGCCCTTCACTTGAGACCTGTTTGATATGGTTGCACCTGTTCAGCATAGCCCTTAGGATCATTAGAGTGCGCAAGCCCCTCTACCACAACAAAGTAAAGCTCCTCGGTTGTTGTTGTTGTTGTTGTTAGTATTATTTAAGTTATACATTTATACTGTATGTGAACAGAGTTGGTTCTGGGTTCCATCTTTGCCGAGGCAGCGCGCAGGACTGAAGGGTTCCCCCCGTGCGCGTGCGCACTCTTCCCCCACTCCCTGATTCCCCACACCATCTGCTGGGTCGGCCCCAGACACCGACAGACACAGCAGCAGGGACCTCCCCGGGCTTGCTTTGCTGAAAATGGGGCGACTGGCGCTAGCTACCATCAGTTGCCCAGTGCTCAACAAAACAAGTCTGGGGAGGTCATTTGCGGGTGGCCAGTTCTATCCGCACCTTAGAGGGGACATTCCCAGAAGTTAATTACTTCCGGGTTCACCGACCAACTGGTTTGCAAGGACTGGTAAGGACCGGTAGGAACCCACCCCTGCTTGGATTGTACCATCTTGGGCCAAACAAGGGCTCTGTAGATTCAAAGGGGCACTTTGCTTATATAACATCTCTTTGAGGCATCTCCAATAAGCAAAGTGGGACTTCTGTTGAGTTATCGAGACATGTGGCAAAGCATAGCTTTTCTGCTCTATCCAAAAGCCATTATTTGCAAGGAGGATCTATTAACTTTGATGCTTCATTGAAATGCAAGAATAAGAGGTCCTTCGTGATGCAGGTTGGCATGTTGTCTACAATCTGCATATCAATATATCAGTCTACCTTTTGAAGAAGAAGCAACAGGGCAATTGCTGCAATTCCCATGCACAGCAAAGTTACAAACCAAAGTCTATTTAAATCATCAGATGAATCTCCATCCCCCACCACCAATGGCAGCAAAACTAATCAGTTATAAAATATTGGCAAGACATTATTTCAGATTTCATCTCCATTACTGGGCTTTTGATTTTAATTGACAGAACCCAATGGAGAAAGCACTTACATTTGTTGTGACCCGCCAGCGGCCAGCAGATCTGGCAGCAGAGGTGGACAGTGAGGAGATTGTTGAGGAGCATGGGCCAGTCCTGGAGGCTGGGGAAGGCTTGTATGAGGGCTCTCTGTCGGAGGCAGAGACGGGGCCAAGGCTGTCTGGCAGTGATCAGGTGCCTACAGAGCTAGACAGCAGTGAGGCAGAGGAACACTAGAACCTGTTCCAATGGTGGGTTATGGGGCATACTGGTGCCTGCCAGGAGCACTGGGTACTGTTCCGGTACAGTGCTCCGGAGGGCTTACCCACCCGCCCGCGCTCCTTACCAGTATTTGAGCTCTTCAGGGCTTCTGCCACGGAGTGTATGGTGCCTGCACGACATTCTGCCGAGCAGCTGGAGCATCATGGAGGCACCACAGAGTGTCACAGGTGGTAAGTATGCATGTGCGTGCTACACACTTTCATGTGGTGGACGCCAGGGCTATTGTACTGTACCAGTTGCAAGAGGATCCAGTGTGCACATATGCAGAGCTGCCAAAAGAAAAGAACAACTCAGAAATCAGAGTAGACTTGGGAGGAAAGTCAGAGATGGAAGGTGATTGGCCCCTCCCATAGGAAATAAAAGAGGAGCGAAAGGGGAATGGGCTTTTACAGGAAACAATTCGTTCGTTCAGATTCCTTTCAGGAGTGTGAAGATCTGTCCATGAATCTCAGAGACTCTGTACCCAGTCCTTCCTTGCACAGCACCTCATTTGGAAAATATTTACATGGCAGCTTTCCAAGATAGATAAGGTCTGTGGTCACAAATATTCCTTTGAAAGACTGTTTGCCAGGCCTTACTGAGTGTGAATGAGAGGAATTCACATTTGTTTAATAAAAGCGGTTTTGTCGGGACCAAGACGCTGGCTCATGCTTTTTGGGGAAGCCTAGGTCAGAACAACATTACCATACGATGCTATGAGAAGAAAGGAAGAATAGGCAAATGAACATACTGACATCATACTTTTCACTGACTTCATTTTGCACACCACTACTGTGTTACCAAGTCTGTTGGTAAGCTATTCTAGTCACGTTGTAATAAAAATAAAAAACCTATTTGTGCACTTCCATTTCCTATGTTCTATTCCCTGAAGATTTCACAAGACATTTTGTAACCGCCTTATCTACCTGACTGGACTTTTCTTGAGGCAAAAATAAATAATTTAATATGTGTTTCCCTCCACTTCTAGAGTCACCACCAGTTTACTCAAAAATTGACATTATTATTTCTCTCTGCCACCATTTCTCTATGCAAAAGGTTCACTAAATTTATCTGCTTGCAATTTGGTACAGATATTCTCCACTATGTAGAATTCATTTTTTGCAGAAAATTCCATTACTTTCTACTATTAGAACATAAAGGTCTAGGAGGAGGATCCAACGTCGCTATGATATGGACGTGTGGCCTTGATGCTCCGAGACTTCAGCCGATACTTTTGCCGCTGGGTGGTCCAATCGGACCTAAACAATCCTGAAGAGATGGTGAATAGGAAGAATACATCTTGCTGACCTCAGAGACATTGCAAAGTCCTTGATCGATGCAAGAGAAGCTTTTCAAGCCGGTGACAAAAAATGCAGCCAAGGCTGATGAAGGTGACTCCAAAACAGAAGCATACGGAAAGAAAAAGTGTTTCCAGCTGGTAAGGAACTTCTACTGTTTTAAAAAGAGACTGCCTATAAAAAACTTAAAATTAATTTAAATTGGAGAACAGAAGAATCAAGTGGCGGAATTAAATTTGGAATAGTTTTGGACAGTGGTTATCTTACTATTTAAATGCTATCTTCATGGATGAAATGTATGCAAGCCTTTTAAAATGAATGGATTAAGTTTTTTTCTTTCATTTTTTTTCCTTTTATTATTCTCTGTAACCTATAGACTAAAATTTTCCTCTTTCATTACTGTGGGTGTTCTCCTAACCCATTTAAAATTTGGACTCCTTTTTCTAATTTGAAATACAAAAAAGATACAAAAAGAAATAAGGAAATTTGCAACATTTGCACTGCTACTCGGAGACTGGAAGGTTTGTGTATTGGAAATAGAACATTTTTTTTCTTCACTGATTGTTTTGGCTTGGCACTACAAGGTCTCACTGCTTTGTTATAGAGAGTGATAAGAAGGGAAGCATACAGATGTCCCTTTGAAGTATATCTTTAACCAGAGAAAAGTGAAAATAAAACGTTTTGTGAATCTATGCTTAATTTTATTAACCTTCCAAGCTAGAGCAGCTGTGTTTGTTAGCTGGAGATAATTGCACAATTTCAACAGCAGAAAGAAACCTTAAGCTTGCAAAAGATATTTTCAGAAATACAGAAATTATCAAATACATGTGAGAGGATAGAGAAGAAACTGGAAGATTTAGAGCATCTAACAGCAAAATATGATGAAGAAGTTGAGGATGTTTATCAAATGGAAAACATGGTGGTTAAAATCCAAAAAATCAAAGTGGACAATGAATATAAAGAGATTAAATTTGCTGATATGGTGATTGGTTTGTCTCTGAAAATGGAAAGATTGGAATACTGAAAGAGGAATTAAATGGAGGGGAAATCTTTCCCAGATGACAATATACAGAAGAAAAACCCAAAGAATCTATGGATTTAAAGAGAGAAATTTTATTAGCAATAGCATTGATAACACTACCAACAATCAAAGATAAGTTGACTAAGGAAACAGAAGAAGGGCATCAAGATTATATGAGAGATCTTATAAGCAAGGAGTTGCTAAGAGGAGTCCATACAAAGTTGATCAAGGAGATGATTAGAGGACTGGCACCACAAATGGCAGAAGATATGAGACTGTTTTGCTATTGGAAAGATACAAGTTGATAGATGGAAGAATATAATTTAAAACTAGTTAAACTTAGTGAAATTTATTGACAATAGATATAGTTTAAATAAATAATTGATAATGTTATTAATGTATACAATGTGTAGTGTTATGATGAGTATAATTTGTGTGTGTGTGTGTGTGTGTGTATCCCACAAAATTATTACCATATTTTGCAGACTATAAGATGCACCAGAGTATAAGACGCACCATGAATTTGAAGAGGTAAATTAAAAAAATTTTTTTTTGCACTCTGCAGGCCTCCCAAACCCTCTGCACACCTCATTTTTTGCAAAAAAGGAGGCATACAGAGCTTTGGGAGGGTTGTAGAGTGCTCCTGAGGGCTGGGGAGAGGGGGAAACGAGCAAAAGCAGCCCTCCCCAGCCCTCAGGACCTCTTTGCAAGCCTCCCAAACCCTCTGCATGTCCATTTTTGCGAAGGGGGCGGGGTTTCAGTAGGCCAAAAATGCTGTATTCAGTGTATAAGATGCACCCAGATTTTCACCCTCTTTTTGAGGAAAAAAGGTCCATTTTATACTCCGAAAAATATGGTAATTTATTTAAAAAAACTCATGTGGGCATCTATATTGACTTTGGGTGACAAACAAAATAATCATTGAAATAAATGAAAAAATAACACATACCAGTAAAATAAATTAAAATAATTAAATTATGAAGATACGTTATATTTCAGCAATTGGAAACTGCTCATCCTGGCCCAATACCTGGGGAAAAATCCAGTTATTAACTGTCTATCTAAAGGCCAAAAGTATCAGTGCCAGTTATATATTGGGATGGAAAGATTCTTCTAAAGGGTAGGGTTCTCTGCCTGGTTGCTGTATGGGCGTGGCCATGTAGTGTGTGGCCTACTCAGCCTCCTCAGGGTGGAGGGAGGCATTTTCCCAGGCTCTGGAGGCCCTCTGGAATCCAGAAATGGCCTCATTTCCGGACTTCCGGAACTTCCAGTAGGCATATTTTTCGCCCGCTCAGAGCCTCCGTGCAGGTCTTGTACTTAGCTGACATGATGAATGGGCCATGTGGAGACTCCTGGGAGGGGTGGGTGGGCCAGCTGGTCCTTGCAGCAACCAGTTCACTGAACCAGATACAAATTAGCATCTGGTATGAACTGGCTGAATCCCACCTCCGGTGTACTGTATGGCTGATTTTGAAAGAAATAAGCTATATAAGGCTTCATAAGTCATTCAATCAAGAATCAATGTGGCGCTGACTGACAATCTTGCTAAACAAAGCTTTTGAACATACTGGAGTTTACATTAAACTTCTTTTGTTCCATCCAGACTACTACAGCTTCCAGATATTTGGACAAAGCTTCCATGGCAGTAGGGATATGAGTGGCAACATACAACTGAATATCTATACCTGATGATACCATGTCCTGAATCAACAGGTATCTGATCCTCTTTTGGTAGCTGCTGGGAAATGCCAAGTCAGGCAGGAAGGAGGATTCAAGTGGGGATCTAGCCTTGAATTGTTGTGCAGCTGCAAGAGAGCCAAGAATGTCCCTCCCCCCAAGCTCTGTAGAACCTTACCTATCTGTTCCCAAGGGAAAGCAGGCAGACTGGGGAGATTCCTGTATTATAGGTAAAATGCAATAAAATAGTTAGCTTGGACTATACAGATGTGGATCTGGATATTTATGCCTGACAATAGCTTCATATAGATTTGAAAAATATAGAGAAATTTAACAGGAACAGAAGGTAAGCACCTTCCAATTCATTTCCCAGGTTCTAATTGTGACTGAAATAGGTCCATATAATTTGCTTCCTTTAGGGCCTTCTGTACCTGAATTCTTACCACTTCCTCAATAACATTCCTTGTTTTTATCTGGATGATAACTCTCAAGTATTTCAAGGATTCAAGGAATCACTGAAAGAGGAAGAATACCACTGCCTCTTTAAAGAGCAAGCAGTGCCCGCTTTCACAATAATGTGTTACCAATATTTCAGATCTAGCCAATTGCAGCTACAGTATATCTGTGGTGTCCCTGGTGCTTTCTGAGCTTGGTTATTTTTATATTTCATTAGCAAACTATTTAACACCATCAGTGCTAGTAGAGAGTAAGATTTCCTCTCATTTTATATTCTAGTGGCCTGTCAATATTGGTGCAAGTGACCTTGATGGTTCCTTGATTGGGCTGTTGTTTACTGTTAGCTTGTTCGTTAGAAAAAGTAGAAGACTAGTAGAGTGCATCCATGAACACCAATTAACAATCAGAAGATATGATGAAAGTGCCTAAATTTCACAACACATAGACAGACTTAACAGTAGTTTCAACTGGGAAACTGTGATCATCCTGGATAAAGCCAGGTCCAGAAATACTAGAGAATTCCTGGAAATCTGGCACCCAGACAAATCAGCCATCAACAGGCACATAGAGATAAACCACATCTACATGTCATTCTGAAGAGACAATCAAAAAGTCAAAAAGGAACAAAAAGACCAAACACCTCCTCATCAGCAATAAGCAACCAGATGAGCAGACATCAAAATAATCATTAGGCCAATAATCAAGAAATAAACAACATCCCAATCAAGGAACTGTCAAATAAGCTAACAATAAACAACCAAGTTCAGAGAGCATCAAGGACCCCACAGTTCAGCCCTGATCTACAAATATTTTTTTCTGTCTGTACCTCTATATGCCCTCTGAAGGAGCCAGGTGGCAAAAGTAATTCTAGATATTAGCCTGTCCACTTCATCAGAGTTTATAAGCTCAAACGAATCCCAGAAAAGTGGCATTTAAGTTATGATGCCAGACCCTATCCAGGAAGAGTCAGGAATTTGGCAATGCTGATCAACTTTGCCAGCAAATTGCTATCAAAATAGTCATGAGCAGGAGATTTCCCTCCTCATTCTTGATAAAACTTGACAACTGTAAGCAAAGCTCATATTCATGCTCAGTCATATTCATATTTCATTTTTCTTCACCAGCTCTCAAGGTTTTGCTTTGGTTGATTCATCTCTTGAAATCCCTGGGCAAATGAAGGAGTCAGTTGGGATTGGTAAAAGGGAGATTGCTCAGAAACAATCACATTAAAACTCCAGATTGCCTCCTTTAACCAGTAGCTAGCAAGGCAGTGTTCTTACCAAATTACTTGGAAATTTCTGAAGTATCACTGAATATTCACCTAGCACATTTAGATTTTTATTTGTAAATATGTAAAAATTGCCCTGATTCTTATTTCTAAAGAATGTGTAATCCAAAAAGAATTATTGGCTTTAAATCTACTACACATATGCACATAAACAATCAGTTGTTCCACACACTAAACTTGACAAGTTTGGGCATTGAATAAAATCCACAAGACATATTTTAATAGAGATAAATGCAAGACCCTACAATTGGGGAGGAAAATTAATCATTAGATTTATATTCACTTTTTATTTTGTTGAACTCTAGACAATATATGCAATGATCTTGCCTTATCTTTTTCTCATACTAGCCCTTTGAGGTGGATTGGTCTGAGAGCAAAGTACTGGTCACCAGCCAGATTTCATGCTAAAATGAAGACTTCAGTTTAAACCCCAAATTTAATCTTTCCTATCCTTTCTTTTCCTCCCCTTTCTCCTTTCTTTCCTCTCCTGCTTTTGGTGTGTCATCCTGGGTATCTTTAGTTGTTATCTTACCAGATCTTTTGGGGTCTAATTCAGGGAATGTTGCTATTAGGCTGAACAAGCAATTAAAGAGTCTTGATAAATTTCAGTTCTGCCACCTGCTAAGTTTTTACAATAGTCCTGGAAGGTGTAGAGATGCAATCTAACAGGTCCTTCTCCAAGTGAGACCTGGGCTCTTAACTGCAATTTTTAATATCCAATAAACACTCTGCAGAAACAACCTGTAGCCCTTTGAGCATTCATCCATTAAAATTGCTTCACCTTGGTGGCTGTAGTGGAGATCTGTTTATGTATGTATGTGTAACTTGTTTTGTCAAGTTACTTTGCATTTATTTCTTTATAATGATGAAATGACTGGCACATTATTGCTGCAAATCCCATCAGTTAAAGAAATTGAACTGGTGGCATTTGGGCAGGGCTTGACGTCGCAACAACATGACATGCAATGGGGCTCTAGGGTTGCTGTCAATATCTCTGTTCATGGACAGTCCTTTTGGACCTAAACTGTTCTGAAGGAACAGTGATAGAGAAGACCATGTCCTGCTGATCTCAGGGGCATCGTAAAGCCCCTGATTGATCCAGAAGAAAACTCTTTTTGGCAGCTACAAGAGAAGCAGCCAAAATGGCTGCAGAAGGTTGGGACAAGCCTCTGAAACAGAAGCAGTACAGGAGTGGTGTCGAAATGGTGAGAAAAAGTTTTATTACTAGAGAAGGAAAAACCCAAAAGAATTGGAATTTAAAATAAAATTGAAGACAGAAGAAAATAAGTGGTGAATTAGCCCTGGTCTAAGACTCTCGTGTTATCTTTTTTTACCTTAACTTTGTTTGTTTTCTATGGATGGACTTTTTACAAATGCCTCTTACCATTAAGTTGGACTGGTTTCTTTTTTTCCTTCTTCCTCTATACTTTTTCCATTTTTTTGTATTCGTGGATTAAAAGCTTCTTCTCTCGTAAGGCTTGGATGGAGCGTAATTTTTAAATGTTTTTTTTTTTACCTCTCTCGGAACTTGGTGTTTACAGAGAGAGGCGGAAACGGATGGAAAAGAGATAACACTTCCATATACTGGTTAGAGGCTTGGCAATATCTGATAAAGCTATAAGCTTTGTTTATTGAAAGGCTCAGTGGAAAACATTTTGTTTCTATAGGTGTTCCTTTGAAGGTAAGAGAAAGCTTTGATTTGAAAAACTTCACTGCATTTTTTTGACCTAAAAAGTCTCAGAAGTTTTGGCAGTGTTTATAACCTGGAAAATTGCACAACATGAAGAAGAAAAGGCACTAACTTAAGAATTTTCTTAGAAATTCAAAAAGTTTTAATAATTACAGAGAGAATTGAAAAGAGACTTGAAATTATAGATGAAGAAAGGAGACAAAATTTGGCAGAAATAATGAGAGTAATCTCGGCATAACAAATGATAACAAAAGTTAAGCTGATAAAAAGAGCAGATAGAGGGTTTCAAATTCTTATAAGACATGCAATGAACAACAAGTTCTTAAGAGAAGTCCACATAAGACTTATCAAGAAAACACTTAGAATACAGACTTTACAAATGGCAAGAGATATTGGACTACAATATCTCTGGAAGGATATAGGATGATGAAATGAAATGTCACAATAAATTTTAATTAAATGTAGCCAAATTTTAAGTGTTATGTAATAATAGCTATAGTCAAATAAATGATTAATAATGATAACAAAGCATTTATATACAAAGCATTTTTATAAAAGATAAACAATTTTATATAGAATAGAATATAAAGATGTAATATTGGATGATTTCAGGATGATGTAATAAAATGTCATAATATAAATTTACTTTAAATTTAATATGCCTTATGTTGAAAGGATGTAATAATAGCTAGGCTTAATGGATGTTTAATAATCATATTAATTTGTATACAAGCATATTAGATTGATGATACTAATAATGGGGAAAAACATGGAGTTAAAAATTATTAGACATATCAATGCTAAAATGATAGAATGACTTAGAATAGGAGGAAGCATAATAACAATGTCTATAAAGATATCTTGATGTTCAATATGTGAATTTTGATAAAATTCAAATGATGACTATGGAAAGGACACAGAAAGACCTTGTAACCAATTGACACACTGTGTGTAGTTGAAGAGGCTTTTATGTTATATGTGCTGTGTGTTTGTGTTTGTCTGAAAATAAAAAAATTTTTTAAAAAAGAAATTGAACTGGTGGGATTTAGGAAGAGGGGCTTTTTTTTGCTTTTTCTTCATCCGTTTGAACATCTTACCCCCAGAGATGAGGCTTTCCAGAAAAGTGTTAAATTAGGAGTGTTAAGCGTGCTTCTAGTTTTCTAGAAGAATCTTAAGATCTGGTTGTCATTGTTCCAACTAATGAACTCAGGGAAGTCAGGACTCTTATATTTTGCTCATGTTCAAGAGATCCTTTATTGAGTACATCATATCAGCACTTAGAAAGGTGAAGCTAGCTCTAAATTATTCCCATGCTTAAAGGTAAAGTTAAAGGTTCCCCCACACATTCATGCTAGTTATTTCCAGCTCTAGGGATAGTGCTCATCTCCGTTTCTAAGCCAAAGAGCTAGCGCTGTCCGAAGATGTCTCTCTGGTCATGTGGCTGGCATGACTCTCAATGCCGAAGGTGCACAAAGCGCTGTTACCTTCCCACCAAAGGTGGTCCCTATTTTACTATTTGCATTTTTTATGTGCTTTCAAACTGCTGGGTTGGCAGAAGCTGGGACAAATAATGGGAGCTCACCCCATTATGCGGTGCTAGGGATTGAACTGCTAAACTTCTGACTGATCAACAAGCTCAGTGTCTTAGCCACTGAGCCACCACGTCCTATTCCTGAGCTTAGGGAGAGTTAAAAAAATGAGACTTCCCCATCCCCCTTTGCCTCTCAGGCCATATGGGCCAATCAATCCAGATATAGGTTCCCACTCCACTTCAACAGGTGCCCATTGACATAATCTTGGTTCTCATATTGGCTGGTAGATCTTATGGCTAGCCAGCTGAGGCACCACATTCCTGAGTTCCCTCCCATGCTCTTCCCTCCCCCTTGAATGGCAGCCAAGAAACGAAGCAGAAATAAGTATGGCTTCGGACAAAGTTGTTTTCCAGGTTGACACTGGCTCTGCCGATTAGCATGAGGAGGGATGTCTAAGATGTGTTACACACCCCTGAGAATGGCTGATGATCTGAGGGCATTCCATCCACCTCATTAACTTTTTAGTCTTGTGATTTTTAAAAAAAATTTGGTGTTTAATTTTAACTTGTACATTTTAACCTTGTTTTTATTTTTGTTTTTAGCTGGGTTTTTAGTCATGTTTTTATATTATCTTTTGTATATCACCCTACATCCCTACATGTAAGGGAGAAGAGAAATGTAGAAATTTGATAGATAAATTAAAGTACAATTTAAGGAGACACTGCAAATAACGTACACATTCAAATTAGATATAAACATGAAACATACAGTATTAAACAGTATTCTGAACCACAGACAAATTCCTTAGCAAAGTCCTTAGCAATTCTGTCTATTAGGAAATATTGTGAAAATGCTGGTCCTACCTTAATAATCCCAATAGTTTGGATGCAGGCTAGTTGTAGAATTTCATTATTAATAAAGAGCTATTAGACTCTCAAAGACATGACCTGAGCCCTGAGATGGGATTGTGCCCTGTCTAGAGAATGACTTGCCATTCAGAAATATGTACTGCTTTATAATTTGGGGGCAACAAGGGGGTAATGGTCCCTGATTTTACTTTGGGAGCTGTACATTTAACTTCCGTGTGAGTAACCTACTTTCCCTATCCACTCTTTTCCAGGTTGCATTTTCCAGATGAGAACACCTATGATGCTTTCAACAAGGAGTTTGGGGACATCAACAAAACCTTTCAGAACTGATGCTACTTCTTTAAATTCTCTCAATATTCTATAGAGGTCTAGGCTGGTCAAAAAAGCATGGAACACATATGAACATCTCACAAGCCCATACAGAATCAAATAAAGTGCCCATTTTTTTCTCGTTTCAACTTTTGTTTCCCTTACTTTGCTAGCATGCTCTATCATCTAAGCCAGATTTCTTTCCCTACGACACTCTCACCTTATTACATCTGGAAGTTTTTGGCAAGCTGGCTAGGATACCAGCCCTGTGCTGGGAAGCTCTTGGTGCCAGAAGGAAACTCCTTTTGTAACAATTCAAATCCATATTTGGCAACATCAGGACTGAAGTATAGATGCGAATAGATGACCTTTAGACAAGCCTTTTGCCTTCTTCTTCCCGCTTTTCCTGGGGCTATGCCACAATAACAAATTATAAATCCCTCTTTCCTTGAAGAACAAAATGTTGTATACACAAACATGGAAGGCAGATCTTACATTGTAATATCACATATTAAAAAGAGCCGAGGTAGCGCAGTGGTTAAATGCAGCACTGCAGGCTACTTCAGCTGACTGCAGATCTGCAGTTTGGCTGTTCAAATCTCACCGGCTCAGGGTTGACTCAGCCTTCCATCCTTCCGAGGTGGGTAAAATGAGGACCCAGATTGTTGTTGGGGGCAATATGCTGACTCTGTAAACCGCTTAGAGAGAGCTGAAAGCCCTATGAAGCGGTATATAAGTCTAACTGCTATTGCTATTGCTATTACATTGCATTGCTTAGTTATGTTGGTATTATCATGGCTAGTCCTCTACCCTTCATCTTTGCTCATCAAACATTTCTTAGATTATATATTCAAGGCAGCCAATTTTTTCAGCTATGTGGAATTGCAAAAATTGTCTTTATTGCTTTGTGAGATCCTGAAACTAAGAAGACTGCCTAATGACTTGTCTCTTTAATTAAAAAAAAGTAAAGATGCTGAATAACTAGCACATTTTGCAAGCAAATTAGAAAAGCAATGAAGCATTAGGGGGATGTAGAGATTAAAGGCGACATCATGTTGCTTGCCTTGATGACCATGTCTTGTTGCCGTTCTTTCCTTTTACTGAATGTGGGAAAAACTTCTGCAGGGTAAGGAATCTAGGCTCCTTCATTCTTCTCTGATATCTGCATTTGTTACTAGCCCCTGTTGAAGAAAGACCCAGAAAAGCAAAATAGATTTAACCAGCATTGCTGCATTATGCAAGAGGGAAATGCAGAATAATAGGTGAGATCCAACCATCCCATTTCACAGCATAAATGAGAAGTTCTTTATATTATGCTGAGATAGAAAGGCTGTCAAAGATTGTTCAGGAGAGTTGCTTTCACAGAGATACTTAGCTCTTTACTTCAGACAAAAAACAATCACCAGGAAAAGTGCACATATCCACGAAACAACTTAAAAACCAGAATAGCCTACAATTGTCCTTTTAGTCTTTTTAGTAGCTTACAGTTGGTTTGGTTTGGTTTGGTTTAATTTATTTGTATGCCGCCCTTTTCCCTGAAGGGATTCAGGGCGGCTCACAACTTAAAAAGGGAGGGGGAAAATACAAACAAAGTAACAAGAACACAAAAAACCATACATAGTTAAAAAAACACAACAATCATACCATTCGAAATGGGGCAGCGAGTTGGGAACATTGCAAACAATATGTGGGGCCTTGAGAAAAAGGGGATGGTTGTCAGAAAAAAAATCTAAATTTGATTTATTTCCATTTAATTTAAATTAATAAAATATAATTTATTTATATAATTTATTTATATTTCATATTTCTAAGCCACGCATTTCCCTCAAAGAGGAGCTCTGTGTGGTATATAATACAATGTAACAAATACATAAAATAATATAAAAGTTGACCTTAAAATTAAATTAGGATTAAAATTTTTAAAATGGTAGAATAATGACAAGTATCAAAAAGGATAATAATTCTTTTGATTGCTCCTGTATATGTAATGATTTGCCCCTTTACTTACAATTTAGTGGCAATTTCGGGATGGACTCCTGGAGATCCAATAATATTTTGGAGTTGGAAGTGTGTGCAATTCAGGATTTCAGGGTATACATATCTCATGTATGTGGTTCAGCCTTCCATTATTCTTCATGTTTCCATTACTCTTGGCCCAACTCATTTAGAAACTATTTTAAAAGTGTATTATTTGTTTTAAATTTCATAGATGTACAAGATCCATGGTGTTGAAGGTTCATGTTTTTACCTAGGCTTCTGAGAAAGCATAACTCACAATCTTAGTCCCAAAAACCCACTTTTATTTAGATGGCTGTGAATTATGGTCATTCACAGCCAGTAATGGTTCACAAACAGTCTGTGAAGATTCCGACAGATGTCTGCTCAAGTTGACAGAGTCTTTCAGGGTAATGTTGATCAGCATCCACCTTGAAACACTGCCAGAGACCAAATTGCCAATTAGTTTTGCAAGGCCACACATAGCACAGAGTCAAACAGGACTTCTTAGAGCTTGAACCAACTATATGAACTAATTGCTTCCTGCAAAGGCTCATGTCCGTTTGCTCCTCTTTTATGTCTTATGGGAGGGGCCAATCATTTCCAAGCCTTACTCCCGAGTCGCCCTTTTTTCCTTAATTGTTCTTGCCTTCTGGCAGCTCTGCGCATGCACACACTGGGAACAGGCTCACACTGTTCTTCTGCCTCTCTGATGTCAGACTTCGGAGGCTCTGGAAGCAGCACATAACTACCAGATGGGCCCGGCCCCTCTCTGCCTCCAATGCAGAGTCCTCGTGCGAGCCTTCCCCAGACTCCAGGTTCCTCCTCAACCTCCTCACTGTCCGACTCTGGTACCAGCTCCACAGGCTGCCAGTGGAACACAACAGTTCATGACATGGCATACAAATTTTTCAATGAGACAGACCAAGATAGGAAGAACATTTCGTTACACTTTGTTGAATATTCTGATAAAATGGATTCTTCTCATTCAATGAGGAAACCCACATTCTTAGCACAGATTCCATTTTTTAGCTAACACATCAAAGGAAATGCAAGAGAAAAGTTGACTGGACAGGATAAAAGTAACTTTCCCTTTGCATGGGTCATCACTTGCATGTAGTCAAACATGTTACATATTTGATCCCATAATACGACATATGTTCATTCAAATGAAGTCTGAGGACAGAAGGGGAATAGATTATAAGATATCAATAAGGAAAAAGGTTGTTTGGAGTACATGAGACAAACCAGATGCCAATTAACATTAACAACCTTTCTCTTATCAGAAGGATTCTCCAGACATCTCCTCTAATAGCTTATATTTTCAGTTTAGAACTATTAGAAGCTATCATTCAATTCGTATAGCAATAGGATAAAAGGTTTTCCTACATTTCTGTATGTAATAGTTTGATAAACCCTTATCACCATTTTAAAAGAGAGAAAAATAAGTCAAATTAAAATACAAAGTACCTGTTAGTTAATAACAATATTACATAGTCCAGATATCAAGGTGACCCTCAGTGCCCATCAGGGAGGGTGGACAAATGGAAAAATGAGCACCATGACAACATAATGTAAACTCTGATCTTTTTGTATAAAGGTGAGATATCATGACAATTATAAGCATTCTAGACTGCCACAAAGAGGAGAATAGGATGAGCTCTAGAAAAAAAAAGGATCAGATACGGCAGGCAAACTGGACTCTTGTAAAAGTCCTATATGGAAGACCTTTCTCACAACTGATGTTCGCCAATCCACCAAGAGACACCCTTGTCAGACCCATATTTGTGCACAAATGGTCCTCTGAGGTCATCACAGAGGATCAGTGGTGGGTTCCAGATCCCATTGCAAGCGGTGCGGTGCAATGGGGCCAGGCATCCATCACATGAACTCGTGCAGCATGTGCGCATATGCGTGCACACGCTCACAGCGCTTGCATGCATACTTACCATCCATGAAGCTCCGGGACACCTCTGGGACGTTCCAGCTGCTCGGCGAAGTGTTGCGCAGGTGCTGTACACTCCGTGCGCTTGCACAGAATCCCTGAACAGCTCATATAACGGGAAGGAGAGCGGGCGGGCAGGTGGGCCATCCAAAGCACTGTACCTGAATAGTACCTGGTGATCCCAGCAGGCACCGATATGCCGGTACCGTGGCATACCACTTGCAACCCACCACTGCAGAGGACCCGGCCTCTTGCTGCCCATGGTTTCAAATGGAAGGCACGTGTGATGATCTAGTATGACTACCATAACCATTGGTCACAGGAATGATATGAAATTTGAAAAAGCAAAAATGTGCTGAGTACGGTGGAATAAAAGGTTTAGCATAGGCATTTCTTTGTACGTCTTTACCATGAATTTCCTGAGGTGGCAGCAGACACCAGCTATGAAGCATAAGGCTGTATCTCTCAGAGACTGTCCTGTGTCTGACTGCAAAATGGACAAAGGAAATAGCAGTAACAATAGCCCTGGAGAAGACTTGATTTTTCAGAAGGCTGACGGTTTCTCTTGGCAATATACCTTCCTTATACGTTCCACTATCATAATGCCAGAGGAAGTGAAAATGGAATTGGCACTGCCTAAAACCACTGCCTTGGTGACGAAGGAAAATTAATGACAAAGAAGGACTCACTGGAGAAGAGCTGAATGCTGGGAAAGATTGAGGACAAAAGAAGGGGATTTTTAGGTAAGCTCCCCATTGGGAGAGCAAGTACGTTCAGAGAAGCATTGTGAGAGTTGTGTTGGAGAACACACAAACTAGCATACAGAGACACTGCAGTTTGAATAGGCTTTTACTTTCGTGGAAATAGAGGTATCAGAGTCCATCAAACAGTCCAAGTCATACACGGATAAGACAGTCAGTCATCAATGTCTTTCAGTTAAGGGATAATCCAAATAACATAGTCCAGTATCATATAATCAGTTTGGTACTCAAAGTTTGCTAACAGTTGCAAAACTTACAATAGCTCACGGCACTTCCAGCTTCCAAAAACACTCAGATCAGATCAGCCCAGCATCTAACAAACAGAGAGCTAACAGTCATTCTGGCTCCCTCTTATGGCCGATTGAGGAAAACAGCAACCAATCACATTTTACAGTATGCTTTAAAGAAACAGGTACAACATTGTTACATGATTTACATATTGCCAACTCAACTCTTAGATTATATTCCTAACAAGGATGACAGAGAATGAGGTGGCTGGATGGAGTCACCAAAGTAGTCGGCGTAAGCTTAAATGAACTCCAAAGGATGATAGAGGACAGGAAGGCCTGGAGGAATGTTGTCCATGGGGTCGCAATGGGTCGGACATGACTTTGCAACTAACAACAACAATGCCTTGGTGATGAAGGAGATTTATGGGAAATGCAAATTCAGGTTCATTGTTTCCCTTGAAGTGCTTAGAGCTTGTTTTTTATTACTGCTAAAGGCTCTGGCCATTATTGCAAGCAGTTGTCATCTCCATAATCAATAATGTTCTAAGATCCTTGTTCCTCCTTTACTCATCTATGGCAGACTTTCTGCAACTTTTGCATCTTTAATATCCAAATTGTAATGAAGATGATAAAAGGGAGGAGAAAGTTCAATACACAAAAGCTGCTTGGTCAGGCTGCTGACCAAGAAAGAAACATAAGAAAGTCCAAGGCAGGGCTACCAGAACCAAGCAGCAAAAATAAGATGACAATGAAAGGGATTTCTCTACCTGTGGTAGTCCAAGAGATTTGATCTTATTTCCCCACCATTTCTCATTGCTTAAATGTGATGCAAATGCTTTCCTTTTACCAAAATAAAGATTGTCCAGTTTAATGAAGAACGGTTGCAGGAACTGGGTATGTCTAGTTTAATGAAAAGAAGCACTAGGGGAGACATGGTAGCAGTGTTCCAATATCTCAGGGGTTGCCACAAAGAAGAGGGAGTCAAGCTATTCTCCAAGGTACCTGAGGGTAGAACAAGAAGCAATGGGTGGAAACCAATCTAGGAGAGAAGCAATTTAGAACTGAGGAGAAATTTCCTGACAGTTAGAACAATTAATAAGTAGAACAGCTTGCCTCCAGAAGTTTGAATGCCCCAACACTGGAAATTTTTAAGAAGATGTTGTATAGCCATTTGTCTGGAACGGTATAGGATTTCCTGCCTAGGCAGGGGTTGGACTAAAAGACCTCCAAGATCCCTTCCAACTCTGCTATTGTATTGTTATTTCAGTTTTGTTTTGAAAATTTTAAAAGGAAACTTTTGGGAAGAATCTTTTTGTTTTAAGCTTGAAATCAAAGATATGTTCTACTTTGTGCACACTCCTAAAGTTCACTGTTGTGTGTTTCTCCCCCCCCTTAAAAGAACAAATTTAGCCTGTAAAAATGACTTTTCATTGTCAATCTGTTTGAACAAATTGTATTCAGTGAAATCTGATGATGTTTGAAGCAGCTGTAATGTGATGGCAACAGATCTGCTATCAGCTTCCCACAAGGCAGTGATATATTATAATAACTGCTGGAGTGGAAGAAATCCAAGCAAAGTGGTTGCTAGAAAAACTATGTTTCTCAGCTTATGATTGCAATGACTTATGACCAGAATTTTGGGTTCACTTGTGGCCATAAGTTGAATAGTACTTGTAAAACACTTTCTATTATTTCCTAAATTAAATAAAGCAGTTGAATATCCAATGCTTCTTCTGCTTCTTTTATTCAGAAATCTGAGGATTCAGAAATGGACCAGAAACTCTTTTAAGAACCAGTATCTGGCATCTTCTTGTGATCTATTTTATAGACAGTTGGTGGGACAACAGGTTTTTAAATTAGCCCATAAGCTATGTATTACTCTCTTCATGGACTTGATTTTTCTTGGATAGTTCCTATGAAGTGTCCAGAGAAGCGATACATTTTGGAGATCAATTACTAGAGCATAAGATGACTACTTTAAAGGAAAAGTTTTGATTTCCTGGCCTGGTGCAGTGCTTGAGCTAACCTTTTAACTTTTTGCTGGACCCAAAAGTTACTATATAAGATATGAGCAAATTTCTCTGGAGAGAACTGAAATGGATTCTAAGTGGATTTAAAAATTACAGTTTATAAGAAAGGGATGAAAATAATAGATTTAGAAGTGCAATTGGATGGCCACTTAACTATTGAAATAAGCATACAAATAATGCATCAAAATAGTGATGTGGATTTCCCTTCTAAATTGAAATAGAAGAGATTTACTGGAACTACTTCATGGAAATTACAAATTGATTTGGAAAAAACTTACAAGACGTTCAAGAGAAGAAGCAAATATTATAGAAGAAAACAGAAGGAGAATTTTATTTGACTTAAGGATGGGTGGAAAAAAGAAAGAATATTAGCCTGGTTAGTTTGATTATGGTGAAATAATGAGTTTCTATTACTGGTGATTTATCTGAACCCGATAGTTTTTCTTTTAAAAATGGTTAATGCTGAAATTGATTAGTTTATAATATTTATTTTATTGTTTTTGTTTTTTAATTAGGGGTTGTTATTTATGGTAACATTTCATAGTTCTTAATTCTATTTTTGCAATGAATCATCCTGAGGCGAGATGGGTGGAAATCAAATTTAATACATAAATAAAAATAAAAATGAGGGAAAATTAGAGTAAATAGAAGGAGATCTGTATACTTATGTTACTGGATATTTGTGTTAATTTTTAGTAGGTATTTGCTGATTAATAAGGAGAGCCGAAGATTTAGAAATGAGCTCATAAAGTTTATAGAAAATGGGATGATGTATGGAAAGGAAGTATTTGGTTGTATTTCAAGAGACACTGATAAGTTGTTAATGTTGAATATACTTGTTGCAGATTGTTCTCTCTCTCTTTCTTCTTTCTGTGTTCTGCATTTTCTAATTATTTTTTATTTTTTCTTCTTTTTGTGTATTAGGTTTTTTTTGTAACTCTTTTGTTTGTTTAATATAATCCTTAATAAAATCAAGAAGTACTTTATTTTAGTTTTGATTATTTTTGCAGTTGCAATTGCTTAATATTTTTAGCAGATGGAAACATCTAGCTAACCATGTCTGTCTAGGAAGATAAGAAGGATTGGATCTTTGGATTGGGGTTTATCAATGAATAACAGAACAATAAATTAGATGGAAATTAAAAAATATCCCTGAAGATAGCACTGGCAAACTGCTTCTAAATGATTGCCATTAAATTATATGGGTGTCTCCATCTTATCAAAAAATTGAATTTGACTCAGTAGATTTTACTTTCTGCTTAATAAAATGGACGGCCCAACTTTCTGGAATTCCAAACATAGTGTATTTCAGACTTTTGAGCCAAGAGGGTTGACCTTTTTCTAATTACTGCAGTGGATGAAATTGAGTTTTTAATTGGAAATTTCTCATCACACTCAAATATATTAAAAAATTAAATAACTTTTTTTTTTAGAAACACATTTTTTCCTCTTATCTTTCGATTAGGCTAACAATTTTAAGTTGGTGACTTGCTCCCTAACTCTAATCACAAAATAATTTTCTTTCCAGAGGAATAGATTTTTATGTGTGCTGGAGAAGCAGTATACAGTGTAGAAAATGAAGCTGAAGGACACAATAGTTGATTACAGTATTCACTGTTTATATCACTGTAGTTCTACAAGTCAACTTCACAATGCTATGAGACAAATTGCAGAATGGTGCAGACTCACAGAATAAAAATCCATTGAAAAAATATAATGTTCAAGGAAAATATTAGTACATTTAGAAATGAATTTCTACTCTGCCCTGGGTCAAGACTGCTTCCAACTCTTTAGATTCTCTAATTCTATCACTAAAACTATGTTTTAATTGGAATTTATATGGTGGAAATATTAGTTTAGGTCACTGACTTTCTTTCTGCTGGTTAGCTAGAAAAAAGAGATGCAGCACACACAAACATACATGTATCATATATACTTATTTGAATCTTCAATCCTTTGCTTGAAGAATGATATCTAAATGAGGCCATCAAGAATAATTATTTAATAAGAAATAATTGTTATGCCTACTTTTATCTCTCTAACCTTTTGTATAACTTGGACCTGTGCTTTGGATTTTAGTTGTTGTAGGCAATGAGAGATAATGGATAAGGAGCTTCAGTTCTGAATCTAACAGAAATATTAGAATCCTTCAAGAAGAGTTTCTGGATCTTCTTCTTAGAGAGTTATGGTATATAGCGGCAGTGTTTGGTGAAAAATTTACATTACCAAAGAGGATTAGAGCCCAAATTTATGCCAAATTGGGTATTTTTTTCTTCACTGAAATGGCGGTGGGGGTGGTCAGCCTGGGACAGTGCAACTCTCATAAATGCATGCCAGTTGTCAAGCCCCCAGATTTTGATTACGTGCCCATGGGAATGTTATAAGTCATAACAGTTGCTGTTGTAACTTTGAGTAGTCACTAAAAGATTGATTGTAAGTCAAGAACTACCTGTATTAAACTGCACTTCCACAGAAAACCCACAACTCTTGACAGATTTGGACTTTACCAGAGAGATTGGTTCTAGCTCAAGCTCAATTTTTCTGTAATATGAGGAATCTACTTTAAACAAAATATATGCGCCACCCTGGAAAATGAGATTTGATTTAGCTAATCTTATCCAAATAAAACCTTATCTTCCAAAAGCATAAAAGTTTCCCTTAAAAAAACAACAATAAAACACAACCTCCTTCTCCTCTCTTTCTCTCTCTCTCTTTTCTGTCTCTCAGTCTGTCTCTGTCTCTCCTTCTCTTTCTGCCTTTCTGTCTCTGTATCTCTCTATCTCTGTTTTTCTCTCTCTATCTCTGTATCTCCCTGTCTCTTTTTCTGTCTCTCTCTCTTTCTTATTTGCCTGCCTGCCTGCCTGCCTGCCTGCCTGCCTGCCTGCCTGCCTGCCTGCCTGCCTGCCTGCCTGCCTGCCTGCCTGCCTGCCTGCCTGCCTGCCTGCCTGCCTGCCTGCCTGCCTGCCTGCCTATCTATCTATCTATCTATCTATCTATCTATCTATCTATCTATCTATCTATCTATCTATCTATCTATCTATCTACCTACCTACCTACCTACCTACCTACCTACCTACCTACCTACCTACCTACCATCTCTCTCTCTCTCTCTCTCTCATCTATCTATCTATCTATCTATCTATCTATCTATCTATCTATCTATCTATCTATCTATCATCTATCTATCTATCTATCTATCTATCTATCTATCTATCTATCTATCTATCTATCTTGTCGAAAAGATATTTGTTTTTTTCTTCTCACTAAAATCTCATAAATAGCTTGAAAACAAGCAAGAGTGCTGGCATATTTCTTGGTTTCAGCCATCCACACACTGAAAGCAGTGAATAGAGAGTTGCATTTGAGAAGAAACTCATTTCAAGCCTGCTCTCCTGCTGATAGATTGTAATTGGTGACTGACTGAATATGAGACAGATTCCATTCTTTTCTACACAGCTGACCTGACTGGCCTGGTTATTTCCTGTCTGTGTTTGAAAAGGCTAGCTCAGTCAGTGGAGAAATGCATTTAACTTGCAGAGAGAAAGACTTCAATGATAGCTGGAAAGACTTGTGAACTAAAGAAGAAAATGGAAACAGAGTCCATGGTGGAAATATTTAGAAAATTAAAGAAGGGTATTGAAATGCTAAGAGATGACAAATAATTGCTTGTTCCCTCTCCTTTTATTCAACCAAGAAATCATCCACTGTTAATATTGGTGTTTTAATTCACACCTTTATAGTGATCTGAAAATTTTCTTTTAATATTTGCACTTTTCCTTTCAAAGGAAAAGGAAAGAGTAAAAAGTAGCAAATCAAATTAAACACCAGCACTATATTCATTCATGCCATTTTTTGATTCAATCATTTCCTTCCTTCCTTCCTTCCTTCCTTCCTTCCTTCCTTCCTTCCTTCCTTCCTTCCTTCCTTCCTTCCTGTTTGTCTTCATTTTAATATTGATGCCACATTTTCCTTTCAGAAGGAACAAGAAGATAGCTAACAAAAGGAAAGCACAGTAATGTCAAAGCAAAATAGACAATGGCACTTATTTATCTGTTCACTTCATTTTTACCTTTCTCCCCAAGATATTGAAAGTGGCAGAAATAATTTTCCACCCACACTTCATTGTTATAGCAATTCTTTGTGTGTGAGGTAGAGAAATGTTTTTCACATTTCAGCCAGGCCCAATTCTTCAGTTGGGACAACATATCTCCAACTTATAGTTTGCTCCTCTTAGTTTATGGAAATACGAACGAATGGATTCAAGACAAGTGCTAATATTCCGTTGACTTTCATTTGTCATAAATAAGGTGAATAGGTTGGGAGATAGACATGATAGAAGGCTTTGATTGAGACACTTGACAAACAATGCTATTTCAGACTTTAAGACATCCCAAATGAAGGTGTAAACTCCTTATGTTCCTGCCACCAGATAATTAATGAGAGGGATAAATGCTTTGATGAGATCTGACTTTAGTGACAAAGTATTGATACGATGTCCAAAGATTTGCTGGAATTTGAAAATGGCTTGCAATGAATTCCAGGTTAGAGCAAACGTTTACATTCACAGGCTACTACATCTCTCTCTTATAAATTTTGGAACTTGAAGTAACATTGGTTATCTTGTGTGTTAGCTGATCACACCCTCATAAAAAGTTAGGTTGATTTATTATCCTAATGCCTTCCAGGATATATAGGGGCACACTGTAACTGAGACACGTCACATTGCACAATACCTTCACATTCAACTCTGCATTCAGCCAAAACTTTTATTAATGTCCTATTTATAGATGGAGAATGTAAAGCCAATTTGGAAAGTGCCTTTGTAAATGAACAATTTATTGCTATGGCTGATTCTACTGCTGCTCAATACTATAGTAGCTCAATAACTTGACAGCACAAAATCATATACTGTAGATGAAATATAACCATAAAACCAGGTTTTTGAATTAGTGTTGCCTGGTGAGCTATGATATACCGTAAGAAGGACATTATAGAACCACCTTGGTGGATAAAACTAGTCCAACCTTGTCTTCTGGCACTGTATTTTGTAGAGTTACTGTGCAGGTTCTGATACTAGGAGGTAATGTATTTTGAAATAAATTTGTTATTGCTTATTTAGGAAATGGACAGGTCCCTTTAAAGAAATGTTGACTTCACTGAAATGCCATATACTGTATCTGCCAATAACCTCTGCCTTGCAACATCTTCAAGCTTGGATTAACTTCTGACCTGGAGCCTTATGTTCTACAGAAGACTAGAGATGCTACAGCCCTATTTAAGATTTAATCAGATATGTATGAATAATTCTCCTCCTTTTGTACTAAGAAGATTGCTATGGATAAAAAGCAGCATTTCTTTAAAAATGAAATAAAAATGAAGCAAATGCTTAAGAAACAATCAAGGAGAGATAAATCTATGAATTCTTCCAGCTTTAAACTCATTTCTCCTGTATGTTCTCCTCCAAAATTGAAACTTTCATGTATATTTATTTTGCTATACATATTTTAATGTGACTTATTCCAATCATATTTTTCTCTAATATGATGCATATATTTTCACTTTTTGTAAGTCTCTTCTGAACTGAAAAGCTATATTGCAAAACTTTTTTGCAAGTGAGAATAACAATCTATATTTCTGGTGTTCAGAAATTCCTGTTCTTTGTTCAGGAATGGCACACATTAAGTGTATGCATACATTTCTAGTTTCTTGAATTTAGAATCAAACAACCATGAAGAAAATTGAAAGAGAATCTGTAACGGGATGCATTTTAAATAAACTAGAAGGTGGAAATTATTCAAGGATGTTCAACAAAAAAATCATCAATAAGTATGCCCAAAGTAGAAAATCTCATGGATATAAAAATCACAGGAGACTCACTATGGCATACAGTAGTGGTAAATTAAAGTTAAGGAACTACACTAAACTCTTCAGAGTCTTAGATAATGCTTGGTCAATGACTATACCCTACATCATACCAGTTTTGTAAAGGTAACAATGGAGTGGAAGGACATTCTATTAGTAATATCCAAATGGGTTGAGGAGAAAGGGGTTAATTAATAATAATAGTCATGGTGGCACAGTGGTTAGAGTACTAATTCTGCCGACTGCCAGGATTCGATTCTGACTGTCCCAATGTTTACTCAGCCTTCCATCCTTCCAAGCTCAATAAAATCAGGACCCAGATTGTTGGGGACAATATGCTGAGTCTGTAAACCACTTAGAGAGGGCTTTAAGCACTATGAACCAGTATCTAAGTGCTTTTGCTAATACATGGAAGTTTTGAACAGAATAATTTATATGTATAGTAGTTACACATTATTTTAAGATCCTGACAGATTGGCTTGAAGAGTCCCGATATGAAATGGTAATAGGAAGAATAACAAGTCTCATTAACACCTCCAAAGGAGAGACAATCTCAGAGGCAACCTATACCTCATTTTCATTGTGGGAGGAGGCAATAGAGAAGGAGGAGAAGGAGGAGGAGGAGGTGGTGGTGGTGGTGGAGGAGGAGAAGACTTGGTCTCCAGAAATTAAGTTTGATAAGGCAGGAGGTATAGCTGTCTTTCTTATACCTCAGCACAATGGACATCATTGGCCAAAACGGAGCCAGCTAAACAAACCATTCAGAATGATTAGGAGTCCAGTGACATACACATTTAAACAAACAAACAAACAAACAAACAAACAAACAAAGGCAAATGCCTGTTGCACCGAGGCTGAAGTACGGTGATTTTTCTGCTTCTTTCTTGCCCCAAATGCTGCAGTTAAAGCAGAACCATGCTGGAATATTCTTCCCACTGAAAGCTGTACGCTACGCTTGAATGTGGATTTCTCTCCTCTGTGTAATACTGTCATGTTGTCATTAATCAGGAAAGCTCTTCTTGAATTAATTAATTACCATTCTTATACTAACTGCTATATATCCTGCTCACTCAATTAAAAAATATGGTTCTTTGCTACTTGAAAGAATCTGGGACTGCCTTGACTTCAACAATCATTTCTGTCTTTACACTTACAGGTCTTTGACAGATAGTTGCCTTTGGCTTGGTTGACTCTGTGAGGTTTTGCAGTTTGAAGGGTCAATTTCTGATATTAAAGCTGCTTTTTTATTAAAAGGGAGCAGAAACGGTCATTGTATTACATAAGAGCTTCTTATATTTGATGTTACTGTTGTAATAGCAAAATAACTTTTAAATTGGGAGAAAAAAAACATGCCCAAGATCTCCAGTATTTCCAGATCAGATTACAAAGGCAAAAATGATTTTGTATGGTTTCAAAATGTAAACAGTGCTACTTCTTATTGTTGTCTTCGCAATACTGCAGTTAGCAACTTGCTAATCAGGCTGCTCAACTTCACTTTATTATTTTCTAAATGTTTTTCTGGTTGAGTTTAAAATGGCTGCAAGAGATGGCCAACTTTTGTTTTGAATTGAGGTGATTCTTGAACTTTGAGGCATCACTTAAAATCTCAATTAAGACGTATTAAAATGCAATATTGTTAGTATTATTCATTTAAATTTTAAAATCTTACCTACTAAAATTAATAAATGGTAATAATAATATAAGGTATAATAATAATACTCCTGCCCAGTGACGTGCGATGAGGTTTATGGCTGGTGAGGCACTCACACACGGGTTTTAAATTTTTTTAGACTTGTGGACTTCAACTCCCAGAATTCCACAGCATTCTCAGTTCCAATTTAAAGCGGCAGCATTTCTTTTTTTCCTTTGCAAAAAAGTTTTCCTTCATTCTTTTTCTTCTCCCTCCCTCTCCTTCCTCCCTCTCTCAAACAGACAAACGCACACAGAGAAGTTGGATCCCTCTCTCACTCACTCACTCTCAAACAAACACAAACACAGAAGTTGGATTGGATATATTTTCCAATGGCTTGAAAGCAGCTCCTCTGCCAACCCACCCCATTCCCCTGCTGCCTTCCGATCCGAGCCTTTGATTGCAGGTGGAGCCACATTGCCTTTTCAAACTTGTAATCAGTGAAGCTGGGGCTTATATACTTTTATCCAGCTGTGTGTGTGTGTGTGTGTGCGTGTATGAAAAGGCAACATAGGTCTACATGCAATCAAACTACACTTGGGGAGGGATCTACACTTGAGGATGAAGTTTGAATTCTTCCCCCTCCCTCCGACCCACACACATACCTTTTCCAGCTGTTTCAGAGAGGATTTCAACTCTGCTCTTGCCTGCCATCATGAAAAGAAAAAAAATGTAAAAGGAGAAAGGCAAGAGCTGAGGTCAGACTGAGCTAGTTGCTGCCAGATGACTCTGCTTAGTGCTTAACTGTTTAAAAAAGCCTCTAAAAAGTGCCCTCTACAGGAGGTGGCGGGAAAACGAGATGCCTCATCTATGTCAGGAATTTTTCGGCTTTTAACCCTTGCTTAACTCTGCTCGAGTGATCATAAAACACCAGACTAGATGAGGCACATCGTTCTCCTGCCTCCTCCTATAGAGGGAACTTTTTAGAGGCTTTTTTAAACAGTTAAGCACTAAGCAGAGTGATCCACTGTGACTCTGGCAGCAACTACCTCAGCCTTTTTCCTTTTACATTTTTTCTTTTCATGATGACAGTGGTGAGGCTCTGCCTCCCCTGACTGCACATCCCTGCTCCTGCCTCCACCTATTTTGCCCACAAGAACAATTTTAAAATGTTTATTTTCCCAAAGGAAAGAGAAATACTCAGATGTTTTATGCATCATTGTATTTTCTTTTCAATTCCTTCCTTCTCCTTTCTGCATCAATTCTGAAATTTCAAAGGCTATGATGAGGACTATGCCCATAACATTTACATACAAGTGTGCATGCATGTGCACACACATATGTATGTAGATCTAATCTATAGGCAGTATTTCATTATTTCATTTTTTTAAAAAACAAACCCAAATATAACCTTCCATTGATGTTTGCTGCCAGCACCTTTTTTGCCTTTAACCAAGTAGAAAGAAATAAAGTAAAATGAGTAAAATTTCTTTTCTGAAAGAGAGACAGAGACAGTGGCAGACAAAGAGAGAAGTTTCAGTCAATTTCAATTTTTGGTACTCATTGTGAAGAGATCTTGATCTTCTGAGGCATATTAAAACCACAAATCACAACCAACATTGAAAATGTATGTTTAAAACAGATGTTAAATTATTAATTTATTACACCAAGAAAAACACAAGTAGTCATTAAATAAAATAACAATGTGGAGACCAGTGCAATGTGGAGATTGTGCCTCTGGGAAATTATATTGTAAGGAATTGGGTGAAGTTCCAAGTTTCTTTGTAAGGAATTTCCAAGATAAAATAACATCTGTGATCTACATTGTCTGATTACTGAATGTTTCTGATGTCTGGGCACATTGATTTTCCTTCCTTTGTTCTGGAAGGAAAATCAGAAGTGTCTCAAATTTTCTTCCTGGATTCTCCCAGAAAGAACAAAATCACCCAACAGAAATTCTGCCCAGCTAAGCTATTGAACCTCAACAATGGGGAAATTAGGTTTTTCACAGGGATTCAAGCAATGCCCTCCTGGAGTTCTGCAATATGATATGACTTTTGCTCTAACAGGAAGTCTTGGAATTTATCTTGATAGAGGTACCTATTATATCTACACATACTACCCTCTTCCCATTGCTTTGAAATACCTGAGAGTAATTGAAGTCAGCCCTTAGAACAGATGTCATTCATAGTACATCAGTAAATATTGCTACTGTAGAATGGTCGGGAAACTTCTGACAACTTTCTGCCATGTTTCAGCTGAAATTTATGTAAAAAAGACAATATTCGATTTATAGCATTCCATGTACCAAAAGGCTAAATAGTGTGGCAATATTCCAAGATATTCCAGGTATATCCAAATGAACTTCCTGCAGAGAGAGAGATATCATATTCCTTTATTTATTTAATTAATTAATTTATCGTGGCCATTCACTCAAAAAGTGTCTAGGTAGCATAATAATATCCAAATACATAATTAAAACGATTAACATAAAATACAATGTAACAGCTTCGCCCTGAGCATTCCTACATGCTCAAACAATATATGCTCCCTTCTTTCCCATCTTTTAATCATATTGTGTATTTTTATTGTGTATTTATTTGTATGTGTATGTGTACACATATATAATTTTATATATACATGCATCTATCTCCATCTCCATCTCTATATCTATCTATCTATCTATCTATCTATCTATCTATCTATCTATCTATCTATCTATCTATCTATCTATCTATCATCTGTCTATCATCTGTCTATCATCTGCCTGCCTGCCTGCCTGCCTGCCTGCCTGCCTATCTCTCTCTCTCTCTCTCTCTCTCTCTCTATCTATCTATCTCTCTATCTCTCTATCTCTCTATCTCTATCTCTATCTCTATCTCTATCTCTATCTCTATCTCTATCTCTATCTCTATCTCTATCTCTATCTCTATCTCTATCTCTATCTCTATCTCTATCTCTATCTCTATCTCTATCTCTATCTCTATCTCTATCTATCTCTATCTCTATCTCTATCTCTATCTTGGCTGTTTTTAATGTTGTAAGCTGCCCAGAGTCACCTCATGACAAGATGGGCTGCAAATTTAATTAAGAAGTATAAATAAATATGAACGAAAAGAAGTTGGTAGGAAGAGTGTCCACATAATCTTTTCTGAGCTGGGTAAATAACTTTTACCACAGGGAAACTATTGTCTACTTTGTATAGGTTTTTTCTGCATTGGGGCAAATAAACATTTACATGTCACGAAGAGCTGTCACCTGTAGAAATTCATTTTCCAGCACAACAAAGAAGAGGAAGGAACTTAGGCAATGAAGATATAGCAGGGCTGGCAATAGATTTAGCAAGGGTGTTCCACTATTTCCTAATGTGGGTTTAATTACATGAAAATGTAAAGCAGGTGTCCCCAAACTTGGCAACTTTAAGACTTGTGGACTTCAGCTTCCAGAATTCTCCAGCCAGCTGCTGGCTAGAGAATTCTGGGAGTTGAAGTCCACAAGTCTTAAAGTTGCCAAGTTTGAAGACCTCTGGTCTATACAGGGCCAAAACTGAATCTTAAACTCACCTGAAGAAAGGTCAGAGGTCCCTTTTCCACATGTATTTTTCTTTGCATTGAAATGCTGGGGCCTGAAGTAACCATATGGGATGGGTTAAAAAGGTTAACTGGGTTAACCTAGTTTGACTAGATTGTGGTTCAAAATATATCTTACTTAGAACTAAATCACAGTGAAGTGGATGACCTTTGTTTTACACAAATAGTTAGGCCAGAGTACTTTATGTTTTAAAACTTGCATAATGAGATTTGCTGCTTTATGATGTACCATCTCTTAGATCAGGTTTGGAGTTTTACTAGTCTTTGTAGTTTTGAAGTAATGGATTGTAGTGTCTGAAATTCAGAATTACATTTTAAGGTAGGATAAGGAGAAAATGCCTCTGGCTGAAAGAATAATTGCTATTCTTTTAAACTTTCTATCACTCTGACCAGGTTTTGAAGCACTATTTTAAAACAAAAAATATCTATACTTTATTCTTATTGAAAGCACATCAATGATACTGAACATTTCTAAAAAGTTTGTTTCTCATTATGCAATTGTATGTTTCTTGACACCAAAAAGATGAATTGTAATGAACTATTGAATATGTAGAACTAAATTAATTCTAGTGCAGAAACTGTAGTTCATTTCTGAAAGTGATTCTGAAGGTGATTTCCTCTAATAATGAGCTCAGATGGTAAAGAGCCAACAAAGTAGGGCTGAAGTGAACTAAAGTAGGAAGTCCTAGCATGTTACTTAGTGGTGCCTATGTGATCTAGAATTGCTGGACTTATTCTTGTGCCCCTTACTATGACCAGAGTATACTTTGGTGATTTATGAATTTTTCTAGAGCCATACTCCTCTGCAGGGAGGTAGAACCTATTAGATCAGTCTGCCCCCAGTGACTGATGGACCTAGTTGGGTTTCAGAAGGAGCTGGGGATTATAATTGAAGATCTGTTACATAGTCCTGTTGAGTCCCTAGTTGCTACCTGGAATAGGTAGGTTTTTAGATATGAGGCGAGGTGTGAGGTGATTTCCAGAACTTTATTTAACAGGGTTAACAGCAACAACTATTCAGGACTCATGCGCGGGACAGCGCCGCCTGACAGCTATTTATATGGATAGCTGTCAGGCGGCCAGCCAATGGGAGAGGCGCAATTCTCCCGCCGACAGCCAACCGCGCCTAGACCAATCAGGTTGTGGCAGGGCGTGGCTTGGCTGCCGGCTGCGTCAGGAGGATGCAACATAGGCGACTGGGCTTTGAATAAGATTGCACTCATGCAGCCTCTCCTAACCAGTTCACCTCATCACCCTTCCCCCCTTGGTATATGGATTAATTGAGAGGGATGAAATGGAGAAAGAGAGCTCTAGAACACTACTGGCAAAAGACAAAGAACACATTCAACCACACATGAGTAATAACTGCTAATAAAACTTACCTTGTGGTTATTTGGGCATTGAAGTGTAAATACTTTTCAGTATTAATTGTAACTGCAGATAATTGCAAGGCAACCTTCTTTAAGGTGACCTGTTTCCTTCTGGGGAAGGAGCATATAGAGGTCTATTTGTCAGCTTTGGAAGCCATATTAACATCGGAAACTTCCACACTGCCACATTCTTGTGCTTGGGAAATTATAAGGGGGGGATTTAGTAGAGGGAATGTAGTTAGACAAAATAGCATTCTTCTTTTTGGTCAAGGTCATGGTATTCCTGCACCTGGAGGAGGAGTGGTTGAAGTGATGTCTAGAGTTGGGATGGATTGGGATTGGACGATGTGATGGACTGATGGTACAGGGGATGCGTTTGGACTTTTGACTTACTGAGGGAAAGCCTGGAAATCTCAGATTCGGGTTTTCCCAGATGTTCAATTATACGTACTCTAATAAAAGGGAGCTTTGAGAAAATGCCTCTCGGAAATTTTGATTGGAGTTGAGGCTTTCTGGAATGCTGACAGGCAAACTGAGGCATTTGATGATTTTTCTGGAAGACAATGTGGCTCAGGTAAATTCCCAGTTAGATCTCATTGTGATTATTAGTCTAGTGAAGGTGCTTGGGATAGTTTTTTGCCTGGTTATCTGGAAACAGTTCAATCCTTTGGCTCTCGAGGAAGTGAACAAGCATTAGGGCAACCACTTGTGGTTTAGATTTACTGCCCCCTCCATTAAGGATATCCATCTGGTGGCCCAAAAGAAGGGCCTTTTCAGTGATGGTTCCCTCTCTGTGGAACATCAGCCCCACTAAAATAAGGCTTGCCCTGACCTTGAAGGCCTTTCTTTCAAAAGCCCTTGAAGAAATGGATTTCCCAGGATCTTATGGAGCCTATCAGTTGTTTGTCTGAATGTTGTTGGGAGGGTGGGTGGATGGGAGTTTATAGGCCTTTGAATTTGGAGGTCTCATCTGTTAGAATATTCATGACTGGGAGAGACAGGGTAACAAGGTCAGGCAATGAATAGGCATAGCAACTAAGTCAGGCAATGGGAGCTTAAACAGATCTGAGTCTGTGCTGAGAATTGAAACTGAAACTAGTCTCTGTCTGCTCTGAAATCTAAACTGAAAACTCCTCTCTACTGTATGGATGCTTGTGTTCTGCTTGTAAGTCCACGGTGGTAGAAGTCCACATTGAAAGACTCTACTATTGGTGTTGTACATTTATTCATCTGTTATTATGTATATGACAGTGGTGGGATTCAGCCAATTCGCACCTATTCAGGAGAACCGGTTGTTAACTTTCTAAGCAGTTCAGAAAACTGGTTGTTGGAAGAAATCTCCTTTTGTTTTTTTTCCACTTTATAGGACTAATCCTGTAAGGAAGGCAGGAAGGAAACATTCTGGTTTGTTGCCCTGCTTACAGAAACTGCTTCTCCGATTAACCCTTAAGACATTGTTACAGCTAAGGAGAAGCTCCCATCGACCTGAGTGATGTTGAGTTGGCCACGTCCACAGTCACATGAACACCGAGCCACACCCACCCAGCTGGTCATTAGGACAGAGAACCGGTTGTTAAATTATTTGAATCCCACCACTGTTATATGAAGAAGTTAATGAATCCAGCTGAATCAGTTATCTGTGTGTGCTTTCTGGATTTGATTTTTCTGCAACAAACTCTAAAAATTATCTTTATAAACTGCCCAGAGGTCTTGTGAGTGAGTTGGGAGGTCATATAAACCTCCATCAATCTTTTTTATTTTTATTTTTAGCCATGTAGAAAAATACAAGGATGCTAGTGAAATTAGGAAACCAAATTAGAATGGTGTTCAAATGGATTGCCATGCTTAGGCCAGAGCAGTCTAGAAGTTAAGCTGGTGTGTGTGTGTGTGTGTGTGTGTGTGTGTGTGTGTGTGTGTCCCGACCCACAGAACCAAGTCAGTGGTTAGACATGTTGCATAATCCAATCTATCCAGACAAATTATAGTTGTAGGGATAAAATGAAGACAGTTATTTTCGCCCACTCAACAGTCTGGAGATTCAGGAGAAAGAGCAGGTAATACATACAAAAACAACAAACACATTGACAGTTTATAATTTCTCAAGGAAGCTTTAAATTGGCTAGCATGAATCTTAGCTAGGATAGGCTCTGCAATGAGACACGAAAGATATACAGCGATGTGTTCTTATTGAACCTACTTTTTTCTTTATAATAGAACAGGAAAATCCCTGAGAATGTTCAATTTTCCATGTTCTTTAATAGACCTGTTGTCACAGCCATTCTGAGTTCTGTTTCGCTGGGAGATGAAAAGGAAGAACTTGATTGTCTGTCTTGGCCAAGGCCTCAGATCCAGAGAAGAGGGTGAAACAGAACAATCTCTGCAACATCTTGGGATTCTATAGCTCCACTCTCTGTTTTTGAGTTTCGGGCATTGCTACTATTGTCCAGTGAAGGAAAAGAGCTGAATTAGGGGTGGGGGGGGGGTGTTGAGGTAGAATGTAAACCTCGGGAATGCTGGCTGCTAGGAAACATCTATGGTGGCTTTTAGAGTTTGAAAGTGTTGTTGTTTCAGATCAAATGCATATCACCTCATAATGCACTCCATTGTATAAAACCTGTGAGTAGGTTTCTTGGATAACTGAATCTTCATCTGAATTTTTCAGATAGGATAGTTTCTCTCATAGATGGTGCAGCAACTCCTGGCTTGATTAACTCTTATCTGCAGGGTTGAGCTGGTGGCTATCTTCTTTCTCTCCCCTGCAGTTCTGTTATGGGACATGGTGGCTCAGTGGCTAAGATGCTGAGCTTGTCGATCATAAGATTGGCAGTTTAACGGTTCGAATCCCTAGTGCTGCATAGTAGAGTGAGCTCCGGTTATTTGTCCCAGCTTCTGCCAACCAAGCAGTTCGAAAGCATGTAAAAATGCAACTCAAAAAATAGGGACCACCTTTGGTGGGAAGGTACAGTGTTCCTTGCTCCTTTGGTGTTTAGTTATGCCAGCCACATGACCACAGAGATGTCTTCAGACAGTGCTGGCTCTTCGGCTTTGAAACGGAGATGAGCACCGCCCCCTAGAGTCAGGAACAACTAGCATATATGTGTGATGGGAACCTTTACTTTTATCTTTACGGTTCTGTGAGACAGAAGATCAGAAAAAGTACATCTTAAGGGACATAAAGGCACATTTTTCTCATATACGGGGGGGGGTATTTAGAAGAAAAAAATAATTAAAAAATGTGAATGATTATTTTAAAAGTTTCATGTCACCCATCTTAAAAGCATTAACAGGCACAATATTTTCTAAACACTTTCAAATGAAGGTTTAATAAATTCCATTCCACATGTGCCTAATTAAGTTGGACACTTTCTGACAGACTCAGCTTTTGGGAAGCTGGGGTTGTTGGAAGGCTGCTAATGAGATGGAAAACAGTACTGAGGCAAAATATGTAGAAGCAAAATTGAGAAACATAAAACATCTAGCTGGATCAGTTTTCTAAGAACTAAAATATCAGTAAGAAAAGCAGATGTGCTTTTTCTTTACAAAAAACAAATCTCCAGTATCCCTCAAAGCTCAATTTACTTGTATCTTCCTATTATCAAAACTTCACTTTTAATAGCTCAGTCCTAGGCATGGCTATATAGAAAATAAGTTGAATTGTAGCCTATACATTTCAAGAAAGACATGGAAAGTTTGCATATTTCTCATCCTCTTTATATGACACACACACACACACACACACACACACACACACACACACACACACACATGTTTAAGGATATGCAACAGTTTGGAAAATGAATTTACTTATTAATGATAGTCGCTTTTACCAGAAATCTATCGGATTACGTAATATTCATATGCAGCAGCTTGATTCTTTTTGGGGTAGGGAGTGAGGTTATTTTTTTTGCATTTAGGAATATTCTTCATAATTAGCAACCATGTGATGTCTACAGTGTATAAGTAATATGGAAAAATATTCTAAATTAACTTACTACAACTTGATTTTCTAAAACCTGTATGAACAATTGGACAAAATTTACACAGTCTGCAGCTTGATATGACCTGTTTACTTATACACTAATTTCCATGCAAAGTTCTATGTAAATTTACAGACAGTTGTACAGATGTAGCACATGAACTAGTGGCCATATTCATAAACTTTTAATGTTTTATGTTACTTTTATTTTTCCAACCTCTGAATAATTTCTGACAGATAACAATGTGTCATTTTGTTGTTCTGTATCTCTAAAGACAGCTTGTTTCATTAAAATAAATTAACATGTTCTGAACCAGCAAAGCAACTTGTGAATCTGTCATACCTCTTATCAGTACTGCCTTTGGCCAATAAGCAAACAGAAAGGCAGGACCTGCTTCAAAAGTATAAAACATGATTTAATGGAATTCCACAGAGATACACTATGTGGCTCTGACACACCCTTGCCTGCTATTCTTTTCTGAATCCATCTTAATATCAGGGGAGGGAACTTGTGACTTATCTGATATTATTAAATTTCAGGTCTCATCAATCTCAGGGAGTAAGTCTAATAATAAAGTTTTATAAAGTTCTTTAATTACATATATTATGACCATTCCAGAAGACTCTAGGTGGCTTATAGTGTCACGTATAATATTAAAACAATTAAAAATATAAAACAAGACATGGAAGTATGTCTATGGAGATTCTCAATCATCCAGGTCATGGTTGTCCCAAAGGTGCTTTTTCCAACTGGACTTTCTTTGAAAGTAAAAGTTCAAGAAAGAAAATCCAGTGGAACAAGACATCAAAGCTTGGACTCAAAACAGCTATAACAACAAAAATATGGCACAGCTCTCCAAACACATTGCATTCAGGCCTGAGAACAGAGCTAAGTCTTAAGGGCCTACCAGAACATCCAGGTAATGGCTGCCCTATGTATCTCTGGGAGGATTTGGGGGGCAGTGACAGCAAAAGCACACTCCCTTAGTCCCTCAAAATGAATTCTTTAATCGAAGGCCACCAATTTCCCCATAATGTATAAAGGTACAGGTTATTGGAAATAGCCCTCAGATAATCAGGCCTTTGGCCACAAAGGGCTTTACAGATAACAAGCACTTTGAATTGTAACCAGAAACTAACTGGTGGCCAATGCAGCTTGTGAAGAAATGGTGACACATGGGAATAACACAAAGGACCAATGATTACCTGCACTGCAGCATTTTTAATCACCTTGTTAAAAATACAGGTTAAACACCTGTAATCAATCAATCAATCAATCAATCAATCAATCAATCAACTTCTGGATGGCATCGAAGAGCAGCTTCATGTAAAACACATTGCATTGCAGTTGTGAGTGACCTCAGCTGTGAGGTTCTCTTGGTCATAAAGACCCTCTGGCTACTGCTGCCACCTACACATTGAACAGGACCTGCAAGTCCAAGAGAATCCTCCCCCAAGTTGTGCATCAATCTTGAATAGCAACAGAAGAGAATATTTGTAGCTTAGGATTGTACTGTGGGGTCCTTAGTGCTTTCGGAGCTTAGTTGTTTTTTTACAAGTCTTTCAAGAAAATCACCAAGCTCAGAGAGCACTAAGGACCCCACAGTCTTGAATAGGGAAATTCAATCTCCTCTAAGGCCAATGGTGGAAAAGTCCTTGACTGAGGGAAAGCCAAACAGCCAGAACCAAACAGTTTTGTCAGGATTGAACCAAATTCAGGACTTCTGGAGCAGAAATCACTCTGTAATTCTGCTCCAGGTTCTTGAAAAAGTCAGACCCTCAGCAGGTAAAGGAATCCCTGTGGATTTTTTAGTTTTTGCCGGCTATAAGGGGCAGTGCTCATCTTCATTTCAAGGCCTTTGAGCAAGTGCTGTCTGAAGACATTTTCACAGTCATGTGGCAAGCATGGCATCCTGGAGCACTGTTATCTTTCCACTGAAGTGGTACCTATTTATCTACTTGCATTTGTATGCTTTTGAACTGCTGCTCTGGCAGGAGCTGAGGCAAGGATGGGATCTCACCATGTCGCCTGGAGCTCGGGTCTCAAACCTGGGCTGCCAGCTTTCCAGCGGACAAGCTCAGCATCTTAATCACTGAGCTACCACGCTCCCCTAGACACCCAGTACCTGCACATATTTTTTCCTCAATAAGGAAGGTTGCATTTATCTTTATTAACTCTGATTACATTTCATATTTTTCCAGATCATTCGAAAAGTTGTTTCTACAGCCTTAGTTATTATACCCAATGTTATGGCATCAGAAAGTTGGATAAGCATTCCATCCACCTTTTCATTCAATCCTTAATTAAAAATTTAATTAAACCCTGTGGCATCCTACTCAATGCATACTCTTTGAATACATTTTTCAAGTCCTCTGTGGACCAACTATCAGCCACACAACAGAGCTCATTTGTCAGATGGTATTTTGCCCAAGGCTTAACTAAAATCAAGACATATTATATCCATAGCAGATCCCAGAATCTGCTAAACAAGTTATCTGATAAAAAAGAAAAGCAAAGAAAAATCCAGAGTGACAAATTCTAGTGGATTTCTTCTTAACAATTCTCACCATCATGTGATAATTCTTCTATTACTCTCAACTTGCTTACTGATTAATTTTGTTATAATCTACTCTGAGATTTTCCTGGATATTGTCTGGCTTGCAGTTGTCTGGATTCTTGTTTTACTTATTTCTGAAGAAAGACATTTTCTCTACTCTTTTTTTTAGTGCATGGCACGTGTTAGTCAAGGATCACCAAAGTGGCTGGCTGTCTCTATGAATTTTTTTTTTCAGGCGGTGTTATCTGTTTATCTGTGGGATGCTTGACTGCCAGTAGGCAGATGGGGGAGGCTCTTTTCTTGTCCCTTCCATGGTTTTTTTTGCTCACGGGAATCGAACCACCAAGCTGCTGACCTTAGCAGTGCAGAAGCCCAGGGTCTTACCACATGAGCCACCATGGCCCCTTCTCTGATCAATTGGTTTCACCCATTCTCCAGTGTTCATCAGTAGATAGGCAGAAGCTCCTAGTATCCAATCATTTGGCCCTAATGTTTGAACTCATTTGAAGTGAATAGTTCATCCAGATAGTCTGAATAACCCTTCCTGCTCTATAATATATGTGTGGACATAGAAGTGAAGTATGTCTGTGGCATCACCAATGCATAATTAATACTAGGGTGCAAATGAAGTGGCAGCAGATCCACGTCCAATTTCCCATACTCTATTTGATTCATCCATTTCCAACAACGCTCTTGTATGGCATGAAGAGAACCTTTCAATTTTTAATTACGCCCTTCATCTTTCATGCTAGGAAGAATTGGGTTTCTAATATTTCCCAATATTCTCTTTAACAGCCTTACCACTGGCAGTGCTGATGACAATACCAATCCTTTTGGATCAAGACCTCTCACAGTACATTTAAAAGCAGACTTTGGATCTAAAGCAAGGAACCAAAGGCAAAGGCTAATTTATGGCAACAGAAAGCTAATATCTATTCCTGATGGGCTTTTGTTAAAGGTCTAGGATGGTGTAACAATCATGAAAGTTGGAAAGGGTAAATCTGCTCTGAAATGACTGACGGGCCTTTATTATCTGCTTTAAGCTGGCTGGTGAGAGCTGGATCCTGTCTGATTTTATTCTTTTTAGCAATCACTGCACTTTTTCTTACCAGTGTGTGTGTGTGTGTGTGTGTGTGTGTGTGTGTGTGTGTGTGTGTGTGTGTGTAGTAAATTTCTTGTGCCTCTGTCTCAGGACAAGGAATTCATTTAATTTTCATAGGACGACATTATTCATTTGCTGATGCATTTTGATTGTATTCCTTGGCCCTGAACTCTGCCCAAGCTGCAAACTATTTTGTGCAAATGTGTCGCTGGTTGCTTTAATCTTCTCCAAGCTTTGCAGTGAAGTCTAGCTGCAAGAAGAAAAGTGGCAAAAATGATTTCGGGGCTTATAAGAGCATTTTATTTTTACTTGGCGGGGTTTTCTGTTTACCAAGTATTTTTACCTTATGTTCCCTCAGCTGTCATCAGTATTGTACATAGTCATTTTAGCTGATTATTTTATATACTGTACTACATTTAGACTACCTCTATAGTAGCTATGGCAACTACTTCCCGCTTAAGCCCAATTGAAGATGTTGGCTGACTTTAATTTAGTTGCAGAAAGGGATAAATGTTCTTATAAGCCTCTAAACCAGTGATGGCGAACCTGTGGCCCTTTCTGCCATGTGGACACATATCTGCCGGCATGGGAGCCATCAGCTCCAGCGAGCATGCGCACGGCGGCCAGCTGATTTTCAGCCTTCCGGAAGGCCGGGGGAGGCCATTTTCTCCCTCCCCAGGCTTCAGGAAATGGGTTACCCTGTCCCCCCAGAGGCCTTCCAGAATCCAGAAATGGATCATTTCTGAACTTCTGGTTGGCCTGTTGAACCTGCTTTTCACCTTCCCCAGGCTCCGGAGGCTTTCCTGGCAAAAATGGGAGGGCAAAAATGGCCTCCCCCAGAGGAAATACCAAGCTCAGCTTGGAGGCAAGTAGTGTGCCGCACTGGGGTAGGGGTGGGGGTTGTGCATGCACGCACATGCGGTGGCACACTTTGTATTATGGGTGCCTGCACACACAGGCACCCTCACATTTTTGGCACCCAACAACAAAAAGGTTAGCCATCACTGCCCTAAACCATTTAAATTACTACAACAGAGGTTGTCTTCAGCAGGTTCTGACTAGTTCTGGAGAACCGGTAGTGGAAATTTTGAGTAGTTTGGAGAACTGGTAAATACCACCTCTGACTGGCCCTGCCCACATCTATTCTCTGCCTCCCAAGTCCCAGCTGATTGGGAGGAAATGGGGATTTTACAGTAACCTTCCCCTGGAGTGGGGAGGGAATAGAGATTTTACAGTATCCTTCCCCTACCATGCCCACCCAGCCACGACTACCAAGCCACATCCACAGAACTGGTAGTAAAAATTTCTGAACCCCACCACTGTACTACAGGTTTTTGTATTACTTTCAGCAGAGTTAGGGGATTGAATTCTGGTTTCCTTTTCTTTTTTTGTTTATCTGTCGTCGTCGTCATCATCATCATCATCATCATCTCATCATCTTAAAAATACTTGTTCTGTTAAAGGTATGATGACGTAGAAAGGGTGGATTCCAAATATAAAACCTTTGACTTACTCTTTCCTGCAACTTCATCCATTATGTTAATGAATAAAACTGTAACAGAACTCGGGATCGAAATAAGAAAAAATAAATTATTTAAAAAATCAATTTAAATCAGTTTAAACTCTCCTTGTGCAAAGCGCTCATGGATTCTTTATCAAGAAAAGTAGTTTTTCTTTTTTCTTTTTCTTTTTTAAAAAGAAAAAGTAATTTTTCTTTAAAAAAGGTAAAGCAATACTAGATTTTTAATTGTCTTGGGGATCTTCCAGTTCCAGCTGCCTTTGTTTTGAATGCTTGGTATAATACCGCAAAGATCACTGCTATAGATATTGTGATTTTTTTAATTGCTTTGTTTTATTATGAACTAGTGGTAGGATTTTCTTTTCTAGAACTAATGGTGTTTTTTTTCCCTTTGGCTTTTTCATTGGGAAACTAGTTATCTGTGGCATTTTTGAAGGGCAGAGATATACAATATGTGACGAGAAGGTTCATAGCATGCTGCCTTAAGCTAGATCAGATGGTTTCTCTGTTCAGCTATGTATATATCTAAGGGTGAAAAGTAGTACGTACATTGGCTCTAGGACCAACAGCTCTGAGAGGATATTTCATTATAGCACATGACTTTTAGTGTGTGTATTCCCCCCTCCCTTTCATTCATACCTGCACCTGTCATTCCTATTTGCTTTCTCTCTCCAGATGTCTCACCCAGCTGTTGCATACATATATACATACATACATACATACATATGCATACTTACATACATATGTATGTGTTTGTGTGTGTGTGGTGGATTGCAGGCAGTATGCCCTGCTACAGGTGTATCTGCTGGGAGCACCAGGTACTGTTCCGTTCCGGTGCTCTGGAGGACCCACCTGCCTTCCCGCTCTCCTTACCAGTATTTGAGCTGTTGGGGATTCCGCGCACACGTATGGAGCATACGGCGTCTACGTGATGCTCCGCTGAGCATCTGGAGTGTTGTGGAGTGTTGCGGCCGGTAAGTAAGAGCCAAGGTGGCACAGTGGTTAAATGCAGCACTGCAGGCTACTTCAACTGACTGCCGTTCTGCAGTTTGGCTGTTCAAATCTCACCGGCTCAGGGTTGACTCAGCCTTCCATCTTTCTGAGGTGGGTAAAATGAGGACCAGGATTGTTGTTGGGGGCAATATGCTGACTCTGTAAACCGCTTAGAGAGGGCTGAAAGCCCTATGAAGCGGTATATAAGTCTAACTGCTATTGCTATTGCTAAGTACACATGCACGTGCTGCATGCGTGTGCTCATGTGCTGTGCGCGTTCATGTGGTGGATTCCCGGCCCCATTGCACCATATCGGTTGCAATGGGATCCGGAACCCACCACTAGTGTCTGTGTGTCTGTCTGTCTGTCTGTGTGTGTGTGTGTGTGTATCCCCTGAACTAACTTCAGTTGGAAACTTCTTAAAACTAAATTGCAGTATTAAAGGAAGATCTTGAGCAATAGGAGCTCTCAGAGTTTGAGAGGAGTGCTTGAGCCCTTTTGAATCCCAATAACTCATCTGAAAATATCCCTTTGCTTTTAAAAGCCTGATTGCAGTAATGGAAAGGAAGATCTTGGGGAGCAGGAAAATGGGGCTTTTGAAGATAGGCATAGGCTTCTGTTTATTCAATGATAGAGATGTGATATGATTTGAACATGCTGTACCAAGGTCAAAATGATTTGCAAAGTTGCCTCTATCAAAGAGATGGTACTGAAGTGTAATGTTTAAATGGAGTTACTTATGAAAATCATAGACCTGAAGATTTTCTTCTGTGCTATAAGAAAAGGACTACATCATTTTCCTTAGCTGGTGTCAGTGTATTCACATGTTATCTTGTCTTCTATCCAATCTCACATCACAACTCTGTGATAATTAAAACACACCCTTTTAATAAACAGAATGGATCACCTTTCATCAAAATTTCCATAATTGTAAAGGTGGAATGTGTGGCCTTTATATTGCTTCTCTTTGTTTCTTTCTTGAACCAGGAAACTAAATTCTGTAGATGCAATGTGTTTTCCAATGATCCTTTCTCTTCTCACATTATTTTCATTCAAATAGTACAATATCATCTGTATGTCTATGGAGATTTTCAGTCATCCAGGCCATGGTTGTCCCAAAAGTGCTTTTTCAAGAGGCAATTGGACTTCCTTATTTTTCGTTGAAGATGTTTCACTTCTCATCCAAGAAGAATTGAAGAAGCTTCTTGGATGAGAAGCGAAATGTTTTCAATGAAAAACCAGAAAGTCCAGTTGCCTCTTGAAAAAGCACTTTAGGAATATCATCTGTAAGCACATATTATCTAAGATTCTTTGTTAAATTGCTGCTAACCAATCTTTTAAAAATATTCCTTTTGCTTTAGAATACAGAGAAGTAGAAGGGCTTTGGACTTTGTGAATTTTGATGCAAATTGGCCTGGTATTCTTGGATTATTAAGGATTATTCAGAAGGGCAGAACGTAATTAATCCTCTGCTTTATTCACTAAATTACGTGGAAGCTTGAAAAAAGGATGGGTTGTGTTGGTGAATAATAGAGAGGTGCTGTGCTTACACAAAATCCTATATATTTCTGAATCATTTTTGAAAATGTACACCTTTCAATTATGGAAAAAATCATGTTTTAAGAATTGGCACTCGGGATCACTTTTAATTTTCTCATTCAATAACAAAAGGAGCTTAATTCAATAAGGTTAAAATTGGGATAAAAATTTCACAAGGCAAAATGCTGCAAAGAAAAAGAGGGGAAAACTTTACAATTCTTCTTGGCATCCACATTCCACCCTTTTTTTCTGGAAATATTAATGAATGGAAGCAAAAGGAGAAGACCTGATAAATTACATAAAAATGTTGATCCCTTAAAATAGGGGTATCAAACTCACGGCCCATGGCTATCCCGGTTTAGGGGAAAAAGTTGTGATACATGATCACAATGTGTTGTCACGAGTTTGACAACCCTGAGTTAAAAAAAGAGAAATGGTTGACGCAATTCCTATTTTTTTAAATCACACTTTTTAAAAAGCATTTTCTTCTACTATCAACAAATTGCAACAGTCTTCTAGAAACTTTTACTAATGATTCATTTCAATTTGCCTTCATTATAACCTCTGACTTATCAGCATGCTGCTGATTGCTACCAGGGGCTATGATGCCATTTTGATTCATTATGCAAGCTATAATTTAGTGGGATTATGTGTTTCATTCATATAGCAATTCAAATGGTACATTGATGAAAACAACAGTCTTCTCCTCCCCCCCCGCCCAAGATACATAAGCCAATAGATAGATGCATGATTTGCCAAAGATGATTTTATGCACATCGCCTCCCTCAATATTCATACGATTATTATTTTTCAGGAGAAACATCTGCTGTACCAAATGGCAAATTTTGGAACAACACTTTGGCTACTAGACTACACTAGTTCCCTGTTAACATCTGTTAACATCAGTTGATATTAAATATGGAGTCCTTTTTGGTTTTTGAGCTTGGCTATTTGTTTGCAGATGTTTCATTACCCAACTAGGTAACATCACCAATGCCAGGAACTGTAGGTTTTACTCCCTGAAGTATATAAAATATTCACTGTATCTAAAAAAGGGAGCACACTCCACTTTTACTTACACTGACGATGTTACATAGTTGGATAACAAAACATTTGCAAACAACCAAACTCAGAAAGCACCAATAATTCCATAGTTCAACCCTGAGCTACAGATATGTTCTATTGAAATGAAATATGCTTGGTCTGATTTTGTGGAAGTTAATCTGGAAGGAAATTGATAGCCATCAAACTTTTGCTATGAACCCAAGTCCTATATCCCAGATCTTGAAAATACCAGACAACTAATGGCATTGTTTTGAGACACTCTACTCAGAATATTGTTGCTGTAGTTCACAAACCTTTTTGTGTATGCCTTTTAGTCAATGTTGACTGCCTAGACAGGTCCATGCAGTTTTCTGCACAATGTTTCAGACGTGGTTTGTCATTGCCTCTTTCTTATGGCTGAGAGTGATAACTGGTCCAACGTTGCCCAGATAGTTTCATGACAAAATAGGACTAGAACTTATTTTCCAATTTCTTAATCATCAGACTAAACTGGCTCTTACCACAGGAGCTTAAGCGACAATTCATGCTTTAGTCTTTGGCCTAATATGTAGTTTCCCACATTACAGCTATGTGCACAATGTAGCTTTCATCTTTTCCTCAATTCATGAGTAAAACCAACATTTTTCGGGGAACATACTATAAGTCAGCACTATCATACTACAACTTTCTTATATGCAAAATCGATAATGCTCTAACACAGGGGTCCCCAACTCCCAGACTGTGGACCAGAACCAGTCTGCAGCATGCCAGCAACTGACCTGCACAAACAAGAGAAGTCCCATCTGTGGAATACAGGCAGCTGTTCTTCCCCAGCAGCACGAAGCCGAGTCCTTGTCCCAATAAACCCCTTTTATTTAATTCATAGTGAATTCCTCTCCAGCCCACAATCTTTCAAGATAGTTCACAAATACTGACCTTTATCAGGCTTGGAAAGTGGCCAGGCTGATATCTTTCAGACACCACAATACTTGGCAGGATTGCAGGAATGAACTAATTGTCTCCTGCAAACACCCTTCCCTTTTTGCTCTTTTTTTATTCCCTAGAAGAGGGGCCATGTACTGTCCACCTGTGACTTTACTCCCAAGTCAACCTTTGTTCCTTAGCTGTTCCCTTCCTCTGGAAATTCTGCATATGCACACACTGGAAATAGGCTCCAGCTGTTTGTCTGCCTCACTCATATTTGATTCTGAAGGCAGCTGATAACTGTCAGACGGCCCTGGCCCCATCTCTGCCTCCAACACAGAGCACTGGTCAGAGCCTTCTCCAGACTGCAGGATTGGCCCATGTTCCTCCCAACTTCCTCACTGTCTGAATCTGCTGCCTGCTCTGCTGGCTGTTGGCAGGCCACAACAGCAGCATGCAAAACCATACCCTCTTCGGTCCACAGAAAAACCTTTCTCCACAGAGCTGGTCCTTGGTTTCCAAAAATTGAGGGCCACTGCTCTAACATTCATGATCATGGAAGCAAAGGCAGGTGATCAGTTGAGAATCAGAGAATCAGAATGAGAAGTGTGTTTTTGGCAGTGTTAGGAGATGCAGGACCACTCTCTCTCCTCTGGTTACTGGTTATCCTCCACTGCAGTAATTTGTCTCTTAGGCTTTACCCTCTCCATGTGTATTGCAGTCCATGAGCTTCCTTTTCTGCCTCTGATCCCCTCAACTTCTATCCATGCTTCGAAGATGCAGAACATCCTTTACTTTGTTTGAGAAGAAAAAAAGGATGTATTATCATTAGTTCGTTTGATACTGTTCTGAAATGAACTCAGTAGATATCTTGACTTGAAGTGCTGCGGCCATTCATTTTCTTCAGAAAAGACTAAGGAATGAGGTTTTGCTGCTTATTTGCCAGTTTCTATCAGTTCTCTTCACCCTTCCTTTGAAGTAAAAGATATGGGTGCCAGTTTCAGTTTTCTTGTACTATAAAATATCGCTAGTTGCAAAGCAACTTCCTCTCTAAGGAAGTTGGCTTTTATTTCCCTTAAAAAAGCAAAAAACAAAATTTGGAAGATGCCCAAGGGTGTTGGGTATGCAATGACAAACAAACAGTCCAGCCTGCAGAAGTCCAGACAGAGTCCCTAATTCAGATCCTTCCCATTCCTCTGCAACATCCTAATTGGTTAATGTTTTTCCTAAGGATTGATGACATGTTGAAAGGAGATTGTATCAAATCCAGAGGAGAAAACTGATTCCTTGCCTGTAATGACAGATACATTTACAAAGCAGGCCAAAAGCATTCATAATGAGTTAAAACAGATGCAATAGAGATAAGATAAGAATTTGCAATAGGACAGTCCATTTTGTGCCAAAGTTATTTCAGTAATAGGTGGGTGATGCTCAATTGTGAAGACAAGTTGTTTAGGCTATCACAAATCTCTTTGTTGTTTGGAATAAGATTGCACCATAATTTTCCAAAGTTAACAATGTATTTTTTTTGGGGGGGGAGAAAATAACCAAGTCCCAAAGATAATGATATTATTTCTTCTATGTCTGAAGATACCATAGCTTTCTTATGATTTCTTTTAATTAAAAACTAATCTTAGTTGGAAATTGATGAAGTTGCTTCGTGCTGAGCCACTTTACTAATTTACTATCAATATCAACTGGCAGCATCTAATTGGTTTCACTTAGGAGTTTTTTTTTCAGACTATCTAGGAATGCTGGAGATAGAATTGCAAACTTTCTAGAAGGAAAGCAGGTGTTTTCAACTGAGCCATGGGTCCTTCGTATGTAAAGCATCATTAATATGTGTCAATGGCTTCATGGCCTTTTAAGGGAATGCCTTATTACACACACTCTCTCCTTGTTTCCTTTCACAGAAAAATTAGAGGGTTTTCTTCTCTTTAATATAGTCACTTATTTAACCAATAACATGTGACACCTGACCCAATGCAGTTTCATCACAGAGGGTTGCTGGACATGACTATACTGTTTAAAGGTATGTGAAAGAAAGTTTGCAATGATGACCAGAACAGGATGCTTGGGAAGGTGAAACAGGCAAAATGTTCTTTTGCACATTCTTTACTACAATTAAGTGGCTATTTTCTTTTTCAGTAAAAAGAGATCGCATAATTTTCTTTTTATTATTCATGATGTTTGATAAATATCAATAGCAAGCCATATATAATGAGATCTATTAGAGCTCATCAGAGGCTTGGGTTGAAAGGCAGCAAAATACTTTGGTGAGTACAAGGGTGAAGAACTCATGCGGGGATCCCACTGTGTACTCTTCATATGTATTAAATGAAATATTCTATTATTCAGCAGTAACCTGCAGGAAACAAGAATAGATATCTTAGTATTTCACAAAGAATGAACATATCCAAGCCATTCACAGGAGGTTTCACAAAGAAATCATGTTAGATTTGCTTCGAGCAAAATTGTAGCGCTGGAAAGAATCTGACAATCATATACACTGAGGGAGCGTTCCATCCATCCATCCATACGTCCATCTGCCCCTCCACCCATCTGTCTGTCCATCTGTATCTAACAGGATGGTTCATATTTTCCACTATAATAAAGATGTTTGTTTGTTGCAGCAAACCAATGAAGAACCTTATGACATCTTGAAGACGGACATATTTTCTATGGAAGGAGCTTCTGTGGACTAAAGCTTTCATCAAATGTATGAATTATTATCACAAATTGGCAAATGAGGACAAACTGGCAAATAGAGGAGAAAAATGAATACGGTTAGAGGGAAATGAAGTGCAGAAGATAACATGTTGCGACCGCTCACAAGCAATGGTGATAACAAATGTACCAGACATGATTATTTTCCCTAATAGTTGCATTATTAAATTCAGATGTATATATTATGAATAAGATACAGTATGTACTTCATTAGCTAGTTCCTATTTGTCATATACAAATTGTTATACTTGCAATTAAAAGCTTTGGGAAGAAAAAATAACAGTTAAATTACAGATAAGAGGGATAGTAAATAAGCTCACAAAATTTGGGAAGATTTGTTTTTATTCAACCTAATGACACATACCCACTTTTACACACACACACACACACACACACACACACACACACACACACACACACACACACATTTTTAAAAACAAAAGCTGATGTAATACCAAGAATCACTAAATGCGATAATTATGGAAGACCCAAACTATCTTGACATAACTAATCACAGCCAATATTTAACTCCTTCACTAGAGAAAGCATATTTATTTATTTATTCAATTGGCATGCTGCCCATCTCCTTGATAAGGTTGCTCTAATTTAGAACTAGCTCAGGGGTGCTAACCTTGATTTCATTGAGGGCCGCATCAGGGTTGTGTTTGATCCCTGGGGGCCAGGGTGGATGTGGCCAGTGTCGGCGTGGCCAGCTCAATGTCACTTATGTCGGGGGAGCCTGTGATGGCCCGAGGGCTCTGCCAGTGAAAATGGAGCACACAGCCTCAGGCTGATCCTTTTCTGTTTCCAGGGTGGCCTCTAAATACCTCGCAGGCCTTGAGTTTCACACCCCTGTACTAGATGAAGCAATAGAAACATAACAATTATGTATAAGAGCCAGTTTGATCCTGTTATGAAAGCACCAGACTAGAAAGAGTTCTAATCCCACCCTAGCTATGAAAGCCAGCTGGGTGACCATGGACCAGTCATTCTCTCTCAGCCCACCTCACCTCACAGAGTAGTTGTTGTAGGAAAAATGAGAAGAGGAAGATGTGTTGAATGTGTATGGCGGCTTGTGTTATTTGTAAAAATAATAAAGGACAGGAAACAAACAAGCAAACAAACAAATAAATAAGAATTGTATATCAATATACAAGCTCATTAATAGAAAGACTGATTTGCACCATTTTTTCACTGGGAATTTAAATAATGTAGTTTTTTTCAAAGACAACAGGCTTGATTGAATTTCCCTATGCTCCATAGATGAGAAAATATATTAGATAAATTAATTTAAAAAATCACTAGCCTATGGTCTGTAGCTTATTTTATTTTACATACCAGACTTTTTCCTCTTTGCAATCTGGACAGGAAACAGAAGTCTCTCAGAATTTTGATCAGTAATATTTATTAGAAGGACAGTTAAGGTTACAACATGAGGATTCCAGCAGGATTTTTATTTTTATTTTACATGCCAGACTTTTTCCTCTTTGCAATCTGGACGGGAAACAGAAGTCTCTCAGAATTCTGATCAGTAATATTTATTAAAAGGACAGTTAAGGTTATAACATGAAGATTCCAGCAGGAATTTTATTTTCAGTTGAAGCATATAGCCAATTTATGGCAGCAAAACCATCTGTCATGTTTTTATCCTCTGCAATGGTATGTAGGAATGACCTTGAGGGAGAGAGGAAGGAGAGCCAACTGATGGACAACTGATGTATAAAAGTTATTTTAGTCCACAGGAAGAGGAAAGGTTAGGGTTATAGAAGAGTCACTCCCTAGTTTTCAGGAGAGTTAAATGGAAAGGAGGAGAAACTATATATCTGGAACAACTTGAGCAATTTCAACCAAACTTTGTACACAGACCACTTACTCTCTGGAAAAAAAATACTGTGGGAGTAAGACATCCCTAACACCCTTTGGGGTGTATATTCTGTTAAGATACAGCTTGTTGTGCTTTAAAATGGCTTCTACTGTACTGCTGTAAAATAGCTTCTACTATAGAGTGCAGTGGAGTTGCCACCATAAAGTACTCCACAAGGGGGCTCCCTCTGGTAAGGAGGAAAATCCATCATTAGAAATTACATTTTGGATGGTGCTTGACATCACGACGACCCGACATGCAATCTTGGAGTTCCAGGATTGCTGTTGATATCTCTGCTGCTGGATGGTTCTTTTGGACCTAACCATCCCGTAGAGACAGTGATAGAGAAGGGCATGAACTGCTGATCTCAGGGATACCGCAAAGTCCCTGATTGATCCAGGAGAAGCTCTTTTTTTCTGGTGAAAGAGAAGAGAGGCTTGGAAACATATATTTCCTTTGAACATCTGACTCATACTTCAAGGCTTTTGTTTTTGTCTATTGAAAGGAATAGTGGCAAGAGTATGGATTGTTTATGTAGGTGCTTTTCTGGAGTACTATCAATAGCTGGACTGGAATGAAGAGAAAGCCTTGACTTGAAAGATTCTAGTGAACTTGTTTGAAATTTAACAAAGAAGCCTTGGCTGTTTTAGTGGCAGTGTTTATAACCTGGAAGAATGGTGCAACATGAAGAAGAAAAAGTATTAGCATTGCAAATGATTACGTTAGAAATTCAAAAAGTAAAAATAAGTACAAAAAACATTGAAAAGAGGATGGAGAATATAGAACAAAAAACCAGAAAAAATAGAGGGAAGAGTTGAGAATATTTATAAAATGATGATGAAATTTGAGGATAGAGTTCAAAAAATTGAAGGAAAATATGAACAAAGTGATAAGAAAATTGTTGATACTGACAGCAAATCGAGCATGGTTGGAAATGACAGGAGTGGAATGTTGAAAGGAGAGATTAATGAACTGGAACCCTATCTCAAACCTCAAAACTTGGAAGAAGAAAAGGGAGAAAATTTGGCAGAAACAATGAGAGAAATTCTGGCAGAAGCACCGGTGATAACTAGAGGCAAGCGGATGGAAGGAATAGCTGGAGGGTTTCGAGTTTTTACAAGATACGCAATGAACAACAAGGTGCCAAGAGAAGTTAACATAAGATTTACCAAGAAAACAATTAGAATACAAATACCACAAATGGCAAGAGATATAGGACTGCACTATTACTGGAAGTATACAGGATGGTGAAATGAAATGTTAGAATAAAAATTGTTAAACTTAGTTAAATTTTTGAGTTATGTATAAAATAAGGTAATAATAGTTATAGCTAAATAAATGATTAATAATGATAATAATGCACATATATACACTAGATTGATAATATGAAATTTTATATAAATTGTAAGTGAGGACTATGGAGAAGATGTTGAAAAGCTTTGTTACAAAAGATAAATAATTCTATACAGAAGAGAATATAAAGATGTAATACTATTGGATGATTTCAGGATGATGTAATAAAATGCCATAATATAAATTTATTTTAAATTTAGAATATTTTTCATAAAAAGGATGTAATAATAGTTATAGTCAAATGAATGTTTAATAACCATAACAATTGTATATATACATATTAGAATGATGATATGAGTCTTTATGTAAATTGCAAATGAAGCCTATTGGGAGAAAGCACAAAAGTTTTCTAACCAATCGACACACTGTAAGTAATTGGAGAAGGGTTTTTATTTTGTGTGTGTTTATGTCTGTTTATTTTGTTTGTTTAAAAATAAAAACTTTTTAAATAAAAAAATTATGTTTGGCCTGCACATTTCCCCTCTATAAATAAATACCCAGACAATACCAGGTTATCAGCTAATCTTATAATAAAGATAGAGTTAGTATTCTATCTTTAGAATAGTTAGTAAGAGCCAAGGTGGCGCAGTGGTTAAATGCAGCACTGCAGGCTACTGCTAGATCAGCAGGTCAGCGGTTCAAATCTCACCGGCTCAGGGTTGACTCAGCCTTCCATCCTTCCGAGGTGGGTAAAATGAGGACCCAGATTGTTGGGGGCAATATGCTGACTCTCTGTAAACCGCTTAGAGAGGCCTGAAAGGCCTATGAAGCGGTATATAAGTCTACTGCTATTCCCAGTTGTACTTCCTGTATGGACTACCTGGAAGAGATATGCAGGAGGGGGCTGGAAGCCTGTTGTTTTTGTGAAGGTGGTGGCGTGCATCAGTCTGATCATTTGGTAACTGCTATTCTGTTACTTATCAGTGTGTTGATGTCTCACTACAGATTTCCTTCAAGGCACCAAGTATCAGAGATTTGTCAAACTAGTGGAATTACCAGGATTGCACATTATAACTAACCCAGCAATTTCTTTTCTGCCCAATTTGTTCACTGGATCAATTGTTCTCTGGCAATTTTAGACTTCTCATCTGGCATAAATCAGGCTGCAAGTCATTTGTTTCTTTCTTTGTTTTGTTTTAATGTTTTTAAGTAGAAAACAATTCCTTTCATAGCATAAATTGGATTTCAAGACAGGGTTTAGTGGTCATACCTATTTCTAACCATTTGTGTCCCCTTTTTATGTCCTTTATGGCCAATGGAAGTGGATAAAAACCATAATAGCTTTGCAGATAGAGTCTTTTTCAGCTGTCATTTCCGCTAGGGCTAGAAGAAAGGTTTAATTCAGCAGTTTAGATGACGTTAAGAGTTTAATCCTAAACAGACCTGTTCAGTTCATTGATTCAGTTTTGCTGCTTCCATTGAATACTTTGAATGGAGTAATCATTATTGTCATGGGCTCATGGATCCTGGTTTGGAGGAGGAAGAGGAGGAGTTAGAATTGGGACCATCCAAAGGGGTTGGAGTTTAATCCTAAACAGACCTGTTCAGTTCATTGATTCAGTTTTGCTGCTTACATTGAATACTTTGAATGGAGTAATCATTATTGTCATGGGCTCATGGATCCTGGTTTGGAGGAGGAAGAGGAGGAGTTAGAATTGGGACCATCCAAAGGGGATGGCATGCCTTCCTTGGAATGTTTGGAGAGGCCATGGGCTGAGGACGATGCTGTCCCCTCAGGCATTAGGGGAAGTGGTTGACAGGATGGAGAGCTGTCTGTCCTCACAGACACAGGGGAGGACTGGCCGCAGCAGATCCCCTCTGATGAGGAACAGCTGCCTCCTCCACTCGATCCAAGGGCACAGAGAGTAGAAGGGAGGCATGCTTAAAGGAGGGCTGTGAGGCTACTTGGAAGAAGGTTGCTCCTTCTCACAAGGAACACCTGATCTGAGTTGACTTCATGAGAAGCCTGGGGGGTGGGGAGTTTGTTTTGCCTTTGTCTTGTGGACTGCCTTTTGCCTCGTGGACTTGCTTTACCTTGTGGGCTTGCTTTTGGGCTTGTGAACTTGCTTGGACTTTGTACCTTGACTCTTGACCTTGTCCTGTGAGCTTGCATCTTCTCTTTGGATTTTCTTCATTGTTTACTGGCTTTTGTTTTGGGGGACAGGCGCAGCTTGGCTGTTGCCGGCTGTCATTCGTAAGCACGAGGACTTAACATACTGCTTTCAGGGTAGTATGGGGTGGAGCCTTACTGGCTGTTGTAGGGCTGTTTGTTGTGGCCTTTAATCAGAGCAATAAAGGACTCCATCGATGATTGTCTCTTCTAGGCAACCTGGGTCATAACAGTAATATACCAGAAGTGGGTTCTTACTGGTTTGGACTGATTCGGCTGAGTAGGTATTAACTCGGCTGGACAGGCACCAGAACGGGTCCTATCTTTTGCACATGAGCCCGAAGCACGTCCCTGAGTGAACTGGAAGTAAAAGAAGCCAGAACCCATCCCTGTTACATACATCCTGCAAACAGAACCAGTGAGTCTCCTGATTGACGTGGATTAGAAATATCTTACAGTAGCCCCAGGAAACAAGTGGTATAATAGAAAGGGGACTTGTGAGAAAAGGAACTTTTTCTTGCGATATCAAACTCTTTCATTTGATCAGAGCAGAATGCATTGATGTGTAAAATCAGGAAAGGATCACAAAAGTAAAAGAGAAGGTTTTTGCTCTCTTCCATTTCTTGTTTATACAATCAGCTGTGCAATTTTATTTGATAATATATATCTAATGTCCCCTTTTCTACATCAATTGCATATATTACTATACAGTATATTATGAAAACGAAAGATCCTTCAGGGTTCTGCCAAGTCAATTGGACAAGGTGGTCATCCAATTGGACAAGGAATCCGCAAGTGTCTTAGCAAAAGTGTCTTAAGGCTAATACTCATTCATCCCCAGACTTCCATGAATTGGTCCAACCCTATTTTGAAGCCAGCCAACCAGGTAGCCAGCGCCACATTTTGCAGTAGTGAATTCCAAACTTTAATTATATATATACAATTTACTTAATCCAATTAGATTAAATCTCACTTAGCAGATATAGTCATACACCATGCTAAGCTTGAACAATGTTCATGAATTGAGTTTTTATGACTTAACATCAGTGGTGGGTTCCGGATCCCGTTGCAATCAGTACAGTGCAATGGGGCCAGGCGTCCACCACATGCATGTGTGCAGCACGCATGCAGAGCATGCATGAGTACTTACTGCCTGCTCCGCAATGCTTCAGCTGCTCGGCGGAGCATCGTGCAGGCACTGTATGCTCCGTGCGCATGCGTGGAAGCCCGGATTGGCTTAAATACAGGTAAGGAGAGCGGGTGGGTGGGCCCTCCGGAGCACTGTACTGCAATGGTACCTTGTGCTCCCAGCAGGTACTGGTATGCCTGTACTGGGGCATATCGATCACACTCCACTACTGTTTAGCATGTTATTGAACTGCTGTTTTGGTAAGTTCATAGTTCAATGTATTTTGTGCACCTGGAAATATTGGTGAATTGGGCAACCTGGCTAATGTATGTGTACCTATATGACTGTAATGTAAATGATGGACCAGGATGTAGTTCCTTGGCAAACAGCAAGAATATTCAGGCCTGGGATTCCTGGGAGCCTCACACAACAATGACAATAAGTGAACACTGATGTTTGGTTCATTTACTGCTATAAATCAAAAGGTTAACATTGGCTTTGGAATATATTGTTAAGCTACATGGATAATTGAACACTTGAAAGCATTATGGCATTAAATTAAAACATGTGGCTAAACAAAGGGCATTAAATCTGAAAAGACGACAAAGTACAGTGTGGGAAAATGTGCATAGATAAAACACCCAAAAGAAACAACAACAATAATTATTAAATATGCTCCCATTATTACTTATAACATCTGGGAAAACTTCCAATTTTGCCCTCCATTTCAGATTGAAATAAAGTTCTAGCTTTTATTTTTCGAAGTACAATGACAGCAAGGCACATCTGGATGACTCTCTTGCATTCACAGATGGAACTGAGCAAATACTTCACAATGAATAATTTATTCAGCAGATAAATGTAACGTTCCCAACTTGATCATGAACAGATCATGAAATTCCTCTTTATTCAAAATTATTCATGAAGTTCTTCAGCAGATGACTTTCTATTCACATCTGGTGCACAGAGAGTTTGCCTCTCAGATTTGCAATTTGCAATTCATACTTGCTCAATAAGACTTATGAAAGATTTGATATTCTTTCCACTTTCAGGCAAGATGAACCAGCCTAACCAAAAAGAAAGAAAGTGTGAACTGTGTATTGCTGGTATTGGGTGGGTAGAGTCATAACGGTAGAGCCTTGTCTCCAGATTATGCTGAATTTTGTGTTTTGTTATAGTGGGAGTTTCTTGTTCCTTTTCTATCCTTGAGAGGGACAATACAATTTATTTGTGGTTAAAACACAACACCCAATAGATTATTGAAACCAGGCTGATCGCCTTATAGCAAAATTCCATGCAGAAAATCCAAACAAACCTGTTGGGGAGGGAACGCAGCCTTAAATCCTATACCTGTACTCAAATTGTTTTTGCTTCACACAGGTTGCTATCGAAAATTGAGGGGAGCCAAATGTCAACTCATAAAGTTGCCAGGGTGAGGAAAGGAGTGCATTCCACACATATCTTTAGCTATAGTCAGATCTCAGATTATTACAGCAGGCTTGTGAGGCATGCACCTCATTGGTGAATGTGATTTATGACGCAGACTGAGGGGACGGAGGAAACAGGGGAAAAGTTCAGCCATAATTAAAATGAGATCAGATCTGACTGCAATGGGGTATTGCCGAAATGGTGTTCTTAATAAATGACTGGATTTCTTTTGAAACTTGGCTTGAGGCTCATGAATTAATTAGGGCATCTTTCGGAAGCCTGACACTGTAATTGTGCTATGCCTTATTCTCTACAAGCATCTGATAATAGACTTTATAATATTTTACACTTCATCAGAACCTTCTGGCTTAAACTGATGTACATAGATGAACAGAACTGGGCTTTTTAAACAAAATTTCTGAAGCTTAAATGAGAAATTACAAAAGCCTAACTGATAGACATGATTCTGCAAAAATACGGGGTTTTATGGTGCTCTCCAGATGTCTTAAGATTACAGTTTTCATGCTTCCTAGCCAGCATGGCCTATATCACCTTAAATATCTAGGAACTGTCATCCTGAAGCATCTGCAGTTAAAGGGAGCAATTTATGAGATAAATGAAAATATGAAGAATCAAGCAGGCAATATACTAATCAACAAACTGACAAAAAGAAAAACATTTTCTATAGAAAAAATAGTGTCTAGTCATCCCAAGGAACAGCGAACAACAATGAGTTCTGGAAACCTTAAAGTATAGGTAGCTCTTGATGCACAACAATAATGGAGCCGGAAATTTTTACTGTATATTATGATGATTAGGGCATCCACATGACCCATTCAATTTTACAACATTTTTGGGGGGTCATTGACCGAACATGGAGGTTTAATCAAACGGTGTGGTTATTCAATGCACCTATTCTCTGTAATGGGCTTTTTGGGGGGGCCAGAAGCCAGAAGTAAACTCTAGTTTCTGGCAAAAATGTTGAAAACTGTGGTCACATGATCACAGGATGCTGCAATCCCATTCCAACAGCTTTCTGCCTCTACCTCCACCCCTCTCTAAGCAATAAATGCAGGCTGGTTGCCAAGCACCAGAAATTTGATTACAGCAGTGGTGAATTTTTTTTTTTTACTACCGGTTCTGTGGGCATGGCTTGGTGGGCAAGACAGGGGATGGATACTGCAAAATCTCCATTCCCATCCTACTCTGGTTTCAGCCAGAGATGGCATTTGCCGGTTGTCTGAACTACTCAAAATTTCCACTACTGCTTCTCCAAGCTACTGAAAATGTCTGCTACCGGTTACCTGTCAGAACCTGCTGGATTTCACCCCTGGATTACAGGATTATGGAGGGGGAGAGATGTTGGAACTTCAAATGTGGATTGTAAATATCCACATTTTTTTGGGGGGGGGGAGGAGGAGGTTCCTTGTAATTTTAAATGTTCACTAAACAACCAAACAACTAGTCATAAGTTGAGAACTACCTATAAGGAATGAGCTAGCTTTGAGAAAAACAAGAATGTCATATTTTTGTTCATTATACACAATGTGCAGGACACAAGTAGTGCATAAACCCAGTGTACAGTGTTGGGATTGGCACCAGGAAGTCACCGATTCTAGTTTGCCCTTTGCAATGGAATCCCAAAGGTGCTTTTTCAAGAGGCAACTGGACTTTCTTGGTTTTCTTTCAAGACGTTTCACTTTTCAATCCAAGAAGCTTCTTCAGATCTCACTGGGAATGGAAAGATTTATATTCCTTACAGACTGCTGGTCATTTGACCACTTCACAAACATGGCACAATGTAGGAGAACAAACCTATCAGGACAAGATTCAGCAGCCCATCTATATTAAAAGACAAAGGCCACCCTTTTGAAGACAGCAAAGTCCACATTTTAGACAGAGAAGACTGATGATTTGAAAGTGGGGTCAAAGAGGCCATCTATGTCAAAATTGAATAGCATTCTCTCAACAGAGGGGGAGGAGTACAACATCATCTATCATCAATCTACAACACAGTTCTAGGAAGGCTCCACACCCATTTGCACTTCTCAAGTGACCCTGATGACACAGATTAACCTCCAGGTGGCCTCAACAACTCTCTAAAAGGATGCAAATGACCAACTATCTGCAAGGAATATAAATCCTTCCATTCCCCACCATCCAGTCACAGCTTCATGGATGAGAAGTGAAATATCTTTAAAGAAACACAAGGAAGTCCAAAGGCCCTTGAAAAAGCACCTCTGGGACAACCATGACCTGGAAGACTGAGACTCTACTTAGACAGTTTGCAATCGAAATTTGTGGGGTGGACCAGTTTCTCGTTCTTTCAATCAAACAACTCACATGGTTGTTGCTGTGAAGGAAATGGGCAGTGTTAGGTATGCTCCCTTGAGCCCCTGAATGAAAAGGAGGATTATATTTGAAATACAATGGAAATGAGCACCAAGTCATTCAGTGAATATATATTCACATGAGAAAACACCAAGCTGTTTGGTCTCCTATTTCAAATCTTATTTATTTGATATTTAATCCACCTTTTAGTTCTATGCATGAATGGCATGCAAAAAGGCTGTGCTTATGAATCCCAACTTGAATTCTCTTGTGTAAACTCACAGCTTCCATTTTCCTCACAGGTTTTAACACATATTACAAAAAGTAACATATTAAACTGAGTGAGACTATTGCAATTGGATTTCACAAATGAAGGGATAGAGAACTATGTAGTCCTCTTGCACAGAAAGAAATAATGAAGTGGAAAAACCTGCACCAATAAGAAACATTATGGTCTCAAACTAATGGCAATGCTGATACTGTAGAAGGGATTTTGTTTTAAAGTGGTGTACAAAACTAGACCAAGCCACAAGCTGAAAATAACACAGCTGGAATCTAAAAACATCACACCTAAAGTTTGCAAAATAGTCCCCCAACTTCCTAACTTTGCAGTTCAAAAGTGCTTCAACCACATAATGGGTTAGAGCCTCCCCTGCTGGTCCAGGAAAGTACAAATTAGGCCTCTCTGCATGAGATATACACTCACAGGAGAGGTTCTGTGGCATTTCCATTTCTGGTCTCCATCCTAGTTGACATCTTTACTTCACCCCATGGGATCAATAGAAGCTGGGCTTACCAGATGCTGCAAGCAGGAAAGAACAGTCAGATCAGGCATAGTAGAACTTTTTGTGAATGTCTGCAGCAACCACAAATCTTTTTTTGCCACTGTTCAAACATTCATATTTCCTCTACTTTCTTTACTTTATGTAAACAATAACTAAAACGTAAAGGTTCCCCTTGCATGTATGTGCTAGTCATGCCCAACTCTAGGGGGGGGGGGTGTTTCTCATCTCTGTTTCAAAGCTGAAGAGTCAGGGCTGTTCAAAGACGTCTCCATGGTCATGTGGCCGGTATGACTAAACTCTGAAGGCGCATGGAGCACTGTTACCTTCCCACCAAAGGTGGTTCCTATTTTTCTACTTGCATTTTTACATGCTTTCGAACTGCTAGGTTGGCAGAAGCTGGGACAAGTAATAGGAGCTCACTCCGTTATGTGGCACTAGGGATTTGAACTACCAAACTGCTGACCTTTCTGATCGACAAGTTCAGCATCTTAGCCACTGAGCCACCGCGTCCATAAAAACAATAACTATGCCTCTGAATAAAGGGATTTTTCTAAGAGCTGCTTACAACCATTAAAATCATAATTGTTAAGATGGCATTTTTTTCTGTTGCACATCTTACATCATTTTGATCCTCCCTGGCTATCCATAATTCTCAGTCTGAAAAAGGCCAATAGAAAGATTTAACAAAAGCACAGGAAGCCAGGGAGGCTGCAAGCCACCGGAGAGAAGGATCATACCACTTAAGATTGGCCATTAAGACACACCTCTTGGCTATTCAGTAAATAAGTGTGAAAGCACCATATTCCAGACATTAATCTTTCTCTAAAATGTTCTTGTCTTTTGAAAGACATTTTGTAAATACTGTATATTCATTTTCGTTAGTGTAAACTGATGGGAAAAAAGGGAAGATTTTTTCCCCTGCATGGTAGGTTTTAAAAGGAATTCCTCTTGTATGATATGCAGATCACTCATTGTGTAAGATTCCAGAGTCACCCTCCTAATCAAGATACCCATGGGAAACATAACCCAATCCCGAGTGATATATATATCTGAAGATTAGAATAATTTAGATCATTAAGCAGCCACATTGGGAAACAGCAAACTGCCTCCTAAGACAGGTGGCTGCTGTAGCCACTTCATGATGTATCACTTTAAATATCTGCTCAGATTGATGTCTGTAGGTGGATGCACAGCTGCTGGATGGAGCATGAGTACTGCTTTTGCTGCCAGAAAAAAAGTCCACAGGAGGGAATATATAACCGGAAAGAACAATGGGATAGACAGCGGGTAGATATGAAAGATACATCTTCCAATTCAAGCAGGGGAGATTCAAGACTTCAGATTAACAGAGTAAGAACCCTCCCAGGGCAGGAGGAAAACCTTTCATAATATTTTTTTCATGTTTTGTTTTGTTTTGCTGTTTTTTGTTTGTAATATCTGGTTTGCTAGTTTCGACAGGATTCAAAAGGTGGTTTTCCTTCTTACCCCAAATCAACTTGTTGATCCCTTCCTTCTAATGCATCCTGAATTCAGTCAAGATAGTTTTACCTCAGAACCTCTGAGCCGAAGCCTGTAACTGCTCTTTGGATCATCCACTTTGTAGCACTTTGATTGTGGGACTCATTGGGCTCAAACCATCTGCCACACAGTTCTCAAATCCTCTTAGGGTTTATATGGTTCAGAGTCATTTCCTTGAGGCCTTCTAACACCATACGTTTCTACTACCCTTGCTTTCCTGCACCCCACATTTTGCTTTTGCATGTCTAGATAAATCTATTTGTTTATACATTTAGGCAAAACACTCATTGTGTTCTTGTAGTCCCCTGTTTCTTAGACACAACCCAACCACTTTGTGACCTCAAATCTCCCCCACTGGGCATATGATCCTAATCCTGATTTTTTGCAGGCTTCTTGGAATATCCTTCAGGAGAGAAACTTATGTCAGTGTAAATGGTTGATTTTCAAACACCTTTAGGTCAAATCCACATTTTCTGCTTGGACCATCACAGCTATGGGCCCTTCACTGTTTCCTCAGTGCATGAACACTCCTTCCACTTCCAGTCCATTACAAATGCATCCCATGTGTGTTTTCCATGTTCAGTTCAAAATGGCTGCTTTTGATCTGCTTTCCAGTCAGTGGTGGGATTCAAATTTTTTTAAACCACCGGTTCTATTTGAGAGTGGCTTGGTGGGCATGGTATGGCTTGGTGGGAGTGGCTTGGTGGGCATGGCAGGGGAAGGATACTGTAAAATCTCCATTTCCTCCCCAGTCCAGGGGAAGGTTACTGCAAAATCCACATTTCTTCCCGATCAGCTGGGACTTGGGAGGTAGAGAATAGATGGGGCAGGGCCAGTCAGAGGTGGTATTTACTGGTGCTCCAAACTATTCAAAATTTCTGCTACCGTTTCTCCGGAACTGGTCCAAACCTGCTTAATATCACATCTGCTTCCAGTGCTTCATTTCATTTTAGTAATAACTCCGCCTCAGATTGGATGCAGTAGCTACCATATCTTCTCTACCCGCCAACACAAGAAGTGGTGTACCTGTATAGATTGGAAGAGCAAGGAAGGGAATGACCAATTGGGTCTTGCAAGGTTAATATGATCTGGCCAGATATTCAATTGTCCTGTCATCAGTCTGTTGTTTATTATTAGTGTATTGTGTATTCTCCTGCATGCCCAAAGACTTGTTTTCAAGATGAGTCTCCATATTATCATGATCCACCAGATTATACAATGCTTGATTTTCCTCCTTCCTTTAAACTAGGAATAAGCAACTACAACCAAGATCCAGATTCAGCCCTTAGCCTCTTTTTGTGATTGCCAGAGCAAAAGTCTAAAGAAAAGAAATTCGTTAAGTCAATCATAGATAACACACATAGTAGACTTTGTTTTTCGCATCACCATCCAACCGAGAAAAAAAGATTAAACATCTCACATCCTCCTGCACTGTTAACTTACATTGCCATTGTATTGTTTGGCTGCTAACATATGAAAAAAAGCTGTGTCACAAAAATAGTGCCAACTTTTGCTTTAAACAAGGTAAGTCAAAGTTTGTCAACTGAATGTCATTCTCCAAACCCTGTTTGGCTATTTTCCGAGGGATCAATATTATCTGTAAAAATATGGCCACCAACCCAGGAAGAAGGAAAATGCTGATGGGCATCAACCTACACTGTTTATGACTGAGCACATATTCCATGGCAGTAATTTTGTGAAGTGGCATTGGTCTCTTCTAACGTAGTCATTTCTTGGGGACAGTGTGGCATGGGCCCTTCAGTTTAAAATGTGATTATTGACTCCCAAATATTGTATTTACCTTCAGGACACTATAAAATCCATTATGTATCCAATACATCCCCACATATTTCTATCTTTGTTGGCATGTTTACATTTTGCTTAAAGGTTTTGTTACACTATTTGATTACAAAAGATGGATGTTTTATCAATATCTTTATTCTACAGCATTTTTAGAGGTATTGCTCAAAAAGAGATTTGCCTTTCAGCAGAATTCGGCTGAAGCTAATGACAGTTAATCTAGACCCACTCTTTCCCCATGAATAGAAGGAACAGGTATGGAAGTTCTCTCTCTCTCTCTCTCTCTCTCTCTCTCTCTCTCTCTCTCTCTCCCTCCCTCCCTCCCTCTCTCCCTCTCTCCCTCCCTCCCTCTCTCTTTCTCTCTCTCTCTCTGTTGTTTTAAATATCCCTCAAAAGTTTAACTTTGAGTGAGTGTCCACATCTATCAGCCTGAGCAGATGTCTAAGATGAGTTACAGCCCAGTGTTGTCTCGGGTGAAAAAGTGATTTTCACCTAGTGGGTCCTGATTGTCTTAAACATATATAACGGGCACTGAAAAATCATAAGATGTGTACAAGAAAGGATGATCGCTTCAACCAGGGGTGGGTTTCTCGCCCTGTTCCAACCGGTTCGGTTGGAACGGGGCCGGCGGCATCCTCGTGCACATGCGCAGCGCACGCATGCATACTAGTGTCTGTGCGATGCTCCAGCTGCTCCTGGAGGATCGTGCAGGCACTGTATGCATCCTGCGCATGCGTGGAAGTGCAGAACTCGTCAAAACCGGGTAAGGAATGCGGGCGGGCGGGTGGGCCCTTCGCCGTTCCCGGAAGTTACTTACTTCCGGGTTCGCCGACCAACCGGTTCGCGGGGACCGCCGCGAACCAGTTGAAACCCACCCCTGGCTTCAACCAAGTAAGACCTGGACGCGCTAGAGATGAAGGAAAAGCAAAACTTGATTACAGTTAGGCTAGGACTTTTGCATAAGTCTTTTAGAGAGCAGAAAGAAATAGCAGAAGACAGAGGTGAAGGAAGACCATAATTAACAATGTAGGAGGAACTGTCTTCTTTGTATTTTGGTCTTATACTGATATGAAAACTGTTATGTTGAGGCAGATAGAAGAGGCAGGATGCTGATTCTACAACTAACAGCTCTTTGTTCAGTAGATCAGTAAACCCAGCAACTTGCTGTCTGACAGCTCGCACTTTTATAGGGAGCTGTCAGACAGTTCAACCAATGAGATTCAACAATTTTTCCCAACATAATGGCAGACCTGAGTGAAGCCTTTGTACCTCAGCTTCATTCCCTTATTAGTATTCAACAAAAACGATATCAGTTTGCAAATGAGAAGCTGACACCAAATGTTTTCAATGGTTCATCTAAATGCTCTAAGTATATATTCTAATAAATAACAGTGATAGCTGGACACAAATGGCTAGTGCAAAGAGTTTGATTTATGAAGAACTATTCTCTCTGAGAAACATGAGGGAATTGGACTGGAAACTCAAGAGCTCCCGCTGCCAGGGAAGCCACATCAGCATTAGCACTAATTGAATCTCATCTGTAGTAATCAGGAAGGCTGGAGCTTGGCCGAGGCTTTTACAGTATAAAATAACAACGAAGTGAATTGGAATCAAGGAATTATTTTCAAACTGAGCAGCAGAATTGGCAATTGAAAGAAATGCCATGAGGATGATTGAAAAGAAAGAGATTCTGAGCTGCTATTTCATTACGCCTGAATCAAAGGCATTTGATAATTCTTCCACACCAAGATTCAAAGACATAATAGCTGCATTGTTTTCTCTTGTCTAATAGATTCCCCCCTTTTTATTTTATGATGAAAAAGTCTTTGTGATCATGAATGAAAGCAACATAAAAATATGTATAGGCTAGGAGAAAAGTAGCTTCCTACCTCTCTTGCTTCTTTTCTGTCTTGGATGAATGAATAATTCAAACTATTCACTGGTTTAAGTGCTGAGTGAAGGCTGTATTGGGTTGGCTAAGCTTCCACATTTGGGGAATATGTTTTAGCCAGGACTTTTAACAGGCAGAGGGACGCAGTGGCTCAGGGGCTATGACACTGAGCTTGTCGATCAGAAGGTTGGCAGTTCAGTGGTTTGAATCCCTAGTGCTGCGTAATGGAGTGAGCTCCTGTTATTTCTCCCAGCTTCTGCCAACCTAGAAGTTTGAAAGCATGTAAAAAATGCAAGTAGAAAAATAGAGACCACCTTTGGTGGGAAGGTAACAGTGCTCCGTGTGCCTTCGGCATTTAGTCATGCCGGCCACATGACCATGGAGACGTCTTTGGACAGCGCTGGCTCTTCAGTTTTGAAACGGAGATAAGAACCATCCCCTAGAGTCTGGAAAGACTAGCACATATGTGTGAAGACAACTTTTACCTTTTATGGACATGGTCTTATGAAACATCTAGACTGGACTTCCCTTAGATGGCGGATTAGTGGAAGAAAACCAACGAATAGAAGAGAACAATATGTGCTATACCATTTTTTGGCTACTCCCTGAACTACTTGGCTAACTCTGATGCAATGGAGGAAACTTCAGTGTTGAAGAATTATCAGTGGTGAATAACTGTGATTGATTGAGTGAAGAACCAACTGCCAGTCCAGTCAAGTTTGACCCTGGAATGGAAAGAGTGTGCATCTTTTCCTTTGCCTCAGGAAGCATGGTGTTTTTAGCTGTTCTGATTATCAGTAATGATATGTGATAAATCATACAAGACAATGAGTGACATCTTTACTGGTCCCAGGAACCAGTAAATGCTGGAAGTTCGGAGGAAATGTTGCTATGTAAGAAGCAAGCTGTTAGCAAGTCCCAAAGGTGCTTTTTCAGGAGGCAAGAAGCTTCTCATCTAAGAAGGTTCTTCAGCTCTGACAGGATAGTGGGGAATGGAAGGATTTATATTCTTTGCAGACAGCTGGTCATTTGCATCTTTTTAGAGCATCATTGAAGCACATGGAGGTTTCTCTGTGTCTTGAGAGTCACCTGACTAGTGCTCCTGGTTCTTGTTGCCTGCAATTGACCTGGATGACTGAGAATCTCTACAGACTTTAAGCTGTTAGCAAGTACAGTTTGCTTCACTGTGCTACTGATCATCATGGATTATTATTATTATTATTATACAATTGTATCACAGCGGCCAGTTGTTTCGCCGGATTTGGCATTGGTTACTAGTCGGGCCCCACCCAGGGGCCTAGGACGTCGTAACGTATTTTCGTAATATGCGTGCAGATCCAAGCAGTGCGGCTTTTTGCATTTGACTGATGGTGATTTTGTCAATTTTTAACTGTTTTAAATGTAATTCCAGTGCTTTTGGAATAGCACCCAGTGTGCCAATTACCACTGGAATTATCACTGCTGGTTTGTGCCATAGTCGTTGAATTTCGATTTTTAAGTCCTGGTATCTTGCAATTTTTTCATGTTCCTTCTCGGCGACCCTGCTATCACCTGGTATTGCGATGTCTATGATTGTGACCTTATTTTTCTCAACCAGTGTGATGTCTGGTGTATTATGCGCCAGTATTTTGTCCGTTTGTATACGGAAATCCCACAAGATCTTGACCATCTGATTTTCGGTGACTTTTTCAGGCTGATGTTCCCACCAGTTTGTTGCTGTTTTAATATTATAATTTTTGCACAAATTCCAATGGATCATTTGTGCTACTGAATTGTGCCGCAATTTATAATCAGTCTGCGCGATTTTTTTACAGCAGCTGAGTATGTGATCAACAGTTTCATCAGCTTCTTTACAAAGTCTGCATTTGGCATCATCAGAGGATTTTTCGATTTTGGCCTTAATGGCATTTGTGCGGATAGCTTGTTCTTGCGCAGCCAGGATTAGTGACTCTGTTTCTTTCTTTAATGTACCTGTTTTTAACCATAACCAAGTTTGTTCACTGTCCACTTTATCTTTTATTTTTTCCAGAAATTGGCCATGCAGTGCTTTGTTCTGCCAACTCTCCATTCTTGATTTTATCACATCTTTTCTGTATTCTTGTTTCGTCTGTTGGGCCTTCAGTAGATTTTTGTTCTTTACTTCGATTAATAGATGTTCTTGACTTTCTTTTAAATAATCAGCCAGTGCATGTTTTTCTTCTTCAACTGTTTGCTTCACTTGTAATAATCCTCTGCCACCTGATTTTCGGGGCAGATATAGTCTATCAGTATCACCACGTGGATGTAAACTGTAGTGCATTGTCATTAGTTTCCTGGTTTTTCGGTCCAAAAGGTCCAAATCAGCTTGTGTCCAGTTAACTATACCAGCTGTGTATCTTATAACTGGTATTGCCCAGGTATTTATGGCCTTGATTGTATTTCCACCATTCAATTTAGATTTTAAAATTTTCCTAACTCTGTTGGTGTACTCTCGCCTGACAATAGTTTTTACTTCTCCATGCTTGATGTTATCCAACTGCAGAATGCCTAAGTATTTGTAGGCTTCATTTTCTTTGCATTTAATTAATTGGCCATTGGGCATTTCAATTCCCTCACATGCAGTGATTTTGCCCCTTTTTATGGATACAGTGGCGCATTTTTCCATGCCAAACTGCATTGAAATATCGGTGCTGAATACTCGGACTGAGTTTGTCAATGATTGGATTTCTATTTCTGACTTTCCATAGAGTTTCAAATCATCCATATATAGTAAATGTGAAATTTTTTCAGCTTCTTTGGCTGTTTGGTAGCCTAATTTCATTTTTTTTAAGATTACTGATAGTGGGATCATTGCGATGATGAAGAGAAGAGGTGAAAGTGAATCACCCTGGAAAATTCCTCGCTTGATATTAACCATTCCGTAGATCTCATTCCCTACTGCCAACTCAGTTCTCCATTGTTTCATCGCCTTTTCAGTAAAGGATGTAATATTTTTGCTAATGCCAGTTGTTTCTAAGCATTTTATGATCCAACTATGTGGCAGTGAGTCAAATGCCTTATTATTATTATTATTATTATTATTATTATTATTATTATTATAGAGAGAGAGTTGATCCTGCAAGTTGTTGAAATACACATTGTGTATTTATAAAAACATACTCTATTTTGATGTAGCTCATGGTTTGAATAAATATTTATGTTTCCCTCCAGGTAATTCAAGAATCTTGTCTGAAAAAAAAAATGACCTGGGTGATAAAAAAAACTTTAGCATTGCAATTTCTGACATATATGATTGAACTACTAAGCAATTGCACTCTGGATAGGATGTGCATCACCAGGGATTTCTTGCTGGATTCTCCCATAATAGAGGCCTGCCACCCCCTAATGTAAAGGCAGACAGTCAGTTATTGTAGTACCAATAGATACACTTCCTCCATATCCTCTGTACCAATGCTTCTTCTTCTGAAGGATAGTATAAATGCCTGCATTACTGTTATTGCTAATTTTCTTTACATTTTTATGACTGATTTATTTTTACATTATTTCTAGGTTGTCCACTTCAGCAAATGATTTAAAGTAGATTGCTATTTGATGATAGCAATTAAAACAGCACTGACTAAATCAGGTAACCAGGCAAGCAAACTAAACCAGATAGCCATTGTACCATTAATGTCCATAATCCATAAAGAATAACTAACTTTTTAAAGCTTTCCTGAAAGTCAGCATTACTTAGTTCAGAGAGGACATAATTCCAAAGAGCAGGAGGCACAGGCTTCTAAGGAAAATGACATAAATTGAAATATTAATAAAGAATCAAGACAACCTACTATGGTGTGTGTGTGTGTGTGTGTGTGTGTGTACCTACCTACCTACCCACCTACCTACCTACCTACCTACCTACCTACCTACCTACCTACCTACCTACCTACCTACATACGTAAAGTTATTCAGACGTGATGCAGGGATAGCACAAATATAAAAATTGCATACAATACTGATGCAAAACTTTAAAGGAACAGTCACAACACACTAATGGGAAGAATTATGAAACAAATCTATAAAATTCGTATCAAATTCTAACAGATGAGAAAACTGGTACAAAATGTTCTATAATTAGTATATAATTCCATCAATAATTGCCAAAAAAGACAAACTGTTCAATATAAATGTTGGAAATGATATGAGACAGAAGGAACATTTTACCATATGTAGTGAACATGTAAAACACACACACACACAAGGACTGGAAAGAAATACACAGTGCTACTGAGAGAATTTTTAGAAACTAAATTTGAAATGAAATGACAATTCTTACTAGGCATAATTCCAAAACATATTAACCCCAAAAAAATCACAGTTTACTAAGATATATGTTTATGATTGCAATGATAAATTTAACACAACATTGGAAAAGAGATACATTACTAAATATGTTACATTGGGAACTTAAACGTGGTGAATATGCCAAAATGCCAAAATTAACAATATATAACCACAATAGAGGTTTAACTAAATTTAAACAAGACTGACTTCCATACATACTATATATAATGCAGCAAGGATTATATTATAGTGTTAGAGGGGTAAAGAATTGAAATCAGAAGCAAGCAAAATTTAAAATGTTTATAAATATTGAACATTAATTGGTGTACAACAAAAATAAAGTTAGGAACTAATATTTATCTGTAATGTTTTAATAGCTTTTTCTCATATTCTTAAATAAGTTATTATTAAATAACTATTACTATTAGTGGAGATTTTGACCTCTAGATCAGAAATTTTAATCCTTTCTCACATTGTTAAAACAACTTATTGTACTTTGTTATTAATAGTTTTCTTATCAATAATATACTGAACATTAATTGTACAATCTCAATTACATCTTTGTTGATTTATTGATATTATATTTCTGTATCAACTATTCTATTTTTGTTTTGTTTTCTCCCTTTGCTTCTCCCACCCCCCCACTCTTTTTTCTAATCTAATAGGACTAGGAGGGGTGCGCTCTATCCAGGACTTGTCAAAAGACATTTGAAATTGATCAGTGCTTTTTCCATTCTATTCCACCCCTGAATCCTGACTGCAGGAGCTCAAAAATATTCATTTACTTATGATTCGGTGCAGCTAGAACCTTACTATCTTTCCAAAAAGGAAAAAAAATGGGGGTTGGTTGTATTGAAAGAAAGTTTGTTTTTTCAGGAGGAGTGCATCTTTGCCTCCTTCAAGATCACCCCCACATCCTAAGAATAACCACAATCTTGACCATGCTGAAAAACTAGGAAGGGCATGGATCAAGCTGACAAATGACTAAAATATATGTTATAGAACAGTGATGGCAAACCTTTTCCGCTTCGGGTGCCAAAAGCACACGCGTGTGCCCACCCCCATAATTTGATGACCTCCCACACCGTGCCCCTGGCTCATGCGCATGTGACCTCCCCGCTGCCCCACGCATGCACACACAGCTTTCTTGGAGTGAAAGCAGCCCCCCTGCGTCCCAGAAGCCCTCCAGAGACTGGCAACAGCCCATTTTCCGACTTTCAGGTTGCCCGTTGTGCCATTTTTCTCCCTCCGGAGGCTTCAGGAGGCTTCCCTGAAGCCTCCAGAGGGTGAAAAGTGACCAAATATCAAGGCCGAAAATCAGCTGGCCAACACACGCATACGCGCTGGAGCTCATAGGGCAATACTTTGCATGCCCTCAGAAATGGCTCCGCGTGCCACCTGTGTCATGTGGGTCATAGGTTCGCCATCATGGTTATAGAAGGCCCTATGCTATTAGTTAATTCATTTTGGCCCTTTCAGAACTCTGACAGATTATTTTGTACCGTGTATTAGTCTTAATACATTCCTTAAATTTTATAAACTTCCTTAAAAGACTTTATGGTAAATTAAGCCACATAAAATGTATGGCATAAATAATTATAAGTAATACATTATATTGCAATTTTTATTCCTTTTTAAACTTCAGATACATATGCATACCATTATTTTGAACATTCTTTCTCACAACTTTCACATTTATAAATGTACTTTTTTCAAAGCAGAATTTTTAAAATATATTATCTCCAAAAATATACATTCTTAGCATTAATCTCTTCTTCAGAGGGTGGAGGAAGGCACAAGGGGACCAGCTGTCCTTGAGTTTCATCAGGAGGGAAATTTGTTTAAGGAAGTGGCAAGACTATTGATCCATGTAATTCAGTAGTTATTGATTTTTAAGGGAAATAAAACATGTATCATGGAAGTCAAAAAGTGGATTTTAATTTCCCCAAAAGAATGCTCATACAAGAGAAATTGGAGAAAGGAGATGAAGAGGGCAGTGGAGCTGTTAAAGAAGGGGATACTACAAACACAACTGGCAACAATTTTCATAGAATTGTAGGATTGGAAGGGACCTTGGAGGTCTTTCAACCCATCCTCCTGACCAAGATGGGCATCTTCATTCCATCTTGCCCAAATGATATTCCAATCTTTTCTTGAAAACTCAGTCAAAGGAGCATCCACAAATTCCAGAGGAATTACAGCTTAGGTTACTGAAAGAACTTTTATTTCCTTGAGAAATTCTGGAGAACTGCCAAATAATTTTAGGAAGGCAAATCAGTCAGTCTAACATTGGAAACTATTGCAAAGATACTAGAGCAGATGAAAAATCAAATTCGTGTCATTTTTGATTAATACAATACAATACAAAAGCAGAGTTGGAAGGGACCTTGGAGGTCTTCTAGTCCAACCCCCTGCCTAGGCAGGAAACCCTATACCGTTTCAGACAAATGGCTATCCAACATCTTCTTAAAGACTTCCAGTTTGGGGCGTTCACAACTTCTGGAGGCAAGCTGTTTCACTGATTAATTGTTCTAACTGTCAGGAAATTTCTTCTCAGTTCTGCTGCTTCTCTCCTTGATTAGTTTCCACCCAGTGCTTCTTCTACACTCAGGTGCCTTGGAAAATAGTTTGACTCCCTCTTCTTTGTGGCAGCCCCTGAGATATTGGAACACTGCTATAATGTCTCCCATGTCCTTCTTTTCATTAAATTAGATATACCCAGTTTCTGCAACCGTTCTTCATGTTTTAGTCTCCAGTCCTCTAATCATCTTTGTTGCTCTTCTCTGCACTCTTTCTACACATCTTTTCTCCACATCTTTTCTATATCATGGTAACCAAAACTGAATGAAATATTCCAAGTGTGGCCTTACCAAGGCATTATAAATTGGTATTAACACTTCACGTGATCTTGATTCTATCCCTCTGTTTATGCAGTCTAGAACTGGGTTGGCTTTTTTGCCAGCTGCTGCACACTACTGGCTCATATTTAAATGGTTGTCCACTAGGACTCCAAGATCCCTCTCACAGTTACTACTATTGAGCAAGGTACCACCTAGACTGTACCTGTGCATTTCAATTTTCTTGCCCAAATGTAGAACTTTACTCTTTTCACCATTGAATTTCATTTTATTAGATAATGCCCAATGTTCAAGTTTGTCAAGATCCTTCTGTAACTTAAGCCTATTTTCTGGAGTGTTGGCTATTCCTGCCAGCTTGGTGTCATTTGCAAATTGGATGAGTTCCCCATTTATTCCCTTACCCAAATCATTGATGAAGATGTTGAAGAGTACTGGGCCTAAAACAGAGCCTTGGGGTACTCCACTGCATACTTCCCTCCATGTAGATGCAGCTAAGGTGCAGTTATTTTATTTTTTGATTGACTAACTTTCTTAATAGATTGTGGAATTGTTAAAGGTACAATATACCTTAACTGTCCTAACAACCCCATTTATTCGTATCCATTTCATATATTCATAATCTGGTATATACTTATATTTATCATGCTTGACAAAACAGATAAAAATAAATAAATAAATAAATAACTTCTGAAAAATATTTGACAAAGTACCATGATATGCCTGTTAACAAGTCAATGATGATGATATTATGATGATATATTGGTCATGTCTGATTCTTGGCGATTCTATGGGCCAGGTCTCTATACATCTTCCAATTTTGCCCTGCTTCTTTGAGTTTGTCTTTGTTCTGACTGGTGTCAACTTTGATGGTGTCCAGCCATCATTTTCTTTGGCAATTCTGGTTTCCTTATTAACAAGCTACTTAAATTTATTATTAAATTTATTAAATTTGTTTGCCACTCTTTTCACTGCAAGGTAATTCAGATCTTGTAGCATCAAACTGTGGATTGGATGGCATGACAATTACACAGCTGCCTTGAAAGATAGTTCACTAGTTCCTCTTTTAATTGGAGAGAAGTGACCAAGTTCTTGTTCATTTAAGATTTGTCTGGCTGTCCATTTTAAAATACAACTCACAATAACAAAGGACGTGCCATCAGAATTAGTTGATTTAGTAATTTTTTAATTAATGGTTTGGATAAAGAGGTGGAGATAATGCCTTTCAAAATTGTAGATGATACAAAACTGGGTTGATAGCTAATACCATAAAAGACAGAAATAAAAGATAAAACAAGCTTGATAAATTGGAGAGATGAACTGAAAGTAGGAGGATGAAATTTAGCAGAACTAGTTGTAAAGTTCTTCCCTTTAGAATAGTGGTGCTCATAGAAACCTGACATCATGTTGTGATGATGTATATAGAAATGGGACAGAACTTGCATCATGATACCACAATGCTACTAACACCAATCTTTCCCTCTTCCCTCCTTCCCCCACGTGCATTATAGCAATAGCACTTAAAATTATATACCACTTCACAGTGCTTTACAACATTCTAAGCAGTTTACAGAGTCAGCATATTGCCCAAACAGTCTGTTTCTCATTTTACTGTCCTCAGAAGGATAGAAGGCTGAATCAACCTTGAGCTGGTAAGAATCAAACTTCTGGCAGTGAGCAGTGTGTTAGCTTGCAATACTGCATTCCAGCCACTGTGCCACAATGGCTCTTTGATACCATTTAAGAAACAAAAGGCAAATGTATAAATGAGAAGTCAGAAGTACTTGGTTTGGAAATGGTATTTGTGAAAAAAAAATAGATTTTTAAAATTATGTCCCATCAAATCAGACTCCCAGTGACCATACAGACATACCTTCTTTTAGGATTATTTTTTCCAGTGGTGGGTTCCTACCAGTTTGGACCGGTTTGGCTGAACCAGTAGTGGTTTGGCAGCCTGGGTGTCTGGAACATGCACTGACCCAGGCCTGTGACGCCCCTGAACTGGTTCTCCGGGCGGTGCCTATGGTGCCATCATCTTGTTTTTTGCTTTTTTAAAATTGCACTGTGCATGCGTGTGCGCAGCGTGTCCACGAGCAAAGTGGAAGTAGTACCTGTCGGAACCCACCCCTGATCTTTTCCCAACATGGCCTTTCAGATCTCCCAATGTATATGCATCTTGACTACAAACTGGTTATGAGGGGAATATGACTTGAAATAATGCAAAATGCGAGTTTAAGCTGTATCAACAAAATTCTCAAATCACCAATAGTACTGTAATCATTCCATTCTTTTCTATTTTACTTGGCTCCCTTCTTGAGTACTTTGTCTAGTTCTGTATAATGCACTTTAGCAAGAAAATTTGGAATAGATTCATAGCAGACCCATGAAGATGATTATGGGCTGCAATCTAAATCCTATAAAGAGAGATTGAAACAGTTGGATATATTTAGCCTTGAAACAAAATGACTTGGAAGATATGATTGCATTTCTCAAACAGCTGAAAGGTCGACACACGGAAGAAGGTTAATACCCACCCTTTTTCATTTCAGAGTAGAGGAATATGGAATAAATGCATGGAATAAAGAATTTTAATTATAAAAAGGAATGTTCCTATTGAATATTAGGGGAAAAAACCCTCCATAATAGTTAAAATAATGCCTCTGTGCATGGCTTTCATTGGCGTTTGGTTCAGTATTCCAGCAAGCAATAATTAACTCATTGCTCAACCAAGATGTATACACAGCTTACATAAACTTACTACAATCAATATATGAAAAAACAATGGTGACAATTTGCCTTAATGATCTTAAAGTAGAAATCAACATAGAATGTGTTGTACAACAAGGCAATATAATATCATCTATCCTTTTCTCAGCCTGCCTTGAAGAAGTATTTCGCAAACTAGACTGGGCAAAAGATGGAATAAAAATGAATGGCGCCTATTTAAATCACTTAAGATTTGCAGATGATGTTGTTCTCTTCTCACAAGACCCAGAACAGCTACAAAGACACTACAAAGTGTCTACAAAGACAGCTACAAAGACACACACAAGAGCTGCACAAAGCAGGAGAACCATTTGGCTTAAAAATAAACCTGAAAAGAATCAGATTATGCTTAATAAATTCACTAAAGAAAGAAAAAAATTGCATCTGGAGAAGATCTAGATGTAGTTGACTAGGGATGTTGGATCCAGCCTGCGGGATGCTTAGATCTGGCCTGTGGGGCCACCCAGGAAACAGTGAAGGACCCGCCCATGGTGCCTCTGCCAATAAAAATGGAGCTTGGGAGGGCCGGCAGAGGGTTGCAGGAGGCTATTGCAGCCGAAAACGGAATTCGGAAGCCTGTTTTCCATGGCAGAGCACTTGGGCCACCATAAGCACCCCCAACATGAGTGACATCAAACTGGTCATGCCCATTATGGCCACGCTCCATCCGAGGTCAGACACAACCCTGATGTTCTCTCAATGAAATTGAGTTTGACACCCCATTACTTATCTCTTAGCCAACAGATCTCAGTGTAAAATGATACAATTAAGGAAATTGAATGGTTTGTTAAATGTGGTTGGCAGGCATTCTGCAAGCTAAGCATAAATTTAAAGAACTACCTTCCCCTATGCCTGAAGAGAAACATTTTTGAACAGTGTGTGCTACCTTCTCTAATATATGCAGGTGAAACAGGGACACTAATGTCACAATTGATTCAAAAGCTATGAGTGGTGCAAAGAGCCATGGAAAGATACATGCTGAGCATCACAAGACAAAATAGAAAGACCTGCACATGGATTAGAGAACAAACAAAAATATATAATGCCATCAAAAGAGTAAAAGAATTGAAATGAAAATGGGCTGGTCACACTGCAAGAAGAACTGATGGAAGGTGGACCAAGGCAGTCACAGAATGGATCCCCTTGATAAAAAGTGTCCACAAAAGAGACCTAAAACAAGAAGGACCCATGACATCAGCAAATATTGTGGGCCCAATTGGCAAAAGAAAACTCAGGACAGTAATGGTTGGAAACATTTGGAAAGAGGCCTTCATCCTGCAGTGGATAGAAAATGGCTAAAATGATGATGTGCTAAGCTTTAATTGTAGATTAGGGAAAGAAACAAATGAGAAACTATGATTCATACTTTTGGCTTCTCCCCTAAACTATGCTTAGTACCATATTTTTCGGAGTATAAGACACACTCCCCCCCAAAAAAGAGGGTGAAAATGTGGGTGTGTCTTATACACCGAATGTTGCAAAAAATGTGAGGCACGGAGGAGGTGATGGTCTGTGGCAATCCCTGCAGCCTGAACAGCTGATTGGGGATATTCTGGGAGGCCAATTCACCCGCCAATCAGCTGCTCATGCTGAATCAGGCTGCAATAATGTGCTGAAGCTAACCTGGCTGTTCGCTATTTGCAAGGACATGTCAGAGTTTGCAGTAGCAATCACATTTAGAAAGCTCACACAAGTAACTGATTCAGCAGGATTCAATAACTTCTCTTTATATATAATATAACACACTAAGTAAATATGCAATACCAAAAGCAAGTTTTCCAACCTGGTAGTTCAGCAGAGAAGTTTCACTTTCAGTTTTAGTTTCAGATATCAGCAGAGCATGCAGCTTTAGTACAGAACAAACCACGCCCTGGCTCCTTTCTGTCTCCTTCCTTATTGCTCACGCAGCAAATACTTTTTGTTTCCAAACAGCCCTCAACTCTCTCACACACTGAAAGGACGCTAGCCAGATGAATACCATGGATGCTGATAGGCAGAGCAGAATATTTTTTTTCTTATTTTCCTCCCCCCCAAAACTAAGCTGCGTCTTATACTCCAATGCATCTTATAGTCCAAAAATATGTAATTGCTATTAATTGAAAACTGCTGGAAACACATTAGTCTTCATTTTGTAGCTGCAGCAGAGGAGAGGAACTGTATTGCTCAAATTTGTTCCTGTAGCACCAAGTTATAGTTTATTGATAGTTCTGAACAGAGTCGGTTTCCCCTTTTAATAGAGCCCATAAATATATTCATTCTAACTGCCTGCTGCTCTTTTATTAACCATCCTTTCTTGACTTCTTCTTTCCCAGACACAATGTTCTTGATTCATATCAGGCTACTATGTGCTCACAATTCATACAAAAAGAAGAAAACAGGACAACCTGCAATTCAGTTTTTAGTTCATAAGTATCGATCGTGAGATTTTGGCTACAGCCCCAGATTGCTCCAAACACTGCTACTAAATTATATTGTTAATGGGCACAAAAGAGGTAATTATTACATATGTCCCTGGAGAGCATCTTGAGTGTGTATCATAATACTGCATGTTCCCTCTTGATGGGATGCAGGCAATTGTATATGTTCATGCGAGGTAGTCTCTAGATGGACTTTGTACTTGTGGCATAAAAATTAAAACGTGTCGGACTGAGTGCTACTGTTGTTCTTGTTATCAGGGAATGCTACATATGAATGATATATGATCAAGGCTAGCAATTCAGATTTCTAGACTTCAGTAAGACTTTCTCTGTCTTACTAAAATCCATTATATGAAAGCCTCTGTTGATCAAAGCAATGATGGGTGGTGGAAGTCAATATCTTTGGATGCATCTAGCAATGACTAAGGCCTATGGAAAATTATAACTTGGGAAGTAATGAGAATAAAAAGCTTGGATAAACAAATGAAAGAAATGCTGCTGTTTTGTTTGTAGTATGGACAGAGACTTCAGAAAAAGTGATTGGGCTGTTAGAGATTGAATGGGCTTAGTGACTAGACCAGGGGTGTCAAACTCAAGCCCTGGGGCCAAATCCATGCTTAGGTCTGGCCCATGGGGATGCCTTGGAAACAGCAAAGGACTGGCCCACGGTTCCTCTGCCACTGAAAATGGATCTCAGGAGGGCCACAGGCAGCTCTCCCAAGCTCCTTTTTCACTAACAGAGGGTTGCAGGATGATGTCACAGCTGAAAAGAGAGCTCGGGAGCCCGTTTTCGCTGGCAGAGCACTCGGGCAAGCACAGGCGCCCCCGACACGAGTGACATCGAGCTAGCCATGTCCTGGCCACGCCCACCCTGGCTCTTAAGGCCAAGCACAACACTGATGCGGCCCTCAATGAAATTGAGTTTGACACCTCTGGCATAGATAATCCTTTCTTACACAAAGGTCTGTGGCTCCCACCCACCATGTATGAAAGTATGCATGTACACATGGAAAAATGATTTTAAAAGCATGATTGGCTTTAATTGATATGATGAAACTTTGAGAGAAGTAGAACAGAAGACTCATCCCCTAGGTCCTGAATGTGAACCAGACTATTATTTGATAATGTCAAGAATGACTCCTAGGGAAAATGAACATGGAAGTAAAAGAGAAAAAAAACTGCAACCTTCCACCCCTCAATCAAACCTAGAATGAAAGTTAGAAAGTCTTCATTCAGAAGAATTATATGCATATGTTTTGTTGCATTGTCCCTATACAAACCAGCTGAAGCTATTCATGGAGAAGAGATGATGTCCTTGTCATATGCTGGTCATTTTCTTTCATGATACCATGATATCTCCTCCCCATCTTATTTTCATGTGTGGGAGTCTCATCACAAAAACAGAATAATAATAAGGGAAGTAACATTTGCTGAGATGACATAATCTACAAAGCTAGAAATATCTGCTTATGTATTGGAGGATGTGGCTTGGGCAGCTGAGAAGACATAAAGTGAAGCACGATGAATAAAGGAGCCCAAACAGATATGTAAATATGTATGTTTTTTAAAATGATATACATAGGTACATAACAAAGACGTGAGGCCTCTCCTGCAATTTGATAATCATGTTATAGGAAATTAACATATTTTTTGGACTATAAGACGCACCAGGTATAAGACCACGATTTCTAAGAGGTAAGTAAGAAAAAAGATTTTTGTCCTCCCTGGCCCCCAGGAGCACTCTGCAGGCTTCAGCAGGGCTGGGGGAAGGCAAAACACCTCTGTTTTTGCAAAAAAGGGCAGAAAACAGGCCATTTTTCATAAAAACAGAGGTGTTTTTTCCCTTCCCCAGCCCTGTGCAGAGTGCAGCTCTGGGGAAGGCAAAAATGCCTCATTTTTTTTGGCAAAAAGGCACATTTTTCACATAATTTTTGCCTTCCCCCAGCCCTGTTGAAAGTTGCAGAGTGCTTCTGGGGGCTGGGGGAAGGAAAAAACACCTCTGTTTTTGCGAAAAACAGTCCATTTTGTGCAAAAACAGGATGCAGAAGCAGGGCTTTGGGAGACCAAAAGTGGCTGTTTTCGGTGTATAAGACGCAACATTTCCATGCTCTTTTTTGGGGAGGAGGTGCATCTTATACTCCAAAAAATACGGTAAGAAGAATAGAAAAAGGATGGTATAAAGAGTTCTATGAAGAACAAAATGAAGCATTGCAGAATATATCTGCAATGATACAAAAGTGCTATGGATGCTGACCTTGTTTGCTTGACATTAAAGACTAGAAGAGACAATACATTAGCCATGAACAAAAGGCTGATCACAAAAGTCTTTGGCTTGTGGTGCAGTGATAAATATAGGGAGTTACTTTACACAAAAGAGAACTCCAATGCATCAGATGAAATCAATAGCAGCAGAGGAAAGTTGTAAGTTATGCATTTAGTAGGAACTGTTTCAAGGTAATTCATACATTTTTGTCAATAAATTAGATCCAAAGTGATGCTAAACCTTTCGGCCGACAGTTTTCAGCCTTCTGTGCTGCTCATTTGTTTTCTGCAATGGGCAGTTTGGATACATTTATTTGGGTAAAAGAATAGTTGTTTCAAAATAGGTTTTGAGGTTAGGTGAGCAAAGATACAGTAATGGATTCAAATTCATCCATTCAATTACATAGTTAAAAAGTTGTATTCCCAGTAGCAATTTCTAGTCCAATATTATAATCACTGCATCATGTTCTACAGAGGAATTATTGAGTCTGTCATCTACACCTCCATAACTGTCTGGTTTCACTCTGCAACCCAACAAGACAGACACAGACTTCAGGGGATAATCAGAACTGCAGAAAAATCAATTACTGCCAACCTGCCTCCCATTGAGGACCTGTTCACTGCATGAGACAAAAAGTGGGTCAGGAAAATATTTACAGACCACTCCTGGACATAAATTGTTTCCACTCCTACCCTCAAAACAATGTTATAGAGCACTGTACACCAAGACAATTAGACAAAAGAACAGTTTTTTCCAAAATGCTATCACACTGCTAAACAAATAATTTCCTCACCACTATCAAACCATTCATTAAGGCTGTATTATTACTGCACTATTACTGTTAGTCCTCTCATCGTTCCTATCACCTATCTCCTTCCACTTATGACTGCAGGACTGTAACTTTATTGCTTGTCTCCTTACGATTTATGTTGATACTGATTGTTTCCTTACTTGATTGATTAATTATTTGTACCCCATGACTATCATTAAGTGTTGTATCTTATGATTCTTGTCAAATGTATCTTTTCTTGTCTTTTTATGTACACTGAGAGCATATGCACCAAAGACTGATTCCTTCTGTGTCCAATCACACTTCTATTTTGCTCTGTTCTGTTCTAGTCTAGTCTAGTCTATAGAATTCTATGTTGGACTATTGACTAGAGGGATTTTTTGGATTCTAGGTCCTCCAAAGATCCAAAGATGGAAACTACAGACCAAAGAGCCTGACCTCAATACCAGGAAAGATTCTGGAAAAGATAATCAAGCAACGAATTAGTGAACGCCTAGAAGCAAACAAAAGCCAACATGGTTTGTCAAAAACAGATCATGTCAGACTAATCTTATTTCGTTGTTTGATAATGTGACAACATTAGTGGACCAGAGGAATGCCGTCGATATAGTTTACTTGGACTTCAGTAAGGCATTTGATAAGGTAGACCATAAGGTACTACTAGATAAAGTAGAAGAATGTGGGTTAGACAACATCACTACCAGATGGATTTGTAACTGGCTGACCAACCGCACTCAACGTGTAGTCCTCAAGTGATGTGCCAGTGCCTGGAGGCTGTCAGGGTCTGGATGGGAGCGAACAAGCTTGCACTCAATCCAGACAAAACCGAGTGGCTACTGATGCTGCCTCCCAAGGATAGTCCAGACATTCCACCTCTTAGCCTTACACCCCTCAGAGAGGGCCCGCAATTTGGGTGTCCTCCTGGATCCGTAGCTGATGTTAGAACACCATCTGTCAGCTGTGACCAGGGGGGCTTTTGCCCAGGTTCGCCTGGTGCACCAGTTGCGGCCCTACCTGGACCGGGAGGCACTTCGAATGGTCACTCACGCCCTCGTCACCTCAAGACTGTAACACGCTCTACATGGGGCTGCCCCTGAAGAGTGTTCTAAGACTACAGTTGGTCCAGAATGCAGTGGCGCGAGCGATATTGGGTGTACCTAGATATACCCATGTTACACCTATCCTCTGCGAGCTGCACTGGCTCCCCATTGGTCTCTGGATGCGCTTCAAGGTGCTAGTCATTGCTTTTAAATTCCTACATGGTTTAGGACCTGGCTACCTGAGAGACCACCTCCTGCCATTTACCTCCCAATGACCAATAAGATCGCACAGGTTGAGCCTCCTTCGGGTTATGCCAGCTGGCGGCCCCTCGGGGGAGTGCTGGCCCTATGGAATGAACTACCCATAGAGATCCGGACCCTCACCACTCTCCCAGCCTTCCGTAAAGCCACCAAGACCTGGCTGTTCCGGCAGGCCTGGGGCTGTTGATTAATATCCAGCCCCTCTTGGACAGAATGGATTTGTGTTAATTTTAATATTGTATTTCTTATTTTAAAATTTTTAAAAATGCTTTTATCTTGCCTGTGAGCTGCCCAGAGGACAGTGGGCGGCATACAAATGGGAGTGGGCGGCATACAAATTTCATTAAACAAACAAACAAACAAACAAACAACTGCATCTTCGTGGTGGGAAGTACACAGTAAACAGTGGAGTACCCCAAGGCTCTATTTTTGGGCCCAGTACTCTTCAACATCTTCATCAATAGTTTGGATGAGGGAATAAATGGGGAACTCATCAAATTGGCAGATGACACCAAGCTGGCAGGAATAGCCAACACTCCAGGCTTAAGATACAGAAAGATCTTGACAAACTTGAACATTGGGCACTATCTAATAAAATGAAATTCAATCGTGAAAAGAGTAAGTTTCTACATTTAGGCAACAAAAACGAAATGCATAGGCACAGTATAGGTGGTACCTTGTTCAACAGTAGTAACTGTGAAAGGGATCTTGGAGTCCTAGTGGACAACCATTTAAATATGAGCCAGCAGTGTGAGCAGCTGCCAAAAAAAGCCAACACAGTTCTAGGCTGCATAAATAGAGGGATAGAATCAAGATCACGTGAAGTGTTAATACCACTTTATAATGCCTTGGTAAGGCCACACTTGGAATACTGCATAGGGGACTGGAGACTAAAACATATGAATAACGGTTGCAGGAACTGGGTATGTCTAGTTTAATAAAAAGAAGGAGTAGGGGAGACATGATAACAGTGTTCCAATATCTCAGGGGTTGCCACAAAGAATAGGGAGTCAAACTATTCTCCAAGGCACCTGAGGGTAGAACAAGAAGCAATGGGTGGACACTAATCAAGGAGAGAAGCAACTTAGAACTGAGGAGAAATTTCCTGACAGTTAGAACAATTAATCAGTGGAACAGCTTGCCTCCAGAAGTTGTGAATACCCCAATACTGGAAGTCTTTAAGAAGATGTTGGATAGCCATTTGTCTGAAACCGTATAGGGTTTGCTGCCTAGGCAGAGGGTTGTACTAGAAGACCTCCAAGGTCCCTTCCAACCCTGCTATTGTATTTTATTGTATCCTCTTAATATTCAGGATGGGGCATTCACTCACTCACTCACTCACTCACTCACTCACTCACTCACTCACTCACGCATCCATTTCCCCACTATTTGACCCACACACATACACACACTATATTGTGTCTCCTGGGTTATATTGTGAAAAATTTCAATTCATGCAATTCATGTATACTCATCTCCTTCTCAGTAACTCAGCAAGAGTAACTCTTGCTAAAGATACTTAGAAAACTATCCTTGGGGAAAAAAATCACTTTCTACTTTAAGGAGCTAAGGAGACCCTGATGCTTCTTCTTTTCTTCTTTCTGTCTTAAATTTTATTTTTCATCAGATATGTATATATGCCCCCACTTTGACACTCTTTCGCAAGGCCCTGAAAACCTGGTTTTGCCAACAGGCTTAGGAAACTAGAATAAGATGGAACCCATCAAGTGACTTATGATTGACTGTTGTTGCTTGGAGGCAGGGAGGAGTTATTATTTTTATTGTTTGTGTATTGGGTTTTTATATGAGCCCTGGTGGCACAATGGTTAGAATGCAGTATTGCAGGCAAACTTTGCCCACAGCCTGGAGTTTGATCCTGATGGAGTTCAGCCTTCCATCCTTCCAAAATCAATAAAATGGGGACCCAGATTGTTGGAGGGGAATCTGCTGACATTGTAAACCTCTCAGAGAGCTCTGTAAACACTATGGGGCAGTATGTAAGTCTAAGTACTATTGTTTGTAAGTTGCCAAAATCACTGAGTGGGTAGCCAATAGCCATACAAATGAAGAAAATAGCCTATCATCAAAATAGCTAGTCATCATGCTCTTTAGAACTGGACAATATCAAGCAAGCAAGAACTACTACAACAATTTCAGGAAGTTATCTTTAATTCTTGAGCAGAGGGCTGGACAAGAAGATCTTCAAGGTCCCTTCCAGCTTCTGTTCTGTTCCATTCCATTCCATATTATTCTGTTCAGTGGTGGGATTCAATTTTTTTTTACTACTGGTTCGGTTCTGTGGGTGTGGCTTGGTGGGCATGGCATGGCATGGCTTGATGTGTGGCTTGGTGGGCATGGCAGGGGAAGGATACTGTAAAATCTCCATTCCCACTCCACTGCAGGGGAAGGATACTGCAAAATCTCCATGTCCTCCTGATCAGCTGGGACTCAGGAGACAGAGAATAGATGGGGGCAGGACCAATCAGAGGTGGCATTTACTGGTTCTCTGAACTACTCAAAATTTCCGCTACCAGTTCTCCAGAACTGGTCAGAACCTGCTGAATACCACCACTGATTCTGTTCTATTAATTCTAATATTGGAGTAAGTACAGAATCTTTTAAGAATTGCCCATCCTCATTTATTTGATTTCATTAACGTAGATGCTCTTCAAATGATTTGAAATGTTGCTTTTTAGGTCCATGCATGAGACAAACTGCCAAACCATCCCTTAATGTTTATTTCTATTCTACCTTCCTTTTCTTTTCCCAGCTTCCCTACTTCAGCCAGTTTTCTCCCTGTCTGACATGTATTCTTTGTCCAAGGAAAATTGAATGGTGCATAGGCAGGGGGAAAACAACCCCCCCTTTAAAGCTGTGTTAGAGATAATTAAACTAAAACAATAACTGTAATGATCACCTACAGTGACATAGTTGGAAAACTGTTACATGGTCATAAAAATAATAACATCTTTGGCTGTCCCAAAGTTCTCCTTGACGAGGCTATAAAATGTATTACTGAAGAAATAATGGCGCCTATTGATTATTCTGTTTTTACAGTCAATGCAATAAAGCATGCACTGTAAAGTTATACCTGATGAGACTATTAATAAGTGATCATTATATTAATATTGCTCAGCAAGTTAATGGTTTCAATGAAATGTAACATTAATGGAATCTTCCTTAATGTGAAGCAATATCCAAAATAAGAGTGAAGTTCTTTTTCCAAGCAGTTAATATGCAGTCAAAACTAACCTTAGAGCTAAAGCTAAGAAATTTAATAATTTTTCCTTTTGATCATACCAAACATTACCACTTGTAATGACTTCTGTATGTTCACATGAATCAGATACCTTCCATCAGAGATTGTATTCAGCAGGTTCTGACCAGCTGATCGGGAGGAAATGGGGATTTTGCAATAACCTTCCCCTGGAGTGGGGAGGGAATGGAGATTTTACAGTATCCTTCCCTTGCCACACCCACTAAACCATGCCCACCAAGACACCCCCACAGAACTGGTAGTAAAAAAAATTGAATTCCACCACTGCCTTCCATAGTGGATCTCTATTATATTCTTTGGAAAGTCAAGTAAAAGATGTTTCATGTTTCCAGTAGTATTAACATTTATACATATAATATATATATATATATATATAAATATATAAATATATAAATATATAAATATATAAATGTTTAATCTCTTTCCCAAAGGGGAGAGGGACATACCATACACTTCTGGTCCTGCTCTCTTGATGACACTATCATTTCCTACTTGTAGACCATGTCTGAAAATTAAGGAATAAGCTGGACATCTGGGAGACTTATGGTGAATTGGAGATAGCTCCGCAAAAGGGAGCCATTGGGTAGGGCAACAATCAAGGAACCGGGAGTAATTCCATTCCCTGGAACCTTTTCAGATAAAGAGAGGATGGTAAAGAGATCCGGATGGCTGCTTCTTGTGAGAAGCTTAACAGTTTCCCACAAGTGTGACTACTGGGAAATGCCGCATCTCTGATGGAGCCTCTTAAAGGCACCATGTTTATAAGCTTCACTTTCTGATCACTTTTTGGAAATTGCCTACTAACCGTTGAAAGCTATTTAAAGCAAGAGACCTTCAGTTTGCCAAGTTTTAAAAATCACCGGGTAATTTTATCTTTATCTTTGGGAAAAAAAAACACTTTAATTAACTTAAATAATTTGAATTTAACATCAGAAACTGAAATAAGATTTTGATCAATTAGTGGATTAAGGGGCTAGATAAATTTGGAAATTCTGTCTTTTACTATAAGATGTGGGAATTATCCATAAAAAATAGATAGTTTCTTGTGAGAAACATGCTTATTTTGGTTAGCCTGGCTATTGTAAACTATCACAAAGATAAGGTATCTTATAATTTTAGAAACTGAACACTAGAGGGGACTAAAGTTTTTAAGCAGAAAGGAAAAAATACAAGCCTGCTCTTGATATTAGTTATTACTGGAACTTACAAAAATGATATTAAATGTTATAATGTTGGAAATACTTTATAAGAAGCATCTGTGAAGAATGGAGCTAGAAATTAGTAACTGACCAACTTACCTGCTGGCTTCCTACAAGCTAAGCCAATGGAGAAGGTGACAGGTAAGGTTGCAAATCAATCTCATGTGTTGCTCTTTCTCCTGAGATATCCCACTATGGAACATCCATAGAGTCTCCTGCTTGAACATTCATGCTCCTTAGTGCCAACCATGGCCAATGCCAGCCCACCTGCACTCCCAGTGCCTATCCAGGACTTCCGCCAGCTTGCCATGCTCAAAAGTATCCACCTGTTGCCCATGCCAATATGCCCATAGCCCTGCTGGCCTGCCTATACTCTGTAGTACCTTCCTGGGGCACCCTCTACTTCCTGTGGCAACTATGCACCACCACATTCCTTGCCTTCCCACTTAATGACTCGCATGGCCCCGGGCAGTGGTGAAATTCATTTTTTTAACTACTGGTTGTGTGGGCGTGGTGGGGGAAGGATACTGCAAAAAACCCTTTCCTCCCCACTCCTGAGGGAAGGCTATTGCATAATCCCTATTCCCATCCCATTCTGGGCCAGCCAGAGATGGCATTTACACGAGGAGAAATTTCCTGACAGTTAGAACAATTAATCAGTGGAACAGCTTGCCTTCAGAAGTTGTGAATGCCCCAACACTGGAAGTCTTTAAGAAGATGTTGGATAGCTATTTGTCTGAAACGGTATAGCGTTTCCTGCCTGGGCAGGGGGTTGGACTAGAAGGCCTCCAAGGTCCCTTCCAACTCTGCTATTGTATTTGTTCTCTGAACGGTTCTCCAAAACCTGTCAGAACCTGCTGAATTTCACCCCTGGTCCCGGGGTTATAATGGCAATTGGGATTGCCATCGTTAAGTCATGTAGTCACGTGACATTGCACTTGATGGCCACATTGCTTAGTCATGGGAATTCCAGTCCAGCTGTTGTCACTCAAAGACAACCTGTACATACATACATACATACATACATACATACATACATACGATACATGCACACATACAAACATACATACACTTATATTTCATACTTCTCAACTCTCCATCTCTCTTGGACTCAGTAAGGAGAGTAGTTGGCACAACTATTAACCTGCTGGCATAGTAGATAACCCTTGTCTTCTCTTTTCTGAGGGCAGGTATTTACATTTTATTTTATTATCAATGTACAGTACTGATGGGCAGAGAAGTCCTACATGTATGTGCTAGTCAAAAATTCAGTGCAAGTTGGTGTGGTTTTTGACTTCCTGCTGGTTCATCATTGCAGGAAGGTAGCATTGGAAGTGTGATCGTGGCAGCGCAGAAGTGTGGCAGCCACAATTTTGCCAAATTTCAATCTCATGGGAATCATGGGTCCCAGATTTGAAAATTAGCCCATTTAAGATACATTGGTTTCCCTACGATGCACTGGTTGCCCAACTGAAGTTTATAAACAGTCAGATCCAAAAGATGCATTTATTTATTTAAGATAAAGATAAAAACCTAATACAAAAAACAATAAAATGCAATCATCACCCTTTTTAGTAGTTCATAGTTTTTGATGTAAAGAAAAAAAAGGTTTCCCTTGATCAGCCAAGAGTCTAGTTTTTCGAAGGAACAAGTTGTATAAGAAAATAATGTCATTGAAAGTAATTATTTTTTAGAAATGCATCGGAGAATTCAGTGTTGCATTCAGCTTTCTACATTTACCCACGTATATAGCACAGGCAAAAAATAAAAACAAATCAATGTTTTTGATTAATCCGTGTTCATCTGTAGAACTATTTTAAAGATCAAAGGTTTGTCTAGTGAACAGAGCACACAAACTAACATGTCTCATTCAAAGCTGTGGTTTGATCATTTCCCACTGAAATCATTGCCAATATGATTTTCCTTTTATATAGCTTATTGTTCAGTCATGCAAACAATTCCCCTTGGGGTCCGGGTAAGCTCATTGTAGGCTCCATGAATAATCGTGTTATTATTTTGAGTGTCAAGGGAGAAACATTACAATGTGACTCCACTGTGACTCTATGTACTTTGAAACAGGAAATTCATAGCAATTCTATTTATATATTTGATCTTTTAAAAATCATACCTTAAAAAATATTTTAGAGAAGCATTGTATCATGCAATTGATATATCAGTTGAAACATTTGAAGAGATGGATACTCCGTTGTAAAACCTAAACCACAGTTTAAATTAATCATTAACAAATTCAGATAAACCATGTAAACCATATAAATTAATTCTGTGGGTCTAAACCATTTTAGTTTAAATATCTCAGGGGAATATACTTGTGACTTTACTTTTCTGAACTATACAATGGGATTTCTCATTACGGTCTTTGTTCCCAGATGGTTGCCACTTATATGACACATACAGACCACTATAGAGAACAAATTGGTGACAATTTCCCAGGAGGATCATTTTATTGGGAAAAAAAATGCCAATTTTCTACTAGTTCTCTTGCTAGAGCTGTGAAAAGCACTTGAAGAGGCACTTTGCAAAATATGTTGACATAAGCAAAGTGTAGCTCCTTAAAACAAGGAGGCAGCTGTGCCCTCTAGGAATCTTGATGCAGCTGCTTTGAGGATTATACAATGGTGGTGAATGATAGCCTTTTGATGTGCAAAAGGCACATGGCTGGGGAATTCTGGGAGTTGAAGACCACACGTATTAAAGTTTCTAAGGCTGAGAAATACTGCTGTAGGTTTTGCAGTAGAACCTGAAGTAGTTTATTGCATTAATCCATGGGTGTCAAACTCTATTTCATTGAGGACCGCATCAGGGTTGATTTGACCTTGTGGGGCCAAGGTCAGGGTGGGCGTGGCCAGGGTGGGCGTGGCCAGCTTGATGTCACTCATGTCGATGACGCCTGTGGTTACTTGAGCACTTTGCCAGTGAAAATGGAATCCCGAGCTCTGTTTTTGGCTGTGAGGGATTCCTGCAACCCTTTGCCAGCGAAAACGGAGCTCAGGAAGACCTGTGTGTGGCCCTCCCAAGCTCTGTTTTCACTGGCAGAAGCACCCTTCACTGTTTCCAAGGCAGCTCTGGAGGCCAGATCTAAGCACCCTGCTCGCCTCATCTGGCCCCCGGGTCTTGAGTTTGACACTCCTGCATTAATCCATGGATAGTCAAACAGGGGAATAGCAATAGCAATAGCAGTTAGACTTATATACCGCTTCATAGGGCTTTCAGCCCTCTCTAAGCGGTTTACAGAGTCAGCATATTGCCCCCACAGTCTGGGTCCTCATTTTACCCACCTCGGAAGGATGGAAGGCTGAGTCAACCCTGAGCCAGTGAGATTTGAACCGCTGAACTGCAGATAACAGTCAGCTGAAGTGGCTGCAGTACAGCACTCTAACCACTGCGCCACCTCGAAGCCCTCAAAGCAACTGCTTTATACTTTTTGTAGGTTGCAGCTGCCTAACTCTTCAAGAAATGTTTTTAATCCCACCAATGTCCTTTGAAAAAGATCTCTTTCTATGAGCATCTTAACTCCATAAGGCATTAAAAGCATGAAGTAATTCTGCCAAACAGAAATGTTTATATTTGTAAGCTTTTCTTAAGGTGTTTGTGAGTCAGACTCTATATTAAAATAGAACTAATGTAGTTATCATTACTTATAACTAATTATCATATATATATATATATATATATATATATATATATATATATATATATATATATATATATATATATATATATATTTAGTATAGTATATTAATATATGTATGTGTGTGTGTATATATATATATAAGGAGAGTCATGATGTAACTTTAGAGAAAGTAATAACTCTACAATTGTACTTATAACTCCTGAAAAGAAGATTGGAAGCTACTTCTTTTTTCTTTCTTTTCTATTTTTCTTCTACTTTTTTATTCTTTAGCTCTTTTTAAAAACTTTTTTATCTTCTTACTTTATTGTATTAATTTTTATTCTTGTTTTTAAATTTTTCAATTATATCAAAAATAAATGACACTAATCTCATTTTTATTGTTTTTATTGTTTCATGTCCATAGACAAAATCTTTTCAGATTAAAATTCTGTGAGCATCTATAATATATTCTGTGAACTATAAGGAAGAGCCTGTCTTCACCCTCTTTCTCTCACACATGATACCTTTCAAAATTCAAGATTACGAGAAGTGATAATGCACAAGTAAAGCCACACAATTGGAATACTGCATATAGTTCTGTCACCACAATACAAAAAAGATGCTGTCAAAATTGTGCAGTGAAGATAAAGGGTCTGGAGGCTAAATCGTATGAAGAATGATTGAGAGTGCTAGGTATATCCAGGAGTGAAATCAACTTACCTTTGCTACCAGTTCTGTAGCAATGTGAGCACACGTGCATACGCAGAGCATCAAAAACAGACATGATGATGTCCAGATGGGTGGGCGGAGCCTGCTACTTAGTGCATCTGCAAAAGTCAGCGAACAGCAAGGGGGGGACTCCATTGTGCCACGTGATTTAGATTAGCTGGAAATCCTGCTTTTTAGCTAATATAAATTGTGTGTCACAGCTGATCATCAGAAATTCCGGTTCGTCTGAACTGGTAGCATTTTTTTACTATTGGTTTGGGTGAACCAGTAGTATTTTTACTAGAGGTTTTACTATCAGTTTGGGTGAACCGGTCTGAACTGGTAGCACTTCACCTCTGGGTATTGAACAGAAGAATTAGGGGAAACAAAAATGAATGCGGTCCTTGAGGGACTGTTACAGAGAAGAGGGGATTGACTTATTCTCCAAAGCACCAGAGGGCAGGATAAGAAGTAATGGGTGGAATCTTGTTAAAGGGAGATCCAATCTAGAAGTAAGAAGAAATTTTCTGACAGTGAGAACAATTAATCAATGGAATGGTGTGCCTCCTGGAGCTATAGGTGCTTCATCACTGGATGTTTTCAAGAAGAGGTGGACAGCCATATGTCCAGAATGGTATATAGGATTTCCTGCCTTGAATAGGTAGTTGGACTAGAAGACTTTTGAGGTTTCTTCCAGCCCTATGATTCTATGTGCTATGTTGGCTCTTACTCCTCTAGAATGTACCCTTCCCTCCTGGGGATGTATCTCCTTACCACATTCCATCACAATTAGAGACCTTCACAATGTTACATTTGTAAAGTTATCTGTTTAATTTACATTTATTCTTGAAAAAAAGAAAAATAATAATCATAACTTTAAGAATGTAAAGAATTGAAAATAATTAGTAAAGTTATAAGAAAGTTATAAATTAATTATGATCCAGATCAATTTGGAATATTGACTATAAGATTTTGGAAGTAATATGAAATATACAGCTTTTCACGGGAACTAAATTTTTGTCTGTTAAATCTCATAACATAGACTGGAGACTTTCTTATTTCAGAAATTAGACAGAGGGGATTAAAAACTCAAAACAGAAATATAAAAAATGTGTAAAATTGTCTTTGATTTTCAAATAGTATGGGAATTTACAAAATGACACAAAGTATTATAACATTTAAAATACTCCAGGAGATGTTCAAAGAAGGGGGGCAGAAAATAGTAACTACAAATATCAGTATAATGTCAGCAATGATGTTTGTTTCTATGGATAGATTACATCCAAAGTTGTTAAAGAAAGAATTACAATGTAAAACAAATTTAGCTTGATTCAGTATTCAGTAATATTAGAAACATAAATATTAGATAATAAAGAAGTGTGGATAATAAGACAGTTAAAGTGAAAACAAAAATGATAAGCCAAGAGAATGTCCTGGATAATAACTTTTTACTGGATTTACAAAAAAGGTTTACTAAAAACTCAAAGAAGCTTTTAGGATGTCAAATAAAAAAATAAAAAATAAAAAAAATTGAAGAGAGACCAAATCCTATGCCAACATCTGAAAGAATTAATCTAGAATGTCAGAATTAAAATAGAAGGAATATAAAGTTAGATTGTTTGATCAAGGTTAAAATAAGATAAGTTTCTATAAAGCTCTGGTAACTCTTTACAAACTTTTGTTGACACCAGTACTGAAAAATTGATGATTTATAGATTTGCATATATATAAGAAACAGGTCATGGGAAGAACATATTTGTAGGGGTTGAAGAGCTCTTGATTTATAAGATTGGAAATCTCTTTTTATCAGTAGGGTGTTATAAGACAGCTTTTCTTTTTAAGTGGGAAAAACTCCATTCTTCCATTTCATCTTGAAACAACAGCAACTCAAAAGTTAAACCACAGTACCTTAAATAATACTGCAAAGGAATTTCATCTGTATTGTTTTGATTCTTCCCATTGGGGATGATTGAAAATATTATCCCAATTGCCTTCAATTGTTTACAACAACAGTCACAGTTGGAAGAACAAATGCAAATCTGATGAGATACAAAGGGGAAGTTGTTCAGCATTATCTGGGAACTGTAGAGGCTCTCTTCCAGAAAATGATTCCTATGAAGTCCTAAGTAACTTGACATTCTCTTTTTCTTTCTCTGGCTACATTATTATTCAACAACTTCTCCAGCGACAAGATCAAGGAGAAGGTTTAGCAATTCTGTTTGGTAGATGGAATAAATTAAGATTGATTAGCAAACTCAGCAGCATCCCCTAATTCTGGATTAGTGGATGAACAGCAGGGGTGGTATTCACTTATCTTTCCAGCGGTTCGCAAATGTGAGCGTGTGAGTGTGCGCACTTTGCTCGTGTGTGCCACATCTGCACATACACTCAGCCTTCCGCACATGCGCTTTGACTAAAAAAGGCCCTAAATGGGATGCCATAGAGCTGGGACAGGTGGGTGGGCCCCCCTGCAATTTCCGCTACTGGTTTGGGAGAACTGGTCCGAACCGGCAGAATACCACCTCTGATGAGCAGCAATCATAACATCAGGTAGGAAGTAGAGACTCATTATAAAATCCATTATTTTCTTGGCTATCTTAATCAAGGATGTCCCAGAACTAGTCAGTGAATGCATTAAAACTGGAGACAAAACTCTTCTGATCTCTCTGAATGTTACTCTTGTCTTGAAAAGCTGTTTTGCAGGTTAATGAAAACAGAACAAAGTATACATATTCATTTAATGAAATTTACAGCAAGAGGTGAACATCCAGTAGAGGCGTCATCAGAGGTAGTATTATACCAGTTCGGACTGGTTTGCCTGAACCGGTAGCGGAAATTGTGGGTGGCCCCACCCACCCACCCAGGCTCTATGGCATCCTATTTAGGCACTTTTTAAAGCCACAGCGCAGGCACGGAAGGCTGAGCACTCACATTTGTGAACCGATAGGGAAGGAAAGTGAAAACCACTCCTGCAACACATGATTTGTTGGCTATCCATGTCTCCAGCACTCATGGACAGCCTTTGAACTACAAATTTGGTCATCCAGCTGCCAATTTTCAATGGTATGTTCAGCCTTTTAAAAAAAGTTCCAAAGCCATTGCTCTTCTTTCTCCCTGTTCTATCACTATTCATAAATAACATTCTTATATTTGTATTGGCATCGCTTGCCTGTGTTGGCAGACTGGCTTGAAATAATTTATTCAAATTATAGTGTTTTTCCCTGAATGATTCTTACCCCAAGTAGAATGTTTTAGAATCTGATAGCAGAGGCATATGATGAAATCAGAACCAAATCATCACTAACAAAATATATGTTCTTTTGTTAGCCCACAGAAAGCAACTCCTCAGTGCCACCTAGTGAAATATGCAACTGAAACAAGGTCAATTTTATGCACACAGTTTTGTCTGTTTGTTTCTCAACTGTCTTAATGACTAAGAATAATCATCATGGCTTTCACATGTCAAACTGTGAAACATTATACATCATGTATAGTTAGCTAAGTCGGTGCACATTTAGTTAGCTCTTTATTTTATTCATTAATGTAATTTGAGAAACTTACACGAATTCACCTCCAGTATTTTATTTTTGCTTAAACTGGATAGGATTACCATTTTTAAATATTGCAATGCTATGCACCTTTCATTTAGAAGCAAGATGCACAGATAATGAGCTGTCTATGCTGTGAGGGAAGAGCATGTTCAGAGGCAGAGGTGAGTTCCCACCAGTTCTAACCTTTTCTATAGAAGAGGTTCCACAAATCTACCGTGCCATTTAAAACCAGTTCCAGCTCTCTCCCCCCACCTGTCTGCACCATGCTTGCCCTGCCCGCCGCTCACTGATTGGCTGGCTCACCAATCACCCCGCCTGCCTCTAAGAGTCCTATCTAAACCTTAAAGTCTTAAAGTTGTCAAGTTTGAACATCCTGGGTTTTTTTCTAAAGGGTTAGGGGTACAAGGGTCTTGTAACGTGACAGCTTTAAGACTTGCACACTTCAATGCCAGAGTTCCTGAGCCAACATAATGGGAGGAGGAATTCTGGGAGTTGAAGTCCACAAGTCTTAAAGCTGTCACGTTTGAACACCCCTGGGTTTTTTTTTCTAAAGGGTTAGGGGTGCAAGGGCCTTGTAACTTGATAGCTTTAAGACTTGCGTGCTTCAAATGCCAGAGTTTCTGAGCCAATATTTTGGTTGCTAAGCAAGAGCGTTGTTAAGTGAGTTTCACACCACATTTTACAAGTTGGCCATGCCCACCCAGTCACATGACTGCCAAGCCACTCCCACTCGGTCGCATGGCTGGCAAGCCACTCCCACCCGGTCACATGGCGAGCACAAGCCACTCCCACAAAACAGGCCACACCTACAGAAGAGGTTGTAAAATTTTTTGAAACCCACCACTGTTCAGAGGTGAGCAACCAGGGTCAAAAGAGGCCTGAAGGAAAAAATATATATGAGATTCACTCAAAGACACTGGGTATCTTTGTCCTGGAGAAAAAAGATTATGTGGAAACTTGATACCTTTCCCCCTTTTTTTCCTATATCTGAAGAGATGTCATGTAGTAGTTGAATAGGAATTGTTCCTTGTTTAAAAAGAGTGTCAAGAATGACACACGGAGTTACTTTTGAATAGCTTTCTTTATTGTTTTTCACTAATAGACAGAATCTTGGCAGACTAAAACAATTATTTGCATAACTATAGACACCCTCTGGGAAAACTAGGGTGGAGCCATTTTAACCCTATTCCTTCTGAAAAAACAATCCAAGCTCTGCAGTCTCCTTGTTGTCCGGAATGCAACCCCCTTCTCTGGGAATCCAGACTACATTCTACCACATCCAAGAATAGTAAGAATTAGAAATATGTAACAATGAAATAACTAGTTCAGATGTGTTCACTGCTGGTTTGTTATAATAGTAGATTCTCTTGGATACAAATTCCATTTTCAGTGTCCCAGATAAAGAATTATTTCATGTTTTACTATTTCTCCAGGAGGGAAGTCTTCTTGCATCACAGTTGTGTGTGAGACATGATAAATTTTATATATGCTATATACCTTCCTGGATAAGAAGCCCAATCGGGCTTTTGAGTACATGCACTAAAATAAGCCTCCCCTGAAAATAAGCCCTCCCTGAAAATATTGTAACACAGGAGCAGCCATGTGATGACCATGCTCGCCACCTCCTGCTCCTCAAAAATAACAAGACCTCCCTGAAAATAAGGCCAAGCGCTTATTTTGGGGGTCAAAAGAAAATAAGACCCTGTCTTATTTTCAGGGAAACACACTACTCATAGCGTTTTGATTCGGCAACATAGCATCTTGAAATGCCAAGGTTCCCTCCAGAACTTCTGGAGATGCCTTATCGACTTTCAATAAAATATCATTGCTATGTCATAAAATGTGGGATTCTTGTATAAAACAAGCTGACAATGTGCATTCTGCTAAAATGGGATTAGTTTGGCTTTTGGCATTACAGCTCAGTTATTGTAGGTTGTATGGCTTGGTATTATGTGAATCTAGCCAATTGTGGCTTAATCAATAAACAATAATGAAACAAAAGCTAATATAAGTCTGAATATAGGATTGTTATTTGAAGAGATAACTAAACTATTTTAATGCATAATATAAGACCCACAAAAATGTTCATGTATCTGCAGAGATGTATGAGTCAATTTATCTCCATTTCAGTTTCATGTGCATTTAGTCATACATCTATTTTATCAAAATTTGGCAATTAAAAGTACCGTAAAAACTTCAACTTTTTTCTTGTAGTTTTCCCCAGCATTTACTTTTTTCCATGCAAGTTTCCTAACACATGGATTTTGTGAATATATATTTTATTTCTCTGGCCCACCTACTGTTGTGGCTCACCAGTAGTCAGCAGAGCTGCAGCAGAGTCGGAGAGTGAGGAGGATGGGGAGGAACATGGGCCAGTCCTGAGGGCTGAGGAAAGCTCAGATGAGGACTCTGTGTTGGAAGCAGAGAGGGAGCTAGACCGCAGTGAGGCAGAGGAACACCTGGAGCCTGTTCCCAGTGTGCACATGCACAGAGCTGCCAGAAGACAAGAAAAACTAAGAAAGCACGATCAGTTTAGGAGTAAAGCCACATCTTGGAGGTGATTGGCCCTTCCCATTGGCAACAAAAGAGGAATGAATAGGGAGTGGGCTTTTGCAGGGAACAATTCATTCATTCGGTCATGTCAAGAGTGGAAAGTTCTGTTTGTGGTTATAAGAACTCTTTGCCAAGTTTTGCTTTGCCCTGCATTTGGAAACTAGTTATTTGGCAGCTCGCCAAGTGAGATAAGGTTCGTGTTAATAAACAGTCCTCTGAAAGACTGTTTGCTAAGCCTTGCAGACTGTGAATGAAAGGAGTTCACAGTTGTGTAAATAAAAGGGATTTTGCTGGGACCAAGACTCTGCTTCTTGTTTTTTAAGGAAGCCTGGGTCAGAACAAATACATAATTTTTTTCCCCGCCTAAGCTTTTTACTCATATTTAAATGCTATGGAACAGTTTTACTTTAGACCTAGGCTTATCATGAACAAGCTACAATTTTTTTGTACCCATTAAAAGAGTATGCATTTGTACAAGAGAGATGTCATTTAGATCCCCATCCCATCCCTCTCCAACTATCATCTGTTCCCTCAATTGTTGTCTGTAAGATAAGAAATATTTTGATTTGGAGAGGATGGAAAGAAACATTTTTTAAAAATATTCATAGCCAAGGAAAACATGATGCAAGTTATCTATTGAACTTTAAAGCTTGATTTGGGATTAACAAGCTTATTGAATGGGTTTATTGTATTGTTTATGGGTAAATCAAATGACCTAGGACTTAAGATATTCTTAATTATTCAGTATGGCTTGTATATTGAGAGCTTCTACCCTTTTACTTCATTTTTAAAAGCAGTCAAATTCATAATTATTTGCGGCCAAATGTATTAACTTTATAATAACTATATATATATATATATATATATATATATATATATATATATATATATATATGTGTGTGTGTGTGTGTGTGTGTGTGTGTGTGTGTGTGTGTGTGTGTGTGTGTGTGTGTGTGTGTGTGTGTGTATTAGATTTTTACAACCCCTGGTAAGCCCCAATTATGGGAGGAAGCTAACTGCTTCCATCTGGGCTTGCCAGGGGTTGTAAAAATCTAATAGATACCTTTCACCCTGGCTTCGCTGATAACGGATAAGAGCCTGTGGCCTAATGGCTAAGATGTCTGCCTAGTATGTAATATAGCCCAGGTTCAAATCCCAGTAAGGGTATGGCTAGCTGATGAGAGCTAAATAGCTTGAAATAGATCTATACTAGTCTCCCTTTATTTATTTATCAGCACAAATAAAAAACTATATATATATATATATATATATATATATATATATATATATATATATATATATATATATGTGTGTGTGTGTGTGTGTGTGTGTGTGTGTGTGTGTGTGTGTGTGTGTGTGTGTGTGTGTGTGTGTGTGTGTGTGTGTGTGTGTGTGTGTGTGTGTGTGTGTGTGTTAGTTACACACTCACACCTCTGGCATATTTTTGAGGCAAGATAAAGGAAAGCAAGGACTACACAGATTTCAGCAAGTGAACTTTAAAGCTAAGGTAAATATAGAATATAGATTTCATTAAGTTTGGCTTCTTTGCTCTGAAATGCTTCTTCCCAGGTTTCCTGCCACCTGGATTGAGTTGTCATTTATAAAGTAAACTGCCAGCAGACTTACCTATTATCTATTGATTATTTATTTCTACTCTGCCTCCCCTTGCCTTCACAGCTTCCATACAATTTGTCACATTAATTATGTTAGGAGGGCAGCTTTAGAGAAATGTTTGTCCCCCAAAAGTAATTTCCATCAAATGCCGCAGCAAAGCTGTGCAGTGATTTGTATCTGAAGGCAAAAATGTCTTCAAAACATTTGGGAGCATGCAGGAAAGTGTGAAAGAGCAGGCTACTTGACAAAATTGCAGGCCACTGTTGCCTCTTCCCCTCCTGTCTGAGCCTTTCCTCAAACATCAGCATGGCAGATTTGTCCATAAAGCAGCAATCTTGACACAGATGTGGGGAGGGGGAATCTTTTGGAATTCTGCAACCATAACCACACAGACTGCAGCAGCCAAAAGAAAGGATGTTTTTTTTTTCTTCAGAGGGAGTTGAAAGAAGAGTAAAAAGAAGCATGGAGGCAAATCAAGACAAAGAACAATATGGAAAGGTGCAAGAGGCATGTTGGCCATGACCAAGAAGACAGTAGAAGAAATCCCAGTGAGAAGAATTAACAGATTTTGTAAAAAAAGAAAACGTTGATATATAATAGTAATAGTATAAGAGCCCTGGTTGCCCAATCAATGATAGGTTCCTACCAGTTTGGACCAGTTCGGGCAAACCAGTAGTGGTTTGGTGGCCTGGGTCACTGGAACCACCAGCAACCCAGGCTTGCCCCACCCCTGAACCAGTTCTCCGGGTGGCACGATAGGCACCACCATCTTGTTTTTCAGTTCTGCGCATACGCAGAACAATTTTAATTGCATAATTTAATTGTACAGATCACTTTTATATATTTAATTTGCAAACTAAAATATTTCCCTAATCCTTATAAAAATCATCAAATCCTGGATCCAGTACCTTTGTGTCATTCTTGAGTCTGGGTCAATATAATTACAATGCCTTGCTAAAGGCACAGTTGGAATATACTGCATCCAGTTTTGGTCACCAAGATGTAAAAAAGATGTTGAGTGCAAAGAAGTGCAACAAAGATGATTAGGGGACTGGAGGCTAAAGCTTATGAAGAATGGTTGCTGGAATTGGGTATGTTTAGTTTAATTAAAAGAAAGACTAGAGGTGACATGGTAGCAGTGTTCCAATATCTCAGAGGTTGCCACAAAGAAGAGGGAGTAAAACCCTTCTCCAAAGCACCTGAGGGTAGAACAAGAAGCAGTGGGTGGAAACTAATCAAGGAGAGAAGTAACTTAGAACTGAGGAGAAATTTCCTGACAGTTAGAACAATCAATCAGTGGAACAACTTGCCTCCAGAAGTTGTGAATGCTCCAACACTGGAAGTTTTAAGAAGAGATTGGACAACCATTTGTCTGAAACGGTATAGGGTTTCCTACCTAAGTTGGCCTTGAAGACCTCCAAGGTCCCTTCCAACTGCGTTATTCTATTATTCTAATTGGATATGATTTAAAAAAGAACGCTTGATAATAAGCAGCTGTATTAAACCAATCCCAAGTCTTCAAGGCTGGTGGAATAGCCTTAATTCATTTGCAGAGAGACAATATGAGAAAGTACATAAAATCAGATAGCATTAAGATATATACTGTATTTCCTTTTTAAATACTAGGATAGAATTGAATATGATTCAATGGCCTAGAAAAAAACCCAATCTGTCTGCTGGGTTGTCTTCCATTAGGAACAAACAAGAATTTTTTAATGACTGACCCCCAAAAGTATTACAGCAAGCTTGCTCTCTGAGAACTCTTCGCAATAAGAATTTCTGTACTTTATTTGAAGATTGTCCTCACAGAAAGGGAAAAGAAAAATAGAATCTGGCCCAATTTATGTCTTCTATTTCCTTTGGGATGCTCTTGCAGTTCACTCTGTTCTGGGAAGTTGGGCATCCGTTGCACAATTTTTTTTCTCTCTCATGAGAAATTATAAATAAGATGAAGTATTGATAAGAAATGTCCACTGGATTTATATATATATATATATATATATATATATATATATATATATATATATATATATATATATATATATAATATAGATGGCCAGCCAAATGGCTGATCAGCTGATTGATAATATGCCCCTAGTGATAAAGCCAAATCTTAACATGATAGAGCCATGACAGGCAACGTGATGTGAAGAATATGAGACTACAGGATTGTACTTGGCCCCTGGTTTTCTCATTTCCGCTGAAAATTGACAACAATCATTTGCTCTTAATGGAATAAATCACTGTATATAAAATAGACATATAATTCTTTAAAAAAGAAAAACCCAAATCAGTCACAAGGAAAGGCTTCTTGTATCCAAACGTCATTGTTTTTATGAACAACTCAAGGAGTTGAATATACTTGATACTCCTTCCAATTTCCTCTCAACAACAGCTCTTGTAAGGTGGATTGGGCTGAAAGCGAGTGACCAACCTAAAGTCATCCAGCTGGTTTCATGCCTAAGCAGGTGTAGATCTCACAGCGTCCTAGTTACTAATCTGGTGCTTAACCAATAAAACAAACATTGCATACTATTTATTAAAAACACAAAACAGGGAAGCAAAAAACCAAAACAACAGTTTCTTGACTAAGGGGGCTAGACTAGAAGATTCCAAGTCCTTTCCAACTCTGTTATTCTATACTCTGTTACTTCTGAAAACCTCTGCCCTCCAAAACACTGGGATTTTTGGCCTTATTTTGGGCAAGTTTGTAGGGCTAACTTACATGTATGCACTTACATATTTAACCTACATATTTGTAGGGCTAATCTGTCAGTCACAAAACACCAGTCCCCCATTCCTTTACTCAGCTCTTTACCATGGCATTTTACATAAACAATGGAGGATCATTTTTGTTATAATTCCCATGGCAGTGCCTGCCGCATATACAAATTACAAAGAAATAAGCTCAGAAAGCATCATATGTTAGAAAAGGTACAGACCAAAATGCATATACCTAGAGATGTTCATGCATTTTTTTTGTAATGTCGAGGAATACAGATTGAATTTAAGATTTCAAACAATGAGAAACTTACCAAAATAAAACATGACAGATTTGCCCATTCTTCATTCTGGTGGTGTTATATATAGCATACCAATTTTTGGTGGTTGATTGGGCCTGTAATACACTGAGGAAATATGTTGTGACAAGAGGAAGAACAGTGTGAAGTTCATTATACATTTTAGGGACAGCCTAAGCAGCTCACTCATAGCTGTTGTGACATTTCAGTGTTCACTACAGTAGCATGTTCTGTAGAAGTAGATTTTGCTTATGCATAAGCAAATAATATTTGCTTGCATAAGCAAATAATATTAAGACCAAATATCCAGCAATTAGTATTAGTACAGAAACTGAACTCCATGTGTACAGGTTTTGTTGGCTCCGAGCTCTTATTCTTCTACAAATCTTCTCTTGCTGATTTCTAATATAAGGCTCGGTTATCTGGGCTGGGGAATCAGGATAATCACTAGAAGGCAGCAAGAAATCGAGAAAAGCTCTCTTTCCTGCCATCTTATGAACAGTCATTTTTTTGCAGCATATATCTGGCCACTCTGAGGTTTGAAGAAACAATCCTGTGATATTTTCAATATATAGACACGGTACTATACCTTGTCAACTTAACTTTTCATTAGGGAAGTGATAAAATGGAGAGGATTAAATATCTCAATTTGTGCTGTTATTCTAATCTTTTTTTAAAGAGGTGCTAAGATCTGAATGCACTACTGAAAAATGCTACATTTGGTAGCATTTTTCACTTAACACCACAACTGACACCAGAATTCCCATTGCTAAACAGGATGGTTGTTAAGTGAGTAATTTTATTCATTAAATTTGTTTGCTGCCCATCTCTTCATGAAATCATGCCTATTTTTACCTCCTATTTTGCAGTTGCTGTGAATCACAGTCAGTGAATCCGGTTTCCCTTATTGACTTTGCTTGTTGGAAGCCACTGGGAAGATTGCAAATGGGTGTCATGTGATAGCAGGATGTTGCAACCATCATAAATACATGCTGGTTTCCAAACAACCAAATTTTGATCACATGACTATGGGGATGCTGCAATAGTTGAAAGTTTGAAGATTGATTGTAAGTCACTTTTTCAGTATCATTGTAATTTTGAACAGTCTCTGAATGAATGGTTGTAAGTCAAGAACTACTGGTAGTTATCTTATAGCAATATTTTTCTGTTCTCTCTATCTTTGGTATAGTAGCTAAATCTTTTAGTTTGTAAAGGCAGGGTAGTGTTTCCTAAGCCCAAGGGCAGGGAAATGTCTTTTCACTGGTTTATAAGTGATACTGGAAGTTCTTCTAATTGAAAAGTGAGATTAAATGCTCTAACAAATTTAAGTTGGCTCAAATAGCAATATTAGATACGTTTTAGAAATGGAAGTAACCACAGAATTTTGCCGCTTTCTCATAACTTGGAACAAAGCACACAAGACTCACATCTAACTGACATCACATAATAACCAGTGATACAATCTAAAGAACTTTGTTTAAAAGAATGCAAATCAGCTGATCTGGTAGTTTAAAATGAAACAGAGTTGAAAGAGAGAGCATAAAATCTAACACTAATTTAAACATGTGTTATATAAAAAGCCAAATGTATTTCTATTCAGCAAAAGCCCTAGGGACAGAATTATTTGGCAGTCATTTGCGAATATGATATACAGTATTATTTCTGTTTTATGATCATCGCAGTTACCTTTAGTTAGACAAATAAAAAAAGATATTGATTGAATAATTATGCTACTGACTGACAGTAATAATGATTTACTAAGGGAGGTATTCAGTGGTAAGCGTCTATCAGTGGAAACAGTTTCTACTGGTGGATTAAAAAGGAAAAGATTTCTCTTTTCTAATTCATCTTCTGTACTGTACTTTCCACCCAATCAGGCCACAAACACTGGAGAAATATGTCCCCTATTCAGCTAATCAGCTATTAGCTATTCAGCTAATTCTCTAGAGCATATTTGAAAGCATGTGGGAGACAGGATTGAGAGCTGGAGAAACAGAAGAAGTACCTGCAGAGAGATTCACCACAGCAATGAAATGTACCATTCTTAAGTCACTGTTTCTTCCTTCGTCACTTTGCTATTACACAAAGTCTAAGATTGTATGGGAAGTATTTGAGATCTGCTCCCTTTCCATTCTTTCCAAGCTATGACAAACTTTAACAGGAAGATGTGGCTGGATAAAGCAGACTCCAACAAAGTCAAACTTTTCATACACGTGGCACAAAATGGCAGCAGTCAGTTGTTTTATTGTAAAATAACAATTTGAGCTGGGCAACTATGCAAAATTAATAAAGTCATTAGTTAAGCAACAGGGCATTCAAGATTGGATAGATTGGATGTTAGAAGAAAGAAAAAACCAAATACTATTCTCCACTATCCCCCTCCAACCCTCATGTGAAAATTCAGGTTAGAAGCAATATATATTTATTTCCAACCAGTTTATTTATTAATGGCTCTCAAAAGAGATTACTATGGGCATTGTACAGCAAAAAAAAGTATATAAACAACAAAGATGTCAAACAGTCATATTTTAAAAAAATCACATACAAGAGATTTGATCAGCAAAGGGGCCACCTGAAAACCTCACCAATTACTTGAGACCAGCAGGTGACAAAGCCAAATCTTAAAGGATATCAGGAAAATAAGGAGGGGCAGGTAACAAACAACTGCTTATTAGTTCTCACTTGAATGACCCTTAGACCAAATCCCTAGTTATTCTCAGGACAGAGTTAATCAGCACCTTGCATTACTAAATTATTAAAAAAAAAAAAGAACATACATGTTGGTCTTTAAACTTTATTGTACAATGTACCTTAATTTTAACTATTCTATCAAATCAGAGACCCCTGCTTTATCAAGCTATGATTACCTAGACACATTCATTTGTATGCATCCCTCAACTGATCAAGATATTTATTTATTTACCAGTATTTAGTTTGTCAAACATGTACAAGATAGCAGGTGTAAGTATAAACATGGACATGAACAAAGGAAATGAGTACAAATAAATGGGGATACTAAGACAGGGACGGTAGGCATGCTGGTGTGCTTATGCATGCCCCTTTATGGACCTATTAGGAATGGGGTGAGGTCAACAGTAGACAGTTTAAGGTTGAAGCTGTGGGAGTTTGAGAATGTAACAATAGAGTCAGGTAGAGCATTCCAGGTGTTGACCACTCTGTTGCTGAAGTCGTATTTTCTGCACTCGAGTTTGGAGCGGTTAACCTTGAGTTTGTATCTATTCTTTGCCCATGTATTATTGAGGTTGAAGCTGAAGTAGTCATTGACAGGTAGGATGTTGTAGCTGACAACTTTGTGTACTATGCTTAGGTCAGACCGTAGGCGGCGTAGTTCCAGGTTGTCCAAGCCCAAAATATATTTGCTCAATATATTCTCCAGTTGTGCCTTGATAGCAATGGAAGAGATAGCTTTAACCCTAATAGGAAAATAAAGTTCAGTTACTGATCTAGTTTATCTTTTTGCAATGAGTGGTTTTGGCATCTTGCCCTTTTACAATGATAGCTAATGATTTTGAAGTTTCTCTACTGATGCTGCAAAAGAAGTCCAGACAACAAAATGTGTATTTTCATGTGTAAAAAAAAAAAAGACCCATAAACAGGATGCCTTGCCCTTACAGCTACCCGCCCAAATTACACTAGCTGAAGGCAGAGCTATCAGTGAAAATACCATGTAGAATCAACATAATTAGATTCTATTTCTAGTTTTGAGATAGTGTTTTGATTGCAGGAAGGTGTGCCTTTAGGTCTTTAGCACCTGCTTCCCCCTAAGGTTATGAAGAAGAATGCCTACTGTGAATCTAATGACTCATTTCTACCTGCTGATGGGGAGGGGGAGATTTCTCCTTCCCTCTGCAAAATGCTCATGCTGCATATGCAAATTCTTGTCAGATTGCATCAGGTTACAAAATGACATGAAGGTGATGATGGTTAAGAGGCATTTGCAAAGCAAATTCCACCCAGTTCTAGGTCAACACAGTTGGAGTAATTATAGTATTAAAAAAAACTATGTGTGTTCACTTTTCGAAAAATAAAATCTCCCACAAATGATGCTTGTTTCTGTTTAATAATGCTCCTTTGAATGAAAGCTGGAAATAGTTGCCTAATGTGAAGGGGCGTGAGTGGAGACACACATAGAACCTAAGCCTGATAAATTAGAAAACATATTCAGGATTAATTTCTCTGGAATGGCTTAGCTTGTTTAGGAAGCAAGATCTGCGCTTTTTTCTTTTGACTTAATCTCCATCAAGTGTCCTCTTTAGTACAATAGATGAGTGGCAGATTGAAACCAACATAAGCTAATGTTTTCATAGAAATCACTGAGAAACAAATATAGTGGATCGGTAGGAGGATTTTCTTTTAAATAGCTTCTCTGCATCTGAAAGCGCTCTAAAAAATGAAAAAAAAAATTTCTTTCTCTCTTCTTCAAAACCTATTTCAAAACACAAGATGAGATTAAGAAGGCTGAGGGGTTATTCTCAAAGGAATTGTTTCACAATCCTGTTGAGATTATTTTTTTAAATCATCAGAGCAGTTTGAGGATTGTGGCTTTCATCAGAATCCTCCAATGAATTAGGATACTCAACCTTTCCAGACTGAAATGTTATATTAATTAAACTAAGATCTCTGAGTCATTCAGGAACATACATACATAGGTACTTTTAAGTCAGAGAAACAATATATGGAAAAGCAGAGCACAATGACTTTTAAAATCCAGTGAAAACGTAGACACTAATAACTTTAATGTTTATTTCTTATTAGAAGAAATATAAAAAAGATAATACCATAGAAGGATTCTTGCTGTAGCAATCAAGAATAACCCAGGGCAAATAAATGACCTTTGACAGTGATGGCTAACCTCTTCCGGAGCGAGTGCCCAAAGTGTGCATGTGCGAGTGCCGTGAACCCCCAAAATGCAATGTATGTGCAGCACCTCCTTGCATGCCTTACCCCCATTCATGCAAGGCCCCATTCCCCGCTGCATGCGTGGCAGAGATCTGATGACCAGCTGGTTGGTGGGAGGCATGTGGACATGCGCAGAGGAGCTGAACTAGGGCAACGGCTTGTGTGCCCACAGAGAGGGCGCTACATGCCACCTGTGGCACGCATGCCATAGGTTCACCATCACGGACCTATGAGTTACAAACTGAAAGTACTCTATGAGACATACAGTAGTTTTCACCAGGCTAATATCCTGTTTTTCTGTCTCATCATAGAATCCGAGGTTTTAAAGTCAGTTTGCATTAGAACTTAACTAGGGAAGGAGAACTTGCCACATCATTGGTTCATTGAGCTACGCTTACTAGTAAAAAGTTGTCTCTTGCTTTCAGTAAGAATCTGTCCTCCTATTACTTAATTTCATATTCTATATCCTGCATTGAAATTTTCTTTGTGACGTACTTTCTGATAGTCTTTCAGGGATTTTAAGACTGCTAACATTATGCACAACCTCTTCTCAAGGTTAAATGTACTTAGTTCATTCAGTGTCTCATCATGTGGTTTAGTTTCTAGTCTCCTGGACATCCATATTGCCCAACTCTAGTTCATTCTTCTTAAATCAGGGTGTCTAACACTGGAGATAGAGCTTGAAGTAAATAGGTTGTTGTTACACATGGACAATTTCAGACTCAACCTCTCCCTCGCAGTCTCCACTATTGCTTAAATCCAATAACTTTCCACTTGTTTTTTCCCCATTACTTTTCTCATCTTCTATTCTCTGAATTATTGTAAAGTCCTGTAATAGCAAAAATTCTTTATGACTCTGATGAACTGAGCTACCGCTCGTGAAATCTTATGGCCAAATAAAGTTGGTTAGTCAAGACTGTTTCAATATTCTCCATTCCACAGATGCAGTCATGTTTCTTCAATGGGGTTTTAAAAGTATTTTCAATATAGCAATACTGAAGCAATTATATTATAGCAAAAGCATAGCACTAGCAATATACCACTTTATAATACTTTATGGCACTCTTTAAGCGTCTTACAAAGTCAACATATTGCCCCCAACAATCTGGATACTCATTTTACCAATCTCAGAAGGATGGAAGGCTGAGTTAACCTTGAGCCGGATTGAACTTCTGGCAGTGGACAGAATCAGCCTGCAATACTGCATTCTAATTACTGTGCCACCACAGCTCTTTATATGATATCAAATTGCAATCCTAATTACTTTCCATAGTTTGGGAAATGTCAGTAGAGAGAGGAATTAGCCATTCCTGAGGAAATTTTTGTCAACCAAGTCCTACTTCTCTGTTCCATGCTATTTATAGAACTGTGGTGGTGCAGTGGTTTGAATGCAGAATTGCAGGCTAATTCTGCTGATTACCAGGAGTTCAATTCTGACCAGCTCAAGGTTGACTCAGGATTATGGAAATTGAATAGGGTATGTTTAAATATATAGAATCATAAAATGAAAGGAAAGGATGTTGGAGGATTTCTAGTCCAATTTCTGCCAGTCCTTATACAATCCTGGACAAATGGCTATCCAATCTTTTCTTGAAAGCCTTCTTGGCTTTCACCCATGACTTTAGAAGGCAGGCTGTTTGATTGCTTTATAGCTCTCAAAGTTAGGAAATTTCTCCATATTTCAAGTTTGGATGTCCTTCTTGAGATCTCTCCTTGCTTGATACAGTAACTCTTTGCATCCGTTTTCCATTTGCTCCTGGGTACCCTGGAGAATGTCCATATCTTCTACTCTGTGATATCCCTTAATAGATTAGAATATTAATATCATAGTTTACTAGCCTTTTCCTCTTTAAGTTAAATATACTAAGTTTCTTTAACTGCTGTTTGTAATATTTGCCTTTGATATTCACCAGGAAGTAACAAAACCCTTATTATTTTCTAAAGACCTCTAGAAAAGCAGGTCTTAATGAATATTAAAATCCCACCAGGGCCGGAGTGACTTTTATTTCTGAGAGTATACCATTCCAGAGAAAAGCCAGAGTGGATGACTGCCCTTAATGGCTTTATATAAATATGAAATGGGAGAATTGAATGTTGTGGCAGCCCACAATGGTAGCTCTAAGATATCACTGCCCCACCCCAATTGGAACTGCCCATTCCTAGCTCCTTATCATCTTTATTATTATTCTATGTACTTACTAATTCTTCAGCATCCTTTTTGTACTGTGGTGCAGAGGTAGGTTCTGACCGATTTGCACAGGTTCGGGCGAACCAGTAGTGGTAATTTTGCCTGGGTCGCAGAACCGGCAGTGAACCAGGCTCGCCATGCCCCTGAACTGGTTCCCCAATCTCTGCTGCTGTTGCAGGCATGTTTTTTATTAGTATTTCATGGTCATTCCGCATATGCAGACCAATTTGCAGTGAACTGCACATGTGAAGTGAACTGATATCAATGCAGGTAGGAACCCACCCCTGTTGTGGTGACACAGTATTCTGGATGTGGTTGGGTCAGTGCAACATGGAACAAAACCATCAGTTCCTATGATCTTGACAGTATACCTCTGCCTGGGAGGCCCTCAGAACAGCCACTCACGCCCTTGTGACCTCAAGACTGGACTACTGTAACGCGCTCTACATGGGGCTGCCCTTGAAGAGTATTCGGAGACTCCAGCTTGTCCAGAATGCAGCCGCGCGAGCGATTGTGGGTGCACCTCGGTACACCCATGTCACACCTTTCCTCCGCGAGCTGCACTGGCTGCCTGTTGGTCTCCGGACACACTTCAAAGTGCTAGTCGTTACTTTTAAAGCCCTACATGGTATTGGACCTGGGTACTTGAGAGACCGCCTCCTGTCAATCACCTCCCTACGACCAATTAGATCCCACAGATTAGGCCTCCTCCGAATACCATCTTCTAGCCAATGTCGACTGTTGACCCCTCGGGGGGGAGGGGCTTCTCTGTGGCTGCTCCGGCCCTCTGGAACGATCTCCCCGTAGAGATCCAGACCCTCACGACCCTTCCGGCTTTCCGCAAAGCCACTAAGACCTGGCTGTTCCAGCAGGCCTGGGGCTGATGAGTTCCCGGCCCCACTTAAAATGTTGCAACTGTTGCTTTGTTTTAACTTGTCTGTTTTGTTTTTTGTTTTTGTTTTTGTTGTATTCCCCTTCCCTCCCTGCTTGTTAGCCGCCCTGAGTCCCTCGGGAATAGGGCGGCATACAAATGGAATAAACATTTCAAACATACCCTTGTGCCTAAGGCAAAACTATAACTCATAGCTATAACTATAAGTCTCCTGATATCTAGCCTTGTGCCTGAAACTAGTATATAAAACTCGCTTTCCCCATAGTGTTTGATTATACCATCAAATTTAAGCTCTTAGTAACCACATAGACAGATTTTTCTCCATGATGCTCTGTTAACTGGTTCTTTAGGACTTTAGTTATGATGTTTACTGTGCTTATATAATATCACTAGTTACTGAGGGGTGATAAATAAAGTAGTCATCCAAAGGTTTGTCCAAGCTTGTCTCTAAAATGGTCATAATAAATTCATTCCTAATCTTGCCCAATTTCTCTGTCTGTAAATTCTTTAACAATACCATAAAAAAAATATTTTATAGTCTCCGAAGTATTGGTAACTTGGTAAAACCAATATATCTGTCTTTGTTAGCGGCTTTCCCCCATCACTACTGGCTTCAGTGGGGGTATTTATCATTTTCAATCCAGGCATTGAAGATTAATTGCTTTGTGAATTGGCTTAATGAGTTGTGCTGAGCTCAGGAACCAACTAACAACTATTCTAAAACAACAGGAAAGAAGCTTGCTTTTGTGCGAGAGATAGACAATAGACAAGCTCTCTTTTTTTAGTGGCTGCACTTTTTTTTGTAGGGGCTGCAGAATGGGGAGGCTGAATTAAGGAGGGGCTAAGCCTGAGAAAAAGGTAATGGGACATAATCCTGTCCTCCTTGTGAAAACTTATTTTTTCCCCTCTTTCTGTTGTAGAATGAATTCAAGAGCTATATAAAGTTATGCGGAAAGCCCATTTCTGTTTTTCATTAGCTTGGTTAAATGGCAAAAATCGGACAGTTCATTTCTGAAGGAGTATAAGGACTTTTGGAGGATGTGAGTAGGGGAGAGGGTTAAGATAGGCATTCAGAATGGTGTTTACCTGTTCACTGAAGTGCAACTGAATTCATACTGAGCATAAGAGACGTGTAAAGGATTGAATGTCAATATCAGAAGTTGCCAGCCATTGTAAAGGAAGTGAGGGAAAAAAAAAAAAGGAATAGGACATGATTGGCCTGTAGCTTCAGAAAAACCTGGATGAAGCAGCTTATTTGGAGTCTTGCAGCTGTTGGAAGAAAAAGCTGGTCCAGTTCCAAGCCTGGGGAAAGACGTTGGAAATAAAATGGAGGCAGGCTGCAGGAAAGGAAGTCTCTGTTTATTTGGTAGCCAGAAACTAGTGACAGCAGAATGTTTCTGGGGTGGCTGATAAAATGGGGTTGAGAATAGGTGGGATTTTATACATTCTTGGGGCTTTGTGATTGTGATGCCTGTTTCTGTGCAAGAATATGTCCTTCAATATTTTAATGGCTGTTGCCAGATTCCTATGGGGTCATGTAGGGGTCATGGCTGAATCTACACACAAACAGGGAAATGCAAATCCTAGGTGTTTGTTTGTCTGAGCTAATCTTGTCAGCTTGGACTCCTTGCCTATTGTGTTGCTTGTTTAGGGTTCCTTGCTACTCTTCACTTATAGTTTGGCCCAGTGTTTCTGAATGGATTAAAAAAAAATCATTTCTAAAGACCAGCTTCTACAAGCTTCTGCCTGAGGTTGTTTTCCTATGGCAGGAAGACTGGGGCTGCTTTCTGCCTTTGTTAAGATATTTCTCCAGTATTCTATCCTGCCTCTTTTTAATATTAAGAATAAAGAATATTTTAATCTAGAGCGTGGTGGGCCTTCCTCCAGAGGTGGGTTCCTACCATTTTGGACTGGTTTGGTTGAGTAGGTAGTAACTGGACTGGCCATGCCCCAAACTGGTTCTACCATAGGTGCTGCCATCTTGGTTTTTTTGCTTCTGTGCATGCGCAGAAGCTATTTTTTTTACTATTGTGCATGCACCCGCGAAGTGCGTCCCTGAACGAACCGGTAGTAATAGAAGCCAGACTCACCCCTGCCTTCCTCCATAGAGAAGCCCAGATACAGAAGTGAGTCCGTACTAAAATATCTTAAGGATAACTGTGGAAGGATCAAGACAGAAGGACTGGAAATGTTTTGGTTTTGCTAATTCTCTCAATTGTTTTAAAGATATTCAGTGATGGTAATGTTGGAAGAAATGTCCATCTGGATTCAGTTCCAAGTGGGGAGAGAGACACTGGAAACAATGGTGGAGAGACGGATATATTTATACACTCTCTTGGGCCCTGCCTTAGAGTTTCCTGTTCCTGTACAAGAAATGAATCCCATTGGCTGTCAGACTCCCAGGGGGTGGGGGTCTTAGCTAAATTTGCAGGCTGGCTGTGTCCCAGGCTTGGTTGAGCCTTGCTGGGTGATGTAATCTTCCCAGATGCCATGTGGTGAGATGGGTAAAGGGCTAATCCTATCATGTCCTGAGGACCATGTCTTAATCCCATCACCCTGGAACTGAAGGGGGGGGGGAAGGAAACTTTTTAATTTGTCTTTAAAAATATGTTTTTCCTTTTCTCATCCAGGGAAATATAATATTCTGCCTTTTTAATTTCCTAGAATATTTCATTCTTCTGGGAGTAGAGTGGGTGCTAACTTCCTACAGTACCTTTCTTGACTGTCTTTGAGACATGGAAGTAGAGGTCACTGTTTTGCAGTTCTTCTCTTTCTTCCTGAATGGGCAGTTCCAATTGGGGTGGGGCAGTGATATCTTAGAGCAGTGTTTCTCAACCTTGGCGACTTTAAGTCCCGTGGACTTCAACTCCCAGAAACCGCCCCCCCAGCCAGCAGAGCTGGCTGGGGAATTCTGGGAGTTGAGGTCCATAGGACTTAAAGTCGCTAAGGTCGAGAAACACTGTCTTAGAGCTACCATTGTGGGCTGCCACACCATTCAATTCTCCCATTTCATATCTATATAAAGCCATTAAGGGCAGTCATCCACTCTGGCTTTTCTCTGGAATGGTATATTCTCAGAAATAAAAGTGACTCCAGTCCTGGTGGGATTTTAATATTCATTAAGACCTGCTTTTATAGAGGTCTTTAGAAAATAATAAGGGTTTTGTTACTTTCTGGTGAAGGACATTATGTCATTCATTCATTCATTCATTCATTCATTCATTCATTCATTCATTCATTCATTCATTCATTCATTCAAAGCTTTTATATGCCACCCAATCCCAAAGGACTCCGGGCAACTTACAAACAGAAATATAAAAAACATAAAAACAACACAATTTAAGACAACAGTCATCCCTCATAAATTCATTCTAGTCGGGGCCAGACCTCAACAGTGAGGTCAACAGCCCCAGGCCTGCCGGAACAGCCAAGTTTTTACAGCTTTCCTGAAGGCCATCAGAGTGGGCCTTCATGTCATTGTTGTTTGACTGCTCTTCAACGTTAGATTATGTTCTAATGCTATTTTTATATATATATATATATATATATATATATATATATATATATATATATATATATATATATATATATATATATATATATATATATATATATATATATATATATATATATATATATATATATATATATATATATATATATATTAACCCAGTTAGTGGATATTGGAGTGTAAATCTATTTACAGTATATGGCTGTAGAAGCATATAAACTTCAGCCAGTCAATAAATAAGCAAACAAATAAATATCCCCATCACTTACTCTAATTTTAATATCTCAGCTTTTTTTCTTTTACCTGGAAACATTCAAATGTAGCTGTACTTTTTATTTTTTTAAAAAAATATTATTGAAATTATACACCACCCATCTCACACTCAAGAGACTCTGGGCAGCTATATGACATTTTTATATTTTAAAAACTTTACAAAGCTAAGAAATAATTACAGAAGGCAGCACTCTGCATTGCAGAACATCCATTTAAAGGTAAAAGTAAAGGTTCCCCTAGCACATTTGTGCTAGTCGTTCCTGACTCAAGGGACGGTGTTCATCTCCGTTTCAAAGCCAAAGAGCCAATGCTGTCTGAAGACGTTCTCCATGGTCATGTGGCTGGCATGACTAAATACCAAAGGCGCATGGAACGCTGTTACTTTCCCACCAAAGGTGGTTCTTATTTTTCTACTTGCATTTTTTATGTGCTTTCGAACTGCTACGTTGGCAGAAGCTGGAACAGGTAACGGGAGCTCACTCCGTTACATGGCTCTAGGGATTTGAACCACTGAACTGCCAACCTTTCTGATCGACACGCCCAGCATCTTAGCCACTGAGCCACCCTTCATTTCCAATTTAATTTTGTTTTAATTACAAAAATCTTTTAAAAAGAAGGTCTGGAAGAATATTGTTTGTGAAGGAAGAGATGTTCGTGAACACCCTGGATTTTAGTTTTCCTACCTTCAGGTTTAGGGGATAGAGAACAAAGTTATTCCTGAGGATATAAGCCCATAAAAAAATAGAACTAGTCATAAATGACTGAAATTCTCCACCATTGGAGAAAAGGGAAATTGTATAGATGATGTCTCAGAATTTCTCCAGGGAAAAGACAATTTTTTCAAAAAATATCCAAAAAACCCTGGAATGACAAATTGAAAAAGCTCCATTGCAGGAATTTCCTGTTCAGGATTTCATTGAAGCAAAAGAAGCAGGGAGACAATGAAGAACAATGAAAGACAGAATTCAAATCATCGGCTATTTCAAAACCATAAAATTTTCTCTTCCTGGTAGTAGAAAAATTATTCTCTACCTTCTCACCAAGCAGATGTAACCTCTAATTTTTCTGCAGATCCCTCTTTCCCAAATTTTATTCCAAGTGAAGATGGCCATGTTCCCCTGGAAAACATACTGGATCAAAGTTTACAACACTGCTAAGTGATAATTTTTCTTTTATTTAATATCCAGGAATATCCAGTGACTGAAACTCCAGAAAGTCTGGCCTTTCTTAGGAGCCATCATGGTACAGTGATTAGAATGCAATATTGCAGGCTAATTCTGCCCACTGCCAACAGTTCGATCCTGACTGGCTCAAGGTTGACTCAGCCTTCCATCCTTCTGAGGCTGGTAAAATGAGGACCGAGACAATATGCTGACTCTGTAAATCACTTAGACAGGACTGTAAAACACTATGTAGTATTATATAAGTCTATTGCTATTGTTAATTCCAACATTTTAACAAATTTTTGGTGAATTATTCAAATCTTATATAGACTTTAAACTTATTTGTTGGATTTAGCAAGGGGCTCAGGATTTGATAAAAAGTCTGTAGCTTTTATATTTTATATTATATTAGTTTTTGCTCCCATCTTTCCACGGAATGTTGAAAAGTTAATTTCTATACCTGGTCATTTTTTGCCACTTCATACTTTAGGACAATCTGCCCTATCTACCACATGCAAATAGAGGGATTTTCAAAAGAAAAACATTTTAATAATAGGAAACCGTTGCTACTCCACATAAGAATTTTTCCCATTTTCTTCAAAACTCTCAGCCCACTCAGTTATAACTATTATTTTGAAGTAGAGCTGAAGCATTTTTCAAGCAGAATGGCTCAAGAGGTAAACAAATGGTTGCTTTCCTCATAACTATGTTGGTTAAATGTTATTGCTTCATATTTCAGGGTAAAAAGACTTTTCTGGGAGGGTACATGACACATAGTTTAATGCTTTTAATTATTATAACCTATTGGAGTGTAAGCCGCGTTTACTCTTAGTAATAAAAATCGGTAATTTTGAATGTTGTAAGAATGTTAGGATTCTGTCTAGATAGTATTTTATGTATATATTTGTTTATTTATGAAACTTATATCGCTGCCCATCCCACAAAAAGTGACCCTGGACAATTAATTAAAACAATAAATATATAAAACAATTATTAAAAATATAAAATACAAAAAGCACAAGGCACAAGAGAAAGTATTTAGAGGAAAGTTGTGGAAATATGTATGCAAGGTATATATGTGTATCCTAAACAGAATATCATACATAAACAAGACACTCCTAGAGGCCCTCTTTAGAACATGGGATATATTATATTTATCCCATAACACATTTACCTGGTCACTGAATCAACCTTGATAGAAGTATCAGTATTTCACAGATGTGGCATTACATTACATCAACACATTACTTGTTGAATAAGTTCATAATGGCTGGGCTGAGACACTATATGAAGCTATCAGCTGTAGCTTGCAAGCCACAAATGGCCAAACCAGACTAAACAAGCTGCATATGAATTAATGTGGTAAGTAAACCTGGATATATAAAATTATGTAGTCCTTGTGGTGCAGTTGTTAGAATGCAGTATTGCAGGCTTATTCTGCCCACAGTCTGGAGTTCGATCCTGACCAGCTCAAGGTTGACTCAGTCTTCCATCCTTCTGAGGTCAGTAAAGTGAAGACCCAGATTATTGGGGGAATATACTGACATTGTAAACTGCTCTAAGAGTGCTCCAAATCACTATCGAGTGGTATATAAGTGTAAGTACTATTGCTGCTATGACCAGTGGTTTTTATAAGAAAAAGTGTCCCCATATGCTGTTGGTAACATTATGTGGCATGTTTTGTTTTGTTTTATCCATACTAGGATGCATTACTAGGTGCACAGCAGCAGAGCAAGGCAAAAGCTAGGGATAGTTGAGATGTTTATGTCATTTATTTTCCCCATAGTCTAGGAAGACAGGATAAAATGAGATAGTGACTTATTTGATGCTACCAATCCAACTTCATGCTACTCTCCAAACACTCTGTCCAGTAAATTAGGCAGGGTACTATTGTATATGTCATACATAAAACGTGACATTCAATCATGATGTAGGGGGAAGAAGGAATGGCCTTGAGGGACAGAAGGAACAGCTGCTACCAATGCAATGGTCAGATAAAAGACGTCTGAGCCTGGGGCAAGAATACAATCTGGTGAAATGTCTCAGACAAGCCTCTTCCTAGTTTGCACAAAGATAAAAGGAGATAGGGGGGAAGTGCATTCAGTCTTGTATAGCTTTATAATAAAAGGAGTACTGACTTACAAGGCATCGGTGCCTAGTCTGATCGGCCTTAAAGGTTTTATGTATTCCCAGCTGACACCCTCCCTTCCCCCCCCCAAGTGGGGGTGGAGAAAAAGATGGTGGGAAATCTCTTGTACCATGCCTTTACTTGAGTCTTTAGAATATCAGCATATTATTAATCTATTTGTGGAATGCTTTTTAATTACTTCTAAAGGCATTTGAAAATAGCTTAATAACAACCTTGTATCTAGTCAGATGCTGGGATTTTATTTTATTGCTTGTTAACATCTTCCAGGGGACAGGAATCTCAGTAAATATAGACTTGGGAATCTAGATACACAAAATAAAAAACAGAAATCAGTGTAAAACAACTCGTTTTGTCCAATGTTACTGGTGAGTAAGCCTCATGCAACCCTTACCATTTATCCAAACAATCATGCTGCTCAATTTATTCCTTCTTTATGATGCAGTGATGCCAGTAGGAAATCATATTTAAAAGTTATTATATCAAGAGGTCTTTAAGATGTTAATTTCTAGCTATAATTTAATTAAAATGCTCCTGGAAGTAAGAATAATGGCAACAAATGTTAATCCAGTGATAAAGTGTCAAATTTATTTGCTACACATGGGGAATTCAGTGGAAATTAAGCATATTTCACTTCCATTAAAATATTGCACGTTTAAAATCTAAGATTCTGCCAAGAAATCAGTAAAATCAAATGATCAAATTGAACAATTGATCAATTTTGTTCCAAAGTGACTTCGATGTGCTTTTTTTTTTTTTTTAGTTTTCCTGAATTGCAATTCATGGGGGAGATTTTAGTAAAACGTAGTTTTGTGATTAACAGCACAATCAAATCCTATTGAATTCAATGAGGTGCATTTACTAGTAAAAGAGTATAGGATTGCAATCTCTACCAACTGAAGATAATAGATAAATTTGTCAATTCTTTGATTGACATGAGATTCATACTGCAATCTCATAGATGCTCATTGAAAATTCTAATGAGACCATAATAGTAACTGCAGGTAGATTGATTATATGCTATAACTCCCTATTGTCTCTTAGTGATCAAATAGATAGAGTTTCTCTATGATGATATGTTTCTAAGCTGGTCCTTTCATCTATGCATCCATCACTACTATAACTGAATCCATCCACCTTGTTGCTGGTCTGTTTTCTTTAATCTTTCATAACATTTCAGCTTCCTCTAGAAAGCTAGGACTTTGCAATATATGTCTGAAGTAGACTTGCTTGAGCCTGATTGTGCCTTCAGTGAGAACTCTTGAGTTGATTTGTTCAATGACCTATTTTTGTTTTGTTTACTTGGCTATCCATAGCATTCTCAGTTTCCTCCAATATCAATTTTAAAAGCACAAGTGTACTCTTTCTATTTTATTATTTACTATAGTATAATTTAGTAAACTATTACTATTTTGCTATAAAGCATTACAGAGAATACCATTGCTTGCACTCTCATATTCTTTAATGGTATGTAGAACTGCAGTCTTATTTACATCTAACTTATTTTTGAAATTTACCCCATTAAAAGCAATAGATCTGGGTTGCACAAATCCAACTGATCTCTAGATAGTAGCAAAGAGTTATGAAAATTCTTAAGTCTGTACAGTCATCTCTTGGTTTTTTGGATTTCTGCATCTTGATATAACTAGATGGATTTTGTGGCTGAAAATAATATTTCTTCACAAATGGCTAGTATGGTGGAAATGAATTCTCCCTTCTTTCCCTGGATGCATAGATTGCTTTTGTTAATTTTGTTTAATTATTAAATTGATATTTTCATTACTTGTATCAGCAGTTGTATGTTAAAGTTTACATCACGATGAACGCATACAATTTTTTTAGCTCTGATACGGTTTCCTGTATTGGAAATCTGATCTTCAATACATAATAATAACAAATAGAAACTTATTTCATATATGAATATTCGTATTGATGATTTACTTGTGTTAATTGGTTATTTGAACTAAAGATCTATGGATATCACATTAATACTTACATTATTCAAACATAATACTTTATAATATCCTTTTATGTATTCATCTACCCGTGATCAATCAGAAGTCGAGTTATGCATGAACCAAAGGATTATCTCTGAGCAATGATTCTTGAGTATTCACAATTACAGAAATTTTTATATCTGGTAAGCTAGTAATGAATGAATATCTTTAAAAATTAAACTTCCCAAGATGTTCCATATTTTTATTTTAAATAACTCATATTTCCCTCCAACATTTTGGATACAGAATTGTACTTAAAACACATAAAAACCCACTGAGGGAGATGAGCAGTAATATGAAATATAAACAAACCAACAAATATTTTCCTGGGACTATGAAACATTCACACAGAACTGAATGCAATAAATATTCTACGACATTGTGAATGCATGGTAAAGTTTATCTCAGAAGAGCGGGATAAAATTTGATAATCCTCTTCAGAAATCACTGTTGAGTCATAAAAATAGTTTGACTATGCAGTAACAAAACCAGCTGCCCTAAAATTTATATTAGGAATTACCAGATCAGGATACATCTACTCTATTTTACAGTCTTTTAGGATCAGATTTCAAATCAGAACAGCCAGATTAATTTCCAGGGAGGATTCATTAAAAGACCGCAGAAAAATAGAAACAATAGAACTTAACCCACCTAGAAGTAAACAAAGTAATAACCAAAAGCCAACATGGGTTTGTCAAAAACAGATCATGCCAGACTGGTCTTATTGCATTCTTTGACAAAGTGCAAAAGTAGTGGACTAGACGCAGTGGTCCCCAACCTTTTTATCGCCGCGGACCAGTCAGCCTTTGATAATTTTACCGTGGCCCGCTGAGCACGCGCAGGGGTGGGGGGGGGGCGTTGTTTTAAATCCACCTTCCCAATTCAACACCTGAATCATATCCCACCTTCCATTTTGTATGTAGATTTTAAGGAATAAACAGCTGAATTAATCAAGGTCAAAGATAAAAAGAGCAAGGGCAAAATTAAATAAGCCAGAGGATAGCAATGTAAAAAGAATTCAGTATTAAGGAGAGAAAGGAGAAGAAAAAACCTCGCTTCTGCTGAGGTCAGGGAAATGTTTGATACTGATCTGGCTGGGTAAGAGTCCAAGAGTCCATATCGCCAATAACTACGCGTGGGGGGAAAGGAAATGTGTTTTGTGAGGAAGAGAAAGAGCGCGCTTCACCGATGCCCGTTGCCGAAATTTTGGATCTCCCCTCAAAAGACCCCCCCCCGCCCTCGGCTGCCCGACGTTCTCTCTCTCTCTCTCTCTCTACCTCTCTCTCTCTCTCTACCTCTCTCTCTCTCTCTACCTCTCTCTCTCTCTCTCTCTCTCTCTCTCTCTCTACCTCTCTCTCTCTCTCTACCTCTCTCTACCTCTCTCTCTCTCTCTCTCCCTCTCTCTCTCTCTCTCTACCTCTCTCTACCTCTCTCTCTCTCTACCTCTCTCTCTCTCTCTCTACCTCTCTCTACCTCTCTACCTCTCTCTCTCTCTCTACCTCTCTCTCTCTCTCTCTCTCTACCTCTCTCTACCTCTCTCTCTACCTCTCTCTCTCTCTCTCTCTACCTCTCTCTCTCTCCCTCTCTCTCTACCTCTCTCTCTCTCTCTCTACCTCTCTCTCTCTCTCTCTCTACCTCTCTCCCTCTCTCTCTCTCTCTACCTCTCTCTCTACCTCTCTCTCTACCTCTCTCTCTCTCTCTCTACCTCTCTCTCTCTCTCTCTCTACCTCTCTCTCTCTCTCTCTCTCTACCTCTCTCTCTCTCTCTCTCTACCTCTCTCTCTCTCCCTCTCTCTCTACCTCTCTCTCTCTCTCTCTACCTCTCTCTCTCTCTCTCTCTACCTCTCTCTCTCTCTCTCTCTACCTCTCTCTCTCTCTCTCTACCTCTCTCTACCTCTCTCTCTCTCTCTACCTCTCTCTCTCTCCCTCTCTCTCTACCTCTCTCTCTCTCTCTCTCTCTCTCTACCTCTCTCTCTCTCTCTCTACCTCTCTCTCTCTCCCTCTCTCTCTACCTCTCTCTCTCTCTCTCTACCTCTCTCTCTCTCTCTCTCTCTCTACCTCTCTCTCTCTCTCTCTCTCTCTACCTCTCTCTCTCTACCTCTCTCTACCTCGCCCGCCTCTCCCGCCGTTCCTTCTCACAAGCCAAGGCCGGGCGGGGAAGCGCCGTCTCCGTCCCGGGCACGCCGCCCCTCCCTGGGCAACTCGGAGACGACTGAGCCGAGGAGGACAGCGAGAAAAAGAAGAGAGCGGCCAGCAACGACCGCCGGGGAAGCCGCCAGGGCCTCCAAGGGCTCCGCTTCCAGCTCATAGTCCGCCCCCTCCTCGCCTCGCTTCCAAGCGAGCCGACTGAGGCGAGAAAGGAGAAAGAGGCGGAGGCATTCACTGAGGGGACGGCTGACTCGGGGAGGTGGTGGTGTAGTAGCGGGGGATTCTTCCTCCTCGCCTCACTTGCTCCTGTGCTTCTGCGCAGCTCCCCCCCTCCGGCGACGGCGCTGCATGAGTGAAGAGTCGGCCGTTGCATGGCCCCCGGCCGCTGCGCGGCCCGGTGCCAGGTACTCCACGGCCCGGCACCGGTCCGCGGACCGGGGGTTGGGGACCACTGGACTAGAGGAATGCTGTCGATATAATTTACTTGGACTTCAGTAAGGCATTTGATAAAGTAGAGTATAACTTACTACTAGATAAAATATAAAAATATAAAAATATGGGTTAGACAGCATCACTACCAGATGGATTCATAACTGGCTGACCAATCGCGCTCAACATGTATTCCTCAATGGAACATGGAGGGAAGTATACAGTGGGGTACCCCAGGGTTCTGTTTTAGGCCCAGTACTCTTCAACTTAGGACCCAGCCCCTGCAAAAAAACCAGATTTCTGTTTTGCCACCACTGTATATCTACTCTAAAAGCTCTGTCATCACACCTAATAAATGCAAACAGATTAGAGATAACTTCATTTGTTCTTCTCCCAATGTGATATATGCCATCATCTGCCAGCAGTTCTACACAGGACAAACTTTGTGCAAAAGAATTTATGGACACAAGTTTGACGTCAGGATTTGCAAGTACAGAATAATATTGGAGCAGTTCAACCTCTTAGGACACTCCACAGCAGATCTCAAAGTGATGTTTACAGCAACTGAGTGAGAAATTGCAATCTCAGAAAGTCTAATAAACACTATTTTTAATGCACTTGATAACATTACTTGATAATGTGTTGTGATATGTCTCATATATAACCTTCATCTTTATAACCAACCTGGTTCCCCTTTCTCCCTTTGGAGAAAAGGCAGAAAATTTGGTGGACTGTTTTTCTATATTTCCTAGGGAAAAATAGAACTTTTGCAATCATTTACCAAGAGCAAGACTTCCTCTTAGCAGCAGCAACGGCACTGCCGCTGAAAATGTTTTCCCTTCAAATTCTTTGGAACCAAATTTAAAAAAAATCAAAAGTCAGGGAAACTGCAGCCCCCTATAGAAATGATTGCCCCAATTTAACAAAAATGCAGGATTTTTTTTCTACCTGGCACTAATTCACATGCATCCTCAGGTCAAAGATAATTTTGGAGGCATAAACAATGGGGAAAGACATAGCCTCTTTTTTTACCTTCCCTTTAGACTCTTCTCAAATATCTGCCAGTACAGAATTAGAAACAGAAGTTTGCCTACCAATAGTATTGTAAATACACATTCCTCCTGTTTTTGCTGCCTCAATCATCCCAGCCTCCATTCCATATTTCCTCCTATCATTATCCTGTCTTCTTGACTGCTTCTGCTTCCTGATTGAAAAATCTGCATAGGAGGCAGCTGTAAATTCTTAGAAGGTACCTGACTGAAGCTATAAAAGCCGTGGAAATTGAAGGCTTGATCATGCAATAAAAATGGAACCTGCCTGCCTAGCTATAGGTCCATGATGGTGAGCCTATGGCATGCATGCCAAAGGTGGCACACAGCACCCTCTCTGTGGGCATATGAACCACCGCCCCAGTTGCCCTCCTACTGGCTAGCTGGTCTTGGGGTCCCTGCTGCGCTTGTGCAGGGTGCGTGCAGGGGCCATGTGTGCATGCGCAGGGGTTGTGGGCACTTGCGCAGGGGGAAGGGCACATGTGCAAGGGTCATGTGCATTGCATTTTGTGGGCACTTGGTCTGGGAAAGGTTAGACATCACTGCTATAGATCTTCATGTAGCTAAAGCAGTCCTTGACTTACAACCATTCATTTAGCAACCACTCAAAGTTACAACAGTACTGAAAAAAAGTAAGTTAGGACTGGTACTCAAGTATAACGGTTGCAGTGTCCCCATGGTCTTGTCATGAAAATTTGAGTGCTTAGCAACAGGCATGAATTTACAATTTTTGCAGTGTCCCAAAGAACACCACCATGTTCAACTTTCCCAGATGCCTTCTTCTGGAGCGAAGCCAGATTTGCTTAACCACAGTGTGATGCACTTAACAACTTAAGCAATTCATTTAACAACCATGGCAAAACAAATTGTAAAATTCAGTGCAACTCACTTAACAAATGTCTTGTTTAGTAATGCAAATTCTGGTTCCAATTAGTTACCTATAAGATTAATGTAAGAACCTTAGCAGAGCTGCATTGATATTTTTCTCTGTTTGAAAAAAAACAAAAACCATTTCCTAAGAACAAGAAATGTTGAAAAATGAAGGTGATATTTTCCACGAAGTACTCTGCCAGTAATTCCCGCCAGATTTTGTTGATGTTGTATCTCTATTTATTTGTCTCCATGTCTAAGGAAAAAGACTGCTGCCAATTGGAGCTCATGCACCATCAAACATGAAGGTATCCTCATTTCTTTCTGTTCTTTCTTTGAGGTTAAATTGGAAAAGATTTCAAGGGAAAAAAAGATGTAACACAACAGATTTAAAGACATGCATTGACAGAGAATAGTTTGAAATTCTATAACATTTTAGCAGCGTATGTTAGCTATGTAAATAATTATCCACATGAAGCTGGCAATGCATCTTTATAAACTGTTAAACCTGGTATATTCCTTGCCATGGTTGTTAGTCTGAAGCCTTTAGCTCTCTAATGAGCTCTGCATACATATGGATATGCAAATCTGCAACTGGACTGCCACTTTCAAAAAGGTACATTATTAATCTGTTCCCTGTTGTGCTTGCCTTTTCCTGCTGTTCGCTGCCAAGCAAATGTTTCAGCTCCAAAGACCTACAAAGATCAAAATACCTGCCTGGCTGGGAAGTGTAACAAACAGATTGGCTATCCACTATTTGTTTCTTATATTTTCAAACTCCTGAAGCTCACTTAGAATAATTGCATAAAAAACACAGAAAATCAACAGCCAGATGTTCACTAGCTTATGTCACAATTTTTTAAGCCACTGATTCTTTTAGCCACAAGATTCAGCCACTGAAAACCGTGTCTGGCAGGTACCCGTATTTTTTAGAGTATAAGATGCACCTTTTTCCCTCAGAAAAGAGGCTGAAAATCTGGTGCGTCTTATACACTGAAACCCTGCCCCTTCACCAAAATGGCTGTGCATAGCTTGTAGGAGGCATTCAGAGAGCTCCTGGGGGCTGTGGAAGGCAGAAATGAGCAAGAAATGGGCACTTTTTTTGCTCAATTTTGCCCCCCCCGGCCCCCAGGAGTACTCTATAAGCTTCCTAATGCCCTTTTTTGGACAACAAATGGGCCGGTTTTTGCTAGTTTTTGCCCCCCCCCCCAGAACACTCTACAAGCTTCCTAAGGGCTATTCATGCCCTTTTTTGGAAAAAAAACAGGGCCGTTTCGACGAAAAACGGGCCGTTTTTGGGAGGTTTGCAGAGTGCAAAAACTTTTTTTTAAATTTGCCTCTTCAAAACCTTGGCACATCTTATACTCTGGTGTGTCTTATACTCTGAAAAATACGGTAAATACAATAGACCTCCAGTCTTAGTTAAATAAGCTACAGGTAGATCTTTACTTCTGATCACAATTGAGCCCCATATTTTTGTTGTTAAGTGTGGCATTTGTTAGGGAAGTTTTGCTCACTTAAATTCACAAAGTTCATCTGAATTTTGATCACAGGACCATGGGGTGTGCCACAATGGTTGTAACTGTGAAAAATGGTCATAAGTCACTTTATTCAGTGCCATTGTAGCTTTGAAAGGCCACTGAATGAACTGTTGTAAGTTAAGGACTACCTATACATTTGACTTCTGTGGCTTATTTTTTTATTGCTTCCCATAAACCGTTCCCCGATTTAAAACCAGTTTGCCTACTAATTCTACAGAGAGTGCAGTATGATTTATACAGTTGAAAATTTTTCCCCATCAACCTTTCAAAACATTTGGAAGATTTTGACATTTTATGAAAATATTATGTAATTGTATAATGATTTGCACTTTCGCTGCTATGTGATAAAACTGGCAATGATAATGCCTCAGAAAAAAATGTATATATTACAAATTAGTGTCAATGGCTCTTTCACCAAACAAAATATCAATTGATTCTAAAGAAACCAGCATCTTGATCATTTAAAATTATTTTTTTGCCTCTCTTTTCACCTCACCTGACTAGCTTACATAACATTAGCAAATGCCCACAAAAACAACACATTTAGACCAACGGAGCCAATCAAACATATACCAAAGCTGGCACATCAGTTATGTAGCTTTAATTTAATTTATTCAGTTTAGCTACTGCTCAACTCCAAACTCCAAACTAACTCTGGGTGGTGTACAATAAATAATAAAATCAAACAAAGCACAAAATACAGAGAATGCAAAGGAAGAAGAAAAGAAATAAAAAACTCTAGAACAGATGGTGAGTTGTGCAAATGAAAAAAAATGCTTTGATGTCTTCATTTTGAATTCTAAGAATGATGGTGGTATTGTCGTTAGTTTGGTCTTTCTAGTTAATTTTAGTTTTATTTTTTTTTCACTACATTCCATTTCCTTCATTACTAGAGCATGCAGTTCTTGTCCATTTTTAATTCTTGAGTTACGTTATTAGCTAATGTTATCAATTGTTTGATTGAGCAGATGGGCATTGATGTTCCTTCCTCCAGTTTTAACCATGCTCATCTTCCCATCCAGCTTCCTTTAATATATAGGCTGAATAAATTAGGGCAGAGCATACAGCTTTGCACTCTTTCCTTTGTCAATCTGGACCTGGTCTGTTTCACCATGTTTAAAAAAAAATATAATTTCATTGAACAAATTTTTAACGAGGTTAAAAACAATACAAATATTAACAAAGAAACCAAGAGATAAGGAAGAATAATGAATAAGTATGAAAGAAGTAGAAAAAATATAAATAGAAAATAAAACATGAAGAAAAAAGAGAAAAGATTATAAAGAACAAGCTTTTGATCTTTTTGACAGCAGTTATAAATGCATTTATTTAAACATTTATCTCTCTCTCTCTCTAGGGTTACATAATATTTTCTTTCTTTCTATAAGATATACTTTTGGAACTCCAGATCCAAAAATCTTAAGTACATTTGTTTTATTTTTTAAGATCAGTGCCAATAGTACTCCAAAATATCCACAACTCATTGACAGTGACAAACCATTGTTATTAAAGTGGTCACTTGCCTCTGACATTTTCCTATATTGCTATTGCCCAATATAAGTGCCTGCTTACTTTAGCTGGGTAACTGGGATGACCTTCACAGTCAAAGTCAAGGGTGTCAAACTTATTTTCATTGAGCGTTGTGTTTGACCTCAGAGGGGCATGGTTAGGACCTGGCTACCTGAGAGACTGCCTCATGCCACTTACCTCCCAACGACCAACAAGATCGCACAGGTTGGGCCTCCTCTGGGTGCCGTCGACTGGACAATGCCGGCTGGCAGCCCCCCGGGGGAGGGCCTGCTCTGTAGCTGCGCTGGCCCTGTGGAATGATCTACCCGTAGAGATCCGGACCCTTACCACTCTCCCGGCCTTCCGTAAAGCCACCAAGACCTGGCTGTTCCAGCAGGCCTGGGGCTGTTGATCAATATCCAGCCCCACTTAGACAGAATGGATGGTGTGGAATTTTAATATTGTATCTTTTATCTTATATTTTTGAATGCTTTTTTATCTTGCCGGTAAGCCGCCCAGAGTCCCATGGGAGTGGGCGGCATACAAATTTTATTAAATTGAAATTGAAATTGGTTGGCTATGGTGGGCATGGACAGCTTGATGTCACTCGTGCCAGAGACCCCTGTGGTGGCCCAAGCACTCTGCTAGTGAAAATGTGCTCCTGAGTTCTGTTTTTGGCTGTGATGGCCTCCTGCAGCCCTCTGCCAGCAAAAAAGGAGCTCCGTTTTTACTGGCAGAAGCACCGCAGGCCAGTCTTTAACTGTTTCCAGGGTGGCCCCGCAGGCCAGATCTAAGCACCCGGCAGGCCAGATCTGGACCATGGGCCTTGAGTTTGATACCTCTGGTATAAGTGATTCTGCTGTGAATATATACCCTTGTCATGCATTCCTTACATTATTCACTCATCCTCATAAGTATCTCTCTTGCACAAGGAGATCATACAGTGGGATTTGGGGGAGAAATAAAAAAAGATAGCAGAAAGAAATCAGAAATATTTTCGATGATAAAAATGTTGAGATGACAGCCATGATCATAACATTCTTTGTGCATGCGTCATAATGCACATAAAAAGGGGGCTGGGCTTCGCTCATGCAGTCACCACCACTATCGTAACTGTTTTATCCCCACAAGGGAGATCCTTGAAAAAATATATAAATAATGCATCAGGTGAATCTTTCTGGAAAGATCTTATAAATGCAGTGCCAAAAATAACAGAGCTTAGGAGAGTTAGTGCAACAATCTTATTTATCCCATAATATGTTAAGCTAAACCAGCATGATCTTTGACCTAGGTTCAAAATGGTTGGACTGCAGCATTGTTGGCGGTTGCTTCTTTTTGGTCAAAACTATATTTCAAAGTAATTTACACTTAACCATTTTAACACACTGTTTTACACTATCTTGCAACTTATGATGCAATAAAAATAGCAAGCAACAGTAATTTCTTAAAACTAGGCTAAGATCTTGTATAAGGTACAAGGTGCACATTTCCAGGCTGTGTGCTGAATGTATCTTGTTCATCGCTGGGTTTTCCTTTGTAGTCTGTTTCAATTTCCTTCTATGTTTTGAATATTTTCCCCTAATTTTCTCTTTTTTTCTCACAATGTTTTTTCCCCTTAACTTTGAAGACTCCCAAATTATAACCTCTGATTTCTGTTCTGTCTTCTTATTTCTTCTCTTCATCACTTTGTTTTATAGTAAGCAACTTACAAAAAAAAAGAATAAAAGTTTTTTTTTAAAAAAATACATGTCTTCCTTCCACTTTCTGCCTCTGCATAGCTCCCTATCTAGCCAGTGTATGACTTAATTTGTACCAGTGCTCAGAATCAAAATCCTTAGAAATGCCACTATATTGAATCTCCTGCTGTTTGGTTCCTCACAGAGCACTAAGTGCTCAGAACAATTAAATACACATAATGTTTTTATTAGCTAAACATTTTTAAACATGTTAGTATTCTCCTGCCAAGGCATACATAGTTAATTGTGGACCCTCTTATCACCACTCTGGTCACCAGACTCTCGCCCAATAGTCAGAGAAGAGCTGCTGGGGGTTCACAGGGATTTGGGAGAACCTCTAGCTAAGATTCTGTGTAGTTCAGAGAACCCTCAAATTCCACTCCTGGCTTGTCTCTCCTCTCCTAGGAGTCCCCACACACCACATTTTGGATGCAGGTAAATGCAGGGTGCGCGCGGAAGCGTGAGGAGGGTGAAAAATGGGCCTACTGGAAGGCCAGAAATGGGGATTTCTGGCCTCCAGAGGGCCTCCAAAGCCTGGGGAGGCCAGTTTTGCTCTCCCAGAGACTTGAGGAAAACCTCCGAAGCCCGGGGAAGGCAAAAATGACCCCCATGCTGCAGGAGGCCACACCCACCATGGCCACGCCATGGCCACCCTGCAACCAAGCAGAGAACCCCTTGCTAAAATTTTTGAAGCCCACCCCTGCCTATAGTACTAGGGTGGCAATCTGGTGTAGTGTAATGCATTGTATTAAGATTAGTGAGATTCAGTAGATATAATCAGAAATGTGTTGGCCTGTACGGAAGCAGATAGGCTCACTCTTGAACTTAAAAATAAAGAGGAATCAGAATATTTTGAAGTCTGGAACAGATTTTATGATTGGTATAAGACAAGGTGACAAGACTGGAACAAACAGCTGCACCGGAGAAGGAGGAGCCACGTTGCGATGTTACAACGTGAGGTCTCGATACTCTGAGACCGCGGTTGACACTTTTGCCACTGGGGGGGGGGTCCATTGAGACCTAAACCATCCCATAGAGATGGTGATCAGGAAGACAAAGCCTTGCTGGTTTCAGGGATATTGCAAAATCCCTGATAGACCCAAGGGAAGTGCTTCAAGCGCGCAGTAAACAGGCAGCCCCTAGGCTGATGAAATCGGGACACTCCGGAAGGAAGGAAGTGAAAAGAGAAAGTGAGTCCATCTGGTGAGGTATTTTTTCAATTTTGCTAAATACTGCCCAAAGAAATGTTTCTTTAAAGCCAAATTAGATCCTTAAACAAAAGAACTGAGCAGCAAAAATAATCCTAATGGGATCGCTGTGGAAATTTTTTTTTCCTTTGTCTTTGTAACTATTTTTTGTGGATTGAAATGCTCGTAACGTTCTTCATCTCTCTTCTTAAAGTGAACGGTTTGACTTCACTAACTTTGCAGCTGAAGGATTTACAACTTGTTTACAGAAACTGATAAAGAACCAAGGGCACAAACTGTTTTCACAGGTGCCTCTGAGACAGAGGTGGGTTCCTACCAGTTCACACCTATTCGGTAGAACAGGTTCGTCAAATCTACCGAACCAGTTAGAAGAGGTTCTCCCAGTGAACCCGGAAAGCAGGCCACAACTACAGAAGAGGTTCCAAAATTTTTTGAAACCCACCACTGGTCCTTGGATATGATTATTCTACACTATCATGTGCATATTTATAAAACTCAGTGCCTCTGTGAAAGGTAAGGATGACTACTGCATTTGTGGTGCAATCAGAACATTGCGTGTGTTGAAGTTGTTTTAATGCAAACCAAAGATGCCTTTTAAAAAACAAGTTTACATCATATTCTTATGCAGTCAGTACTGTGTGTGAGGTAATTTAAGGTGGTTCTGACAAGTGTCGTCGGCATCTTCATATCCGGTCACATGGGTGGCAAGCCACTCCCACCCAGTCACAAGGGCAGCAAGCCACTCCCACAAAAGAGGCCACACCCACAGAGTAGGTTCAAACAATTTTTGAAACCCACCACTGCTCTGAGAATTATTTTGGCAGTAAAAGAAAGAAAGAAAAGAAAGAAAGAAAGAAAGAAAGAAAGAAAGAAAGAAAGAAAGGGGGGGATTTGTAGATTGTTATTAAATGTTTATTTGCTAACAATTAATTAACCATAAATAATAATAATGAAATGATAATGGATACAGCATAATGATATATACATGTATTGGCAAATTAGTAAAATAAATTTGGATATAAATTGTAAATTGTGACTTGGGAAAAAGACCTATAAATTTTATTAACAAATTTTCATTTAGATCTTGTTATAAAGGCGTAAGGTTTTTTTTTTGGGGGGGGGCTCTGATGAGAGGAGATGGGGCATAAATAGTAAATGATTTTTAACCAATTATAATAACAACAAGGAAATGTTAATGGACACTATTTAACAATATATACATGCTATGGTATTGGCAAAAGTAACTTGGATATAAATCCTAAACAGTGAGTTCAAAGTGCGGATAGAAGTCTATAAAAACCTTATAAAGGAGATAAAAAGAAGACTTACACCATAATTGGCAAGAGAGATAAGACTTTTTGCTATTGGAAAGACATAGGTTGATAATGAAAGTTGATAATAAAAAATCAGTTGATTTTGGTGACTAATAAGTAGGAATTCTGTAACTCTTGGATTGTTTTAGATTGTTATCAAATGTTTATTCACTAACAATTAATTAACTATAATAACAATAAGGAGACGATAATGGATATAGCCTAATGATATATATATATATATATATATATATGTATATATATGTATATATATGTGTGTGTGTGTGTGTGTGTGTGTGTGTGTGTGTATGTATGTATGTATGTATGTATGTATATATATATATATATATATATATATATATATATATATATATATATATATATATATATATATATATATATATATATATATATGTATGGCAATCTAGCAAAAAAAATGGATATAAATTGCAAATTGTGATTTGGGAAAAAGACCTATAAAATTTTATTAACATTTTTTTATTTAGATATTGTTATAAAGGCGTAAGGTTTTTTGCCTTTTTTGGGAGGGGGTCTGACGAGAGAAGATGGGACATAAATAGTAAATGATTTTTAGCCAATTATAATAATAACAAGGAAATGTTAATGACCATTGTTTAACATTATATACATGCTAATGGTATTGGCAAAAGTAACTTGGATATAAATTTTAATCAGTGAGTTGGAAAAAAAAGGGGGGGAAGGCCTAGAAACTTTATTAATTGACTTGTACTTAAAAGCTGCTATAAAGGTGTAATGTTATTGGAGGATTTTTTTGAAATAGCTAATGAATGCCATTATGTGGTTGTTTCTTTAAGTATGAATGATTTGAGGTAAAAGCATGTTCAAATAATTGTAGTCAAATGAGAATTGTGGTATATTGATACTAAGATATACAAAGATTTTTGACTTAAAGTGTATGATATAGTATGAACTATAAGTAATGACTGTGGAAGAAAGGCACGAAAGTTATCTGTAACCAATCGACCCGCTTTCTACAAGATATAATGAAGGATGATTCTTTTTTTGTGTTTTTGTTTAATTAAAATTAAAAAAAATTCCAAAAAAAAAGAACATTGGAAAAGATTGCTAAATGCTGAGTTGTATTCCTTTTGATCAGTTTGATTGATTCTAAAGGTTATTCCTAGACTAGCTTTCTAAAGCAGTGTTTTTCAAGTTGGCAGTGTGCTGGCTAGTGAATTCTGGGAGCTGAAGTTCATCCATCTTAATCATGCCAAGTCTGAACAACTCTGTTCTAAAGGGTTTGTAAGATTTGTAGATTTATGATCCAAGCAAAAATATGTATAAGACAGCTACCCTTGATTCAGTAGAATCTCTGGTTTTTAAAAACATCTTAAGAACTACCTGCCATTTTCTTTCTTTCTTTTTCTTTCCCCCTGCCAATATCCTTGAAGTATGCATGTTTAAGGCATTCTGGTTTAAAGTTTCCTGCAGTGAAATGTCCTTTGGCTCTAATTTCTGCTCATAATTCCAAGCTTCCAATTTCCCTCTTAGTGCTGGGAAAAATATGTGTTTGTAGGTGTGGTGAATGAATGAAAAAAATGAATGAATATGATATCCTCATTATTGCACTGGAAGATAATTAGGATAACTAGTATTAAAATCCTAGAAAAAGAGAGGAAATGGGAATAATTTAGCCTTAGGAAGAGAAGACTGGGGGACTTGGATATGTCCTACTTTTCAACTACTTGAAAACAGTGAAGATTTACAGTATTCTGTACTATTTCATAATTTGGGACATGAAAGTATTAGAATTTTGGAAATTGGTTAGCCTGGGATGTTTTGCTGCCGGAGGTAAACTGTGGAATATGTGTTCCCAATAGTCTGTGTAGAAGCTGATTAGACATTACCATGAGGGTAAAGTAGAAGACATACCAGTGTCCATGAGGTTTGACCTCTGAGAGGAATATGAGCTCTACAGGAATATGTGGAAGGAGTGGATATCGTTCTGTTTCTGCTGCCTAGGACCAGTATCTCTTTCGATCCGATGGCAGGCCCAACAACACTGCTGGGCTATTCAATTGCCTATAGCCATAGTTCTCAATTTTAGCAACTATTGGGGTATTCTGGCTGACAAGTTCTGGGAGTTGAAATCTCATATTTCAAGTATGTATGTTACATCTGATTTAATATAAAACATGGTTTTTAATGAAAAAAATCCTGTGAAACTCATAATATCTTACCAATCTGATTTGAACATACTTGATGACATTACTTTGGGTGTAGTATTTTTCAGGCACAGAAATCTTTCTAGCATTTTGTATGCCTTCTGCACACAAGAAAGTACGTTGTGTATGCTGTTTGTGCATATACAAAAAGTAATGCATTGTTAAAGAAATGGGGGAATAGTGTAATGATTATCATGATGCTAGATTTATGATAGTATGTATATATTTTCTGAATACATATTATTTTAAGCAGGCACTTGCAATAAACAATCACTTAATGAGTTCTATGTGTGCTGCAAATTACTTTTTATGAGGCTTGTTTGAGATGTTTCAGGCTCCAGAGGAACCTACCAGAACTACTTGTGCTAGCAATGTGTGTTGCAACTAGAGCCCAAGGCAAAGCAGACATCTGCCACCAACTGTCATAAAATATGCTTTGCAGTTATGAAAACACCATAACAGGGTTGGGAAGAACTTATATTAACCATCACATGTTATTTATGTCTTTTAAGAGAATCAGAACAATGTATCTTAGATCGTCCCAGACCAAGAATGGGAGCAACTGGAACACACAGGGAACTTGTGCATAGGCTGTCATATAGCACAGCTGCTATATGATTTTTGAGTATGAACCATGAGTACAAGTGTATCCCCAAATTAGGTATTATTCTGCAACTCATTAAAGATTAAAGTTCAAAGATCTTTAGAACTAGAGCCAAACAAAGTTACTCGGTCTTGTCAGGATTGTACCCGAGTCTCTTTCTCCCCATTCAAAGAGCCTCCAGGCACTGGATGAGGACTTTGTCAACACTGACACCACCACCTCTACTTCTGTCATACTTAGCCCCTACCCTTCATAATTCCAGGACTCCTGCCTACTTTCTCTCCTGCCCTCAGTTCTTTGCCACCCCTCACATTTTCCTCCAAGGCCAACACATCCACTCATGCATATATATACCACACCTACCACCCACACCACAAAACATCCACTATTCCAGAGGTCGGCAAACTTAAACACTCAAAGAGCCATTTGGACCCATTTCCCACAGAAAAGAAAACACTGGGAGCCACAAAGGTCCTAACTGGAAGCCCCCTGTTCAATTCTGGAGCTGACCAGAAGTTCTGTTCCCCCACCATAGAGTCTCCTCCTAGTGTGGTGTACTTTTCCCCCTACCTGTCATAACCGAAAACCCTATCAATTGTGGAGACAACTGGAAAACGCTCCCCTTGCCATAGAGTTTTCTCCTGACGTACTATGCTTCTCTCCCCCATATCAGAATCTCCTCTCAAAATTGTGGCGCCGACCAGTGACGGAGCTGCAGCAGAGGGAGAAAAGAGCCAGATGCGGCTCCAGAGCCACAGTTTGCTGACCCCTGCACTATTCCATTCACTTTTATTTCAGATATGGCTCCCTCTTGACAAAAGCCCCGTTGTTGTTGATTTAAAAACTACATATTTGAACTACAAAATGAGTATGAGTCAGTCTGACAAAACAGTGCTTTCAGCACTGATATTTTATGTGGCTGGATTAATTTTTGCTAAAATTGGAATTACATTTTTACATAAATTTCTCTGACAACATCTAATCTTGACAGCTCTCTATTTTAGATGTAACTGAGAAAAAATATTAATCATCCACCCCACCAATCACTATCATTCCATAGATCCTAACCATTCCATTCCATAAATAAGAAAATAGTGGTGAAGATACCCATAATATTGTAGGCTAATACTAAAAATACATTATCTCATTACCAATGAATAACTAAACAAACAATAAAACTGAAATATGAAGTACATTTTTAAGGAAAAAGCCCCTTGAATTTTCAATTCAATATGTATGATTCATATTTAATCTAGCAACAGATAGTTTATAAGGTTGACAACAGACCTTTGAGAGTAATGTTACTTATTATACTTCCGCTTAGAACAGATAGTTTATAAGGTTGACAACAGACCTTTGAGAGTAATGTTACTTATTGTACTTCCGCTTAGAGAATGAAATGTTTCCCAAAAGCCTTACTTTATTGGTCTTTGAATACTGTATAATTGTTTTATTATGAACCCAACACATAGTAAGCTAACGATCTAGTTCCAAAACAGTAGCACCTTATATCATTATACATGGTATGAAAAAACTCAGCTGCTATGTCTACATTGCAAAAATCCAGAGGACGTTATTGGTTTCTGATTCTTTTTGTTGCCATCTAGGGCTCATCAAGTTTTTTTTTTACTGCTCAGCCATATGAAAACAACACTTTTTATTTACAGGTGAAGGAAGAAAGTTTATTGAAATGCTGATATCCATGGGGACTTTGATGAATGAGTTATTTGTTGAACTTTCCATTTTAATTTAAACTCATGGACATTGATAAGCTTAGCTGACTTTAGCTGATTTCAAAAAGGGAAGCAGGGTCAGTTCTGGTTTATTCTTGGATGAGAGACCAAGAGAAAATTCCAAGTTAAACTGATTTTTTTTTATGAAAAAGGAAAAGAGACTACATGGATGTAGCCATTGAGATAGCAGGATTCTACCTTTATTCAAGAATCTCTTTGGATTTATAATGTACCTTTTTATAAGAGTTACAAATATAGGTATGAAGCAAAGCATTGAACAAATCAATCTGTCCCTATTTTCTGTGTCAGTTTAAATTCTATATTTCCATTATATTTCCTTGATTCATCAGTAAATATCAATTATTTTCATACACATTTTTTTCCTAATGGATGCACTGATATATTTATAGTTCATTCTTTAGTAAATTACTTTGAAGCAATTTTCTCTAATATATGAATTGGAAAATAATAAAATATTATCTTGAAAGCAAGTTTTGAGCTGAAAATTGGTTTGCAGCTGAAGCAGCTCGCTGTCTAAAAGTTAATTTGAAGAAGCTTCAGTCTAAAAGTTAATTCACACATTAATACAGGACATATAAATAAGATTGATATGCTTAAAAATAGATTTTATATCTCCCCACTAAATCTAGTATTATTTCATGACAGAAATGTGACTTATGTGGGTTGAATATTGAATGGGTGACCATAGGTATGAAAAAAAGTAAAGTGGATAGTTCATATTAATAAAAGGAGGATGACAAACTGTAAAATACATACTGTATATATTCGAGTATAAGCCTAGTTTTTCAGCCCACTTTTTGGGCTGAAAAAAGCCGCCTCGGCTTATACTCGAGTCAGTGAAAAATTTGCCCGAAATGGAGGAGAAAAAGGGGCGGGGCCATGCCGCTGGGTGACACTTGTGAATGGCCCAGTGCCCCTGTGAGTTTCCCCTCCCTCTGTGTCAGTTTGCCGCGCAGCGCGCACCGCACCATCCCCCCTCCTCACGTTCTAATGTAATGCAGGGCTGTCTTACGATTCCCCTTCCTCCCCCTCCTGCCGCTCTGCAACGATGTCCCACCTCCTCCTTGTTATGGCAAGCAGCCACATAGCGATGTCCCACCTCCTCTGGTACAGTGATCCAATGATAGGAATCACTGTGCCGTGTGTCATAGGAGGCGGGACATCGCTCCCGCGGCTGCATGGGACATCATCATCACAGCGGGACATCAGCATCATGAGGTGAGTGAAGTATTTCATTGAATACACCACTAGTTTACTGTTTTTCTTTGAAATAAATATTCAAAAACATTATTGGTATCTATTTTTATTTTTGAAATTTACCGGTAGCTGCTGCATTTCCCACCCTAGGCTTATACTCGAGTCAATAACTTTTCCAGTTTTTTGTGGTAAAATTAGGTGCCTCGGCTTATATTCGGGTCGGCCTATACTCGGGTATATACGGTATGTGAAAGGAGAGAGAGAAGAGAGTGAAAGAGAGACAAGAGAGAGAGAAAAGAGAGAGAGAGACGAGAAAGAGAAGAAAGAGAAAAGAGAGACAGAGAGAGAGAGAGGGAGGGAGGGAGGAAGGGCAATTGCCACCACTATGTATTCTGCTTCTCTATTGTTGGAATTATGGCTGCTTGGAAAGACTGAAGCAAAAGCCACAGCTTCCTACTCATTAAACAAAGAAGAATGAGACGAAGCCATGAGGAGGCTGCCAGAGCTTGAGCATCAACCCCAATAACAGAAGAGGTGTGCTCTCATCATTGACTGTATGTCTTTCCTTGGCTCCACCTTTTCATCCTCTTTGGTGGAAGGAGGTGGTGCAAAGTGTGCTTTAAAAAAAAGATTCCCTTTCACACATTTCCTACTTAGTCTTAGGAGGCCAAAGCCAAAAGACCAGCCTGGGCATGGAAGAGGTGAGCAGTAACCAAGAAGCCTCTCTTGGTAGAAGGAGGATCTGATCAAAACTTTCTGTAGGATACGTGTTGGTGATGATGGTGAACTGGCTAATTTTTTCCTGCCAGTTGGGTGTTGAGAAGAGTTTCTATATGGGGCATAAGAACTCAAAAGATGGAGGTGGGAGAAGAAATCCTTCACTTGTTTTCCATTTTTGCTTCCGGTAGCAAGGGGTTTGGAAGTGTGACCAAAGGCAGTGTGCATTGTATGCATGTAAAAAGGGGCAGAGTTTTGATTGCAGAGTTACCTTGATTTTCTTTACTTTTTGGATTCCCCCTGGGAACCCCCCTCTCTTTGATTTTGCACCTGATGAAGAATGTTTCTTCCTTCTGAAGAAGCAACTGTATTCAGTAGTTTCTGAATATGCAACTGTGCGCAAAAGAAAAGTCTTCTTCTATTTATTAAGACTCATAAGGCCTTCAAACTTGATAGAGAATGTGGTGGCATATAAACTTCACCCATTCTGCTTGCTTTAGACCAGAGGTCTTCAAACTTGTCAACTTTAAGACTTGTGGACTTCAACTCCCAGAATTGGGGACTCCTGCTTTAGGCTCTGGAAGTCTTGGCAATTAGTATGTTGATTTTAGTATCCAATTCAGCTTTATGTTCAGTCAGCTAAATGACTAGATCATACCTGCATGTATGTTAAAGGTTTCTTTCCCAAAGTGAAGAAGGCCAAGATTTTAGGGGGGAATTTTAAAGAGTGAAATCAATGCTTTGAACATCTATTAGTTGCAAAGATCCCATTTTGCTCCTTAAGGCCCTCCAAAACTTCCAAAAGGTACAAAAAGGCCTGCATATTGATCACACATTGTGTGATCTCTGGGATACAGAAGGGTTTTCATTTCAATGTTCTTAGGAGTTTTGCAAGTCCTGTATCTAATTTCTATTTTCTGTGGAGTTGATTCATCATTCAGAGGAAGAACTCTTTTGCATTTTGAGAAGGGTTTTTATTTTACTTTTCATTTCAGAGGTCGGCTGCAGAATACTGGTCTTTTCTATCATCCTATTCATCAGATTACTCTCTTGGCAAAGAACTTATTTGATAGTCAAAAGAGAGAACTAAGGACGGGGAATGGGACAGAACAAACAAGGACTATTATTTTCTTTCGATGGTGGCTGGTAGATTTGTAGGCAAAGATTGTTTCCTGCTTTATTTCCCAATTCTTTTTTCAAAGTGCGCAGAATAACTTATTCAGCAGGCAGCAGAGTTGTATGCATATGAAGTAAGAAAGACTTAGAAGGGAGAAGCAGGGGATTCTAAAGGTCAATACATTTTCAACCTGTTGAGATCTAACCTTTGCTACTATTTACCCACAAATTTAAAATTCCATAAAAAAAAACTGAGACAACCAATCAACCAATCAATCATAAAATGTTTGTTTTTGATGTGTTATTTCAACAGGGTTATTTCCAGGTGTAATAGATACTGATGTAGTCAGGGCCTATGCCATTGATGGCTAACCTTTTCTGGAGTGAATGCCCAAAGCGCACATGTGCCGCGAACCCCCCAAATGCATTGCACGTGTGGCCCCTCCTTCTGGGCCTCGCCCCACGCATACGCGCCCCCGTATCCTGCCCTCCCACATATGCGGCAGAGATCTGACAGCCAGCTGGCGGTGGGAGGTGCACATGCATGCACGGTGCAGCTGAACTAGGGAAATGGCTCTCGTGGTCACAGAGAGGGCACTGCATGCCCCTGTGGCGCACATGCCATAGTTCGCCATCACGGGCCTATGCATTCATTCATGGAAATTTTCTTGATATAGACATAATTGGGAATGGTGATTGAAGACAGGCAATTTGAAAAATCCCTGAATTCTTTTTCCCTAGACACACTAACTCATGTACTTCCAAAGCAGTTTTTTTTTAAAAAAAACATTGAATAGATGGGTTATTTCTATAAGCAAAAATTAAGTAGTTAAATCTCTCTTTTGGTTTATGGAAGCATGATAATGAAAGGGATTTTTCTTCATCTTCTATTCATTTAAATGGAAATTATGTTCAAGCGAGTTTCCGTTTGAAAATGGGACTTTAACCATTCAAAAATTGATCCAGCTGATACCCTTAAACTTTGCAGCTTTGATATTCTGCTATCAGATGAGAATGAATTTGTCTATTCTACTTCCTACCAATATATTTAGTTTAAAAGTATGTATCATCATGACCATAAATTTTGAAAATAGGAAAGATAAGGTGAAAATAGATGAAGATAAACAAGGCAAGACTGATTAAGGACCAAGAAAAGTAAGTGATTAAAAATTAAACATGTACACGGGCGCGCACACACAAACACACACACCTCATACACTATTACATAACACTTTGGTATATGGGTCTCTTGTAGGTCTGCTTTGCAGTAAATTCAGGTTGTTTATTAAATTACACTCTAACAGCATCGTTCCAATATCCTGTTTGATATTTTGAAAACAATGTAGCAATTCTCACAGTGGAAATCCTAGAGATAAAATGATGAAGTCTAATTTGAAACAATCATCATCATTTAGAACTAGACTCAACACCACATTTGGCTGTAAGTATAATTGTGAAGAGAAACTGTGTTATTGTGTTTTTCTTTCACATCTCCTTAATAGAACTTATGGAAATGCATTCTCATTGTTTTAACTTTAAAGTAGTTTTATAAGATAAGTGTAACTAGAAATCTGCAAGGACAGCTCTCTGTTCCCTTCTATCTGTTTGTATTTTTGTCCATTATAAATGAAGTATGTGTTGGATAGGCAGTGGTTGGTCAGATCAAGGATGTGTTTGGGGGGGTTATATTTGTTTTGGATAGCTGTCAAGGCTTCTTTGTTTGGCACTTGGGTGAAGAGGGATACGACATCAAAGCTCACGAGTAGGTCGCTGGGCTGTAAGTTTTGTTTCTTTATGATCTCTATGAACTGGAAAGAGTTTTTTACATGTGAGGTGATGGAATCTGCATAGGGCTGTAGTTGTTTGGCGAGTAATTTGGCTAGATTCTGTAGAGGTGAGCCTATGGCTCACCTCTACAAAATCAGAAAAGAGGATCCAACTTCTTCCCTGGTCCAACACCTTAAAGCCACAGGACATAAAATTGATTTTTAAAAGACGAGAACTATCGCCAAGGCTGAACATTTTAACAACAGAATAATCAGAGAAGCCATCGAGATAGAAAAATGCCCACACAGCATGAACAGGCGGGACGATACTTCCCACCTGCCAGCCATTTGGAAACCTGCCCTTATTGATAAACGACTCCCTAACATGATGAATGACACCAGGCCCACACTCACAAGAGCCACACAGGATGTCACCACCAAACATCCACAAAGAAAGCAGAAAAAAAACCACACTGATGAGGTGGCACGACCAAGGACCAGAAGCCAGACTGCAAATGCACCATTAGCCTCTTTAAACCCCTCTTATCCTTACATGAAACACAAACCCCCAACCAATCAGAACACACCTCCACCCAATCAGAACACAGCCAAGCTCCCACCCAATCAGCTCAAACCCCCACTGGCAGTTAAAAGGAAGAAACAGCCGAGATCTCACATTGCTCCTGGAAGCACGAAGCCTGAAGATAATGAATGAGACTTCGTCGAAACGTCACCAAGACACCTCCAATTTTACACGGGAGAAAACCCGAATAACCAAGACCTACAAGTAACACCCGCGAAAACCTCAGAATATATATATGTCTGTGTGTGTTTGTGTGTGTGTATTTATATGTATATGTATATGTATATGTATATGTATATGTATATGTATATGTATATGTATATGTATATGTATATGTATATGTATATGTATATGTATATGTATATGTATATGTATATGTATATGTATATGTATATGTATATGTATATGTATATGTATATGTATATGTATATGTATATGTATATGTATATGTATATATTGTGTCACAACCCCTGGTATGCCCAAATATAAGAGGAAGCATACTGCTTCCTTTCTCTATCGGATCACCCCAGGAGAACATCCAGACAGAAAGGCATTATTTTTAATTTTACTTTTGTTACATTTGTGTTGCATTTGTGCTGATAAATAAATAAAAGGAGACTAGTATAGATCTATTTCAAGCTATTTAGCTTTCATCAGCTAGCCATACCCTTACTGGGATTTGAACCTGTGCTGTATTACATATTAGGTGTGTTAGCCACTAAGCCACCTTCATGGCCATCTCCATTTCCACCACGATCACATTTACCAAGCACAGCAGTATTCACAAAGTGGTAGTGGGGGCTGCATCAAAAAAAATATCAAGAGGGGGACCATGGCTTTGTGACACATGTACACAAGGAGTGGGCCTCTGATTGAATGTCCATGGCTGCCATCTTGACTGTTTCTCCCCACAGATGTCCCTGTCAACCACTATACCTTCCTCTTCCTTAATGCTTATAAAGGGAAGCATGACCTGAAGTATGAAGTATTTGGGTCTCTATAAGTATATCTTTTTCTCTAAGAAGAGTTCAATAGCAATAGCATTTAGACTTATATATCACTTCACAGTGTTTTACAGCCCTCTCTAAAACAATTTACAGAGTCAGCATATTGCCTCCAACAATCTGGATACTCATTTTACCAACGTTGGAAGGATGGAATGCTGAGTCAACCTGCTGGTGAAAATCAAACTGCTGGCAGAATAAGTCCACAATACTGCATTCTAACCAGTGTGCCACCACAGTTCTAAAAACATCTGAGGTTGCAGACACATATTTCACTGATATAATATAATTCCCTGTCCTCAAATAGGTTCTGAAGTAAGAAGGGAGATACCCCTACTTTTCATCATTCTGAAATCTTTTCATTTTCATTCTAAATATAAGCAATGGAACTTAAAATATTTATAATTTGGAATTCATGAATTCTCATTTTACATACAAATAGAAGGTTTTGTGGATTTTAATTTTTGCTTCTTGTTTTTTGTTTCTTGTTTCTTTTTTTTTTAATTTTAATTTTTTGGGGTGGTACTGTAATCTATTTAATGATCTTTCCCTAAAATATTGATCATCATTAATATAAGAAGCTCAATAAATAAGAAATTAATACATAAAATGTAGTCATGTTCTTGTACCAAAAAGTGAAATTATTTCATGATGTTCCTGAAGTTATTCAGAGCAGTTCGCTACTAGTTCCTCTGATGCATTTGAGGCAATGAAGCTACAAATCGTAATGCCTAATTTTTCAGAGCCTGGAATGTAATTTTCCATCTTTCTTTGTGACCTTTAGCTAAATATTGCAAATGCTCTCCAAGAGCCACAACTTGTTTTGTGCAGAAGCTGTTCTAACCTTTCAAAGCATTCTTTAAATAAATATAATATTTTTTTCAAATAAAGATTTGTTATAAAGACAATAGAAGATGAGAAAGAAGCAGACTTGCATCTCAAAAGAAAATCTCTCTCTCTCACCATCTTCTATTCTCATTCAGCCAAGTATTTTTTCTCATCGGTAGCTTATTATTTTCCATTAACAGATTATAGACAACATAATATGGTAATAAAGAAAATAAATACATGTTATGTGTCTAGCAGTGAACATTTACAGCTAAGTGGATGCTTTTATATTGCCAATATTTTTCTTCACATCACAAAAACAGATGCTTGTTGAAACAGAGGTCTTTGTTTCCTCTGTCTCTAGGAAAATGGAGAAGAATTTACTAAATTTGTAAGAAGTAAAACAAAGTGGTTTCCCTCCGAGGTTAAAATAGAAGGAAACTTTTCCCCAAGGACAAAACAGTGGTGTACAGTAGTGGGATTCAAAATATTTTACTACCAGTTCTGTGGGCGTGGCTTGGTGAGTGTGGCTTGGTGGGCATGGCAGGGGAAGGATACTGTAAAATCTCCATTCCCACCCCACTCCAGGGGAAGGTTACTGCAAAATCCCCATTTCCTTCCAATCAGCTGGGACTCGGGAGGCAGAGAATAGATGGGGGCAGGTCAGGTCAGAGGTAGCATTTACTGGTTCTCTGAACTACTAAAAAGTTCCACTGCTGTTTCTCCAGAACTGGTCTGAACCTGCTGAATATCACCTCTTGAGTCTATAGGAAGAATGCAAAAAATGAAAAAGGCAGCCCTGATTGCGTGAAGCTCTTGGTATGCAACTCATGTAAAAACTAAAGTAAAACAACAACAAAAGGCAGGGCTTTAACTGTAGAGCTTTTATTTAATTATTTAGGAAATTTTGGTACTGTCCATTTCACAACTATCTTCCTCATAGTTTTACCCCTCTCTCCTGCTCTCAGCTGCCCTTGCTTTGAAATGGATATGCGAAAATACAGATTTGCCATGTTCGCAGGATATGAGTTCCTATATACCTTTCCCCAAGAATTATCATTAAAAGCAAACGCCTTCCCTGGGATGGATAAAAGGTTAGAAAACGGATATATAACAAGGATGAAATCAGGATAATTGGATGAAACAAGCTGCATGGTCTCATACAGAGTAATCATGCAGAATGAAACCCATTTAGATGAATACCAGCAGGTAAGGGACCAGTGAATGGAAGTTCTTTATACAATCAGCTTGCAAAAATTATGGGGAAAACACACTCAGCACTTATGTAATATAGTGCACTGTGAACTTGATCCAGGCATGAAATTCAGCGGGTTCTGACAGATTCTGGAGAACCAGTAGTGGAAATTTTGAGTAGTTTGGAGAACCGGGAAATACCATCTCTGGCTTGCCCCAGGAGTGGGGAGGGAATGGAGATTTTGCAGTCTCCTTCCCCTGCTGCACCCACCAAGCTGCGCCCACCAAGCCACGCCCACAGAACCGGTAGTAAAAAAAAATTGAATTTCGTCACTGACTTGATCATCAATATATTACATATTCAGCTTGGTCTGGTTCATGTAAATGGACTGTTGGTGGAAAAATGAGAGACTGGATGTAAGGACAGGTTGCTAAGTTAGGGAGGCAAGTGGTGAAGAATATTCAGGCACAGAATTAGGGCAGCAAAGGATTAGGGGGAAGGGAAGTGTGACATGCTTGGGGTTGCCATTTCTCCCTGCTGGCTCATCATGTATCCAGACATCAATGTTGTAATTGAAACAAATGTTTTGGAGCTTGTCTGTTTCAGCTTTAGTGATAAAAAGAAACTGGTGAAAGTATTAATTTATATTCCTTTAGGAAAGCTTCTTTCCTTAGGGATAGAAGGAAGAACTTTTGGACTGAACTAGCATCAAGGATAAAGTTATAAAAAACTGCAGACATAACTCTTGGGTACGAATTGAAGTAGAAGCTTGAAAAAAATAAAATAGAGTAGACAGAAGATGGATGTTGAAGATGTACTATTAGTTTTAGGACAAAGATAATTTAGCTTGTGATCCTCATATGGACTGGTAGTTTTTATACTTTCAAAAGCTTGTTAGTTCCGGAGTGAATCAAAGTCCATGAAGCAGAGTTAGTCATGATAGAGACAAGATCAGCATGGCATGAAGAACACTGAGAAACGAACACAAACCAATACAAAGAGCATGGAATGAGTGCCAGAACTTGCCAATCAATGTCATTTTGAATTATGATTTTGTACTGTAAAGTACTAGCTAGGCCTCCTTGCTTGGAGCCAGCTGCAACTTTGATAATACCCCTTCCATTTCATTATGTAGGTTTAGACAAGAAAAAGAAGAAGAAAGAACTCAAGAAAGAGTTTTGGAGAGAAGAGACAAGAATTGGTGTTGCAACGCTAGCTGTAAAGACTTTGAAGATTGAATTAGACATGGAGAAGCAGAGAAAAACAAAAGATGTGGCTGTGCCCCTGCCTTATAGAATACCCTTCCCCTATCAATTTGGCAGGTCCTCACCATGTTAGACTTCCAGAAGTCCATTAAAACCAGTCTCTTCTATCCAAACATTGGAGTAAAGGGGTGCAACTTATGGACGGTTGTTGGGGTGTTTTTGACTGAGAAAGGAAGGAAGGAAGGAAGAAAGAAAGGAAAAAAGAAAGAAAGAAAGAAAGAAAGAAAGAAAGAAAGAAAGAAAGAAAGGAGAAGTTCTCTGAAGATAGGCTCAGGCATGAGTTTGAAAGCTCAGAAGAGTAAATCTCTGGTCCCAGTTACCAACTGGGCAACTTTATCCTGGTACACATATATTTCTATTTATTCATTAAAAAAATATCTGAACTAGAAGGTTCTAAGTCAGTGTTTCTCAACCTTGGCAACTTGAAGATGTCCGGACTTCAACTTCCAGAATTCCCCAGCCAGCGAATGCTGGCTGGGGAATTCTGGGAATTGAAGTCCGGGCATCTTCAAGTTGCCAAGGTTGAGAAACACTGTTCTAAGTATAAATGGGTAGACTAAAGGAAACCATTTAGAAAAATCTAAGGAGCATGAGACATTGCTGATGACCACTGGATAATTGAAAAAGCCAAGGAATATCCCAAAATGCGCAGTTTGGCTAGCACCAGGTTAGAAATCAGAAAACTGTAAGGTCTAATCATGAACTTATATAGGAACGCCAGTTGGGTTACTTAGGCCAGTTACTCATTCTCAACCTAAGTCACCCCATAAGAGGAGAAAGGAGTACTAGGTACGTTCACTGCCTTGAGTTGTTTATAAAAAAATAATATATAAAATTTAGAATTTCATTTAGGATATTTTGGAATAAAAAAATCTATAAAAAGAAGCCACTGGTTATTTTATTATTATTATTTAAATATTTTTTAGATTTGTATTGCTGCCCATCTTAAAAGAAGTCTGGATGGCTCATAACAATGAAACTATAAAAAAGCATACACACAAACACACACACAAACAAACAAACTAACTAAAATCCTGGCACCTCAATCAACCTAGAATCAACGAAACCCAACAACCCTCCACAGGTTCCAGCCCTTTACTCCAGAGTTTGGGTAGAAGACTCAGTTTTTAATGGCCTTCTGGAAGTGTAACAGGGTGGGGACCTGCCAGATTGATAGAGGAAGGGTGTTCTATAAGGCATGGACAGCAACAGAAAACGCATGATCCCTAGGTTTCATTAGATGGCAATATTTTAAAGAAGGGACCTGGAGTGTCCCGAACTGAACTAGTAAAATGGGCAGAACATGAGGGAATAGACTAACACCAGTTTAATAAAGTCACCAAACAAGGCTTCCAATCCTCCACTTTTTAAAATTTAATCTACAGTATATGCTGAATATACCTTAAAGGAAATAGATTAGAAGATGAGAATGGTTTACAATTAGAGGAACAGCCATCAACAACCTGCCTCCTACTGATAACTACTAGCTGAAAATCTGCATGCTCCAGTAACGAAAGACAAGGGAGACAGTACAAATTGGGCTAATATTACATATTATAAAGCTAAATTAATGACAACAACCAGTTTTAGAAATAACAATTAAGATTTCAAAGTACTAAATGGATTCCTCCCTTTAGGAGTCACCATCAACACTAAAGGAGCAAGTAATCAAGAAATATGCCATGGACTAAATGTCTATGGAGATTGTCAGTCACCCAGAGTTCTTGGATGAGAAGCAAAATGTCTTTAACTCCCCAACCCCCCTGAAAATCCAGTTGTCGCTTGAAAAAGCACCCTTGGTGGACTAACACTTGGTAAAGAAATCATAATGACCTTGGAAAAGATATTCAGATACTGTGAGATGTCTATACCTATGAAGATTACTATAAGGCAAGCAATGTGATACTAAATGGAAGTGAAACTTGGACTTTGAAGAAGTAAGATAGAAAGAATATTGATGCTTTTGAACTTAACATTGAGAAAACTGCTGAGAATACCATGGACATGGAAGAAAAAAAATGGATCATTGAACAAATCAATTCAGCATTCTCACTTGAGGCACAATTGACCAGGCTCTTAGAATTCATGGGTTTTTCTTTGTATTAGATTTCTGTACGAATAAGAGATATTCTATCCCACTTGACCCCCTGCTCAGTGTAGACGGATAATGTAATTTTATTCCATTTTTAAAATATAACTTAGATAAATCACACATAGAATACAAAATAGAAGAGAATGAACTTGGAATTCTCTATTTCAAAGAAGTTGAGAGATGATGAGCATAACAGATTTGTTTCCATAGAAAAAGAAAGATTCTACTCCCAGATCCTTATATTTTCTAGATACTTTGCCCACCACTGAATTCTTTCTTTGACTAATCCTTGACCTATGACCACAATTGAGGCCAAAATTTCTGCTGCTAAGGGAGACATTTGTGAAGTGAATTTTGCTCCATTTTATGGCATTGCCCCAGTTGTTAAGTGAATTACTATAATTGTTAAGTTAGGATCTCATTGTACATATGTGGTGCACTGACAAAGAATGATGATGATGATGATGATGATGATGATGATGATGATGATGATGATGATGATGATGATGATGATGATGATAAACTCCGCCATTGCCGGTCCCAAGCCCGGATGAGAAAGGAGGAAGGTTGGGGTCAGGTTGGCAACCTGGCCCCATAAAAAAACCCCGCCAACCCATACAATATGGTGAAAGAAACGAATAAAAATTTTATACCGCATCGGTCGTTGCGCGGGTTAACAAGGGCCGCGGCGGATGTTGGGGTCCCTGGACATCCGTCAACAAGTGGGCTACAAGTGGACCAGCCAACAAAATGACAAAAATATAGTGCAGATGAAAACCGTGCCATAATGGCCTGTTACTACAACTCAGAGCCAGAAAAAAGAGGTTATTTAAAGTGAATGTATGAATTATGGAAACAACAATATCCAGATTCAAACGTTAGTGAACAACGACTAGAAGATCAAAGGCAATTTATTATAAGGAATAAAGTGTTTAGTGAAGTTGAACTTGAGGAAATTCAGGCAAATTGCAAAACCAAAAAAACAATATCTCAAGCGGAAATAACTGATATTCAAGACACAACTAAAGACAACTGAGATGGTCAAAAATCGAGTAAAAAAGGTAAAGAATGGGACATCACCTGGAAAGGACCAATTACATGGTTTCTGGCTCAAATATCTGACCAGTTTACATGCAATATTGGCCAGGCAACTGAATGAAATTTTACAAAAGGGCCAAATTGATGAATGGTTGACAACTGGAAAAACATACTTGATTCAGAAAGATGCAACTAAAGGAACAACACCTGAAAACTACAGACCAATAACATGCTTGCCAACAACCTTCAAATTACTCACAGGCATTATTGCAGATAACATGATGGATCATTTGGAAACAAACAACATCTTGCCAGTAGAGCAAAAAGGCAACAAAAGAAGGAGCAGGGGCACAAAAGATAAGCTCCTAATTGATAAAATGATATTAGAAAATTGTAAGAACAGAAAAACGAACTTGAATATGGTCTGGATTGATTACAAAAAGGCATTTGACTCACTGCCACATAGTTGGATCATAAAATGCTTAGAAATAACTGGCATTAGCAAAAATATTACATCCTTTACTGAAAAGGCGATGAAACAATGGAGAACTGAGTTGGCAGTAGAAAATGAGATCTACGGAATGGTTAATATCAAGCAAGGAATTTTCCAGGGTGATTCACTTTCACCTCTTCTCTTCATCATCGCAATGATCCCACTATCAGTAATCTTAAAAAAAAAATATGAAATTAGGCTACCAAACAGCCAAAGAAGCTGAAAAAATTTCACATTTACTATATGTGGATGATTTGAAACTCTATGGAAAGTCAGAAATAGAAATCCAATCATTGACAAACACAGTCCGAGTATTCAGCACTGATATTTCAATGCAGTTTGGCACGAAAAAATGTGCCACTGTATCCATAAAAAGGGGCAAAATCACTGCATGTGAAGGAATTGAAATGCCCAATGGCCAACTAATTAAATGCAATGAAAATGAAGCCTACAAATACTTAGGCATTCTGCAGTTGGATAACATCAAGCATGGAGAAGCAAAAACTATTGTCAGGCAAGAGTACACCAACAGAGTTAGGAAAATTTTTAAATCTAAATTAAATGGTGGAAATACAATCAAGGCCATAAATACCTGGGCAATACCAGTTATAAGATACACAGCTGGTATAGTTAACTGGAGACAAGCTGATTTGGACATTTTGGACCGAAAAACCAGGAAACTAATGACAATGCACTACAGTTTACATCCACGTGGTGATACTGATAGACTGTACCTGCCCCGAAAATCAGGTGGCAGAGGATTATTACAAGTGAAGCAAACAGTTGAAGAAGAAAAACATGTACTGGCTGATTATTTAAAATAAAGTCAAGAACATCTATTAATCGAAGTAAAGAAAAAAAATCTACTGAAGGCCCAACAGACGAAACAAGAATACAGAAAAGATGTGATAAATTCAAGAATGGAGAGTTGGCAGAGCAAAGCACTGCATGGCCAATTTCTGGAAAAAATAAAAGATAAAGTGGACAGTGAACAAACTTGGTTATGGTTAACAACAGGTACATTAAAGAAAGAAACAGAGTCACTAATCCTGGCTGCGCAAGAACAAGCTATCCGCACAAATGCCATTAAGGCCAAAATCAAAAAATCCTCTGATGATGCCAAATGCAGACTTTGCAAAGAAGCTGATGAAACTGTTGATCACATACTCAGCTGCTGTAAAAAAATTGCGCAGACTGATTATAAATTGCGGCACAATTCAGTAGCACAAATGATCCATTGGAATTTATGCAAAAATTATAATATTAAAACAGCAACAAACTGGTGGGAACATCAGCCTGAAAAAGTCACTGAAAATCAGATGGTCAAGATCTTGTGGGATTTCCGTATACAAACGGACAAAATACTGGTGCATAATACACAAGGCATCACACTGGTTGAGAAAAATAAGGTCACAATCATAGACATCGCAATACCAGGTGATAGCAGGGTCGCCGAGAAGGAACATGAAAAAATAGCAAAATACCAGGACTTAAAAATCAAAATTCAACGACTATGGCACAAACCAGCAGTGGTAATTCCAGTGGTAATCAGCAGACTGGGTGCTATTCCAAAAGCACTGGAATTACATTTAAAACAGTTAAAAATTGACAAAAATCACCATCAGTCAAATGCAAAAAGCCGCACTGCTTGGATCTGCACGCATATTACGTAAATACGTTACGACGTGTAATGATTTTCGGGGCAGGTATAATCTATCAGTATCACCACGTGGATGTAAACTGTAGTGCATTGTCATTAGTTTCCTGGTTTTTCGGTCCAAAATGTCCAAATCAGCTTGTGTCCAGTTAACTATACCAGCTGTGTATCTTATAACTGGTATTGCACAGGTATTTATGGCCTTGATTGTATTTCCACCATTCAATTTAGATTTCAAAATTTTCCTTATTCTGTTGGTGTATTCTCGCCTGACAATAGTTTTTACTTGATCTTAATCAGTTCCAAGTTAGCTTTTGGTCAGCTTTGCCTTCAATACTTTTCAAGTATTGGCTATGCATAGCTTTGTTTTTCCAATTTTCAGCTCGCTTCTCAATTACTTCTTTCTTATATTCAGCTTTTGACATAGTTGTCTTTAAAAGGCCTCCTTTATTTACATCTACATCATCATCATCATCATCATCATCATCATCATCATCATCATCATCATCATCTCCGTTTTCACAGCCTGCAGCAATTTTTTTTGCCATCTCCACATGCCCCATTTTCGGCCTCCGCATGCCCCATTTTCCTCCCAGTTCAATTCCCGTTACCCAGAATGGGCGTAAAATGGGGCATGTGGAGACTGAAAATGGGATACGGAGGCTGAAAACAGGGCACACGGCGCAGCAATAGGCAATGGCAATCCTTGCAACTTGAAACAGCTGATCCTCAGGAGGCCGATCCAACCGACAATCAGCTGCTTGTGCTAATCAGGCTCTGTTGAAGCTGAAACTGAAACAAGCTGTTTGCTGTTAGGAGGCAAAATGCTGGGAAGCAAAGGCCAAAGGGTGGGTGTCAGTGGGTGGGTGGAGCTACATTTTGTGTATAAGACACACCTAAATTTCCACCCTCTCTTGGGGTCTGAGCGTAACTTATACCCCCAAAAATATGGTATGTGTGAGATGGTAAAATACAAACAACATACATAGACATAGATTTATTTTGGGGCTTTGAATATTGCTGTGAAACCTCTTCTCCTTCCATCCCAGCATTAAGTGCCAGCTGTTCCTGGCCAATGTAGTAGGATTGTATATGTGTTAGATAAAAAAGGCCACAGAACAGAAGGGGTTTGGGTTGGTTGTAATTTTTCATGTAATTTAACTTGCCAGCAACTTGGGCCAAATGAATTAACCTGCCCCTCGAACAGGTAATCACCACCTGCCTTTAGGAAGCGCTACCATTCTTCTAGCAATAAAATGGTAGTAAATATACCCAAGCATGTTGTTGAGCTGTGCCGTATATAAAGGCAGAGCACAGTATTTATCTTAAGGTTTTAAGAAATCATTTGCGCTTTCTTCTAAAATGGGAAGAGTTGCATTTGACCGTAATGACAATATAACGTGCAATTGAAAATACTGTATACATGAAATATGTATTAAGGGGATTAAATGAAATTACTTGGCCCAAGGCATTAGGATAATAAATCTGTGAAAATGGAAAGCAAGCAATGCTTGGTTGATCTCAGTAGAGAAGAAACATTTTTAACAGTTTATTTTAGGAATCTTAGGAAAGAATAGGGACATTGATTCTTAGCATATAAACTATGGGGAAAACAAAAGGGTCTTTGGGGGGTCTTTCTGAAGTAACAAGCTTTATACAAGAATGCTGATCCAGGTAAATTGCTTTTCCTGGCATTGTTCTAGAGAAATATCCTAGATTATCATGGTGCCCTTGGGCGCGTTTTATTAAAATGCATCTTCCTCAAGGAATTAAATTCCTTTTACACAGGCAATATGTGCATATAAATTAGATAAACAGAAATGGGCTTGTTTCAATGGGAGAAGTACATTACATCGTTGATACCTGGGCTGTTGTATTTGTAATTACTGGAAGTCCTTGACTTACGACCACAATTGAGCCCCAACATTATGTTGCTGTGAGAAATTTGTTAAGTGAGTTTTGCCCCATTTTAGGACCTTTCTTGCCACCGTTGTTAAGTGAATCACTACAGCTGTTAAGTCAGTGACATGGTTGTTAAGTGAATCTGGCTTCCCCAATGACTTTGCTTGTCAAAAAAAATCACAAAAGGTGATCACATGACCCTGGGACACCGCAACCGTCATAAATATGAGTCAGTTGCCAAGCACCTGAATTTTGATCACGTGACCATGGGGTCTTGTGAATGTAAGAAATGGTCATGCCACTTTTTCAGTGCCGTTGTAACTTTGAATGGTCACTAAATCAATTGTTGTAGACAACATGTCTATCAAGTGACTGTAGTTATCCTAGAAGACCTGGTTCTACAAAATAATTGATAAAAGGATTAAATGCATGCTCCATTAGAACAGGTATATCAGTTTAAGCCTGGCCTGCATTACTGTGCAGAATTTTTTATATATTATTCTCTTCTGTCACATTTATTTTATTAAAAGCAAATAAAAAAAATCCACACCCACTGTCATTCTCAAGATTTCCCTAAAAAGTATACATTTAAATACAACTTTCTTGGTTACATGACATTTGCTATGCATGATTGATTAATACTTGTGTGAACAATTGTATGTGAATTTCCTGGGAAACACATTTAAAAACACATTGCTCCTAATACAGGCTTATATTACATGCATTTTACAAATATGTACATACTATGCATTTTCCCCATAAAAGATTGTACCATTGGATTTATATTGATATTGCCTGGCTGGCTGACTAATTGATTAATAAAGAATGGAGAAAATAATTTTGACTTTAGTAGAATTCAAAACTTTGGTAAAAATGCATTCAGAATCTTAAAGATTCTTTGCTACTATAAAAAATGATTTCAAAGAGGAAATAGAAGAGGATACAACTGAAAACCAGGCTGTTTTCAATATAGATTTAAAAATAGCTAGTTAAAGGAGCTATACAGAAAACGTACTACACAGGATTTTCCAATGAAACCAGCTGATTTCCAATGAAACCAGCTGATTTCTTAAAGGATATACAAATAGTAAATCAGAAGAGACAGAAGTTATTGATATAACATCTTGATGGAAAGAGTTCTCTTACTGAACTCTAGGGTTGTCATAGGGGTTATAAGTAATTTAAACAAGCAATTACTAAGTCATTAACTTTAGGCCAAGGCAATGGACAATGTTCAAACAATATATATATATACATTCTGCTGAGTGCTGAGAAAAATGGAAAGCTTAGAGCAACTTTTGCAGTTAGCCAAAGGAATAGGAACATGTCAATCTTTTGAAAATAGGCCACTGTCTTCAAAAGGAGATTGGACATGAATAGATGGAAGTTTTAAACCTGATGGGAAAAGACTGATAGCAGTGTTCTATCTTTTTTTAGAGCTATTATCTCTATGGTTGCCAAGGCTTAACAATGAGGGCATCTCATCATCAATCATCAACCTTAACTTTGTGTAGATATATTTACTACTTTGAGAATTAGGTTACTAGGAATTTCACTCTACCTTCTGTCATCTAACCAAATAAAAATTGTGGAATTCTTGGTCTTGAACATATTATCTAGATTGGTAACAAAACATTGGTAAACAAACAACTAATCTGTTAGACCTCCAGCCAGGTTCCTTTTGGATCTTCGGCCTACCACACTTCTATCTACTATGCTGTTTCTATAGTGGAGAAATGGGAGCGGGATAGTAAGGAGTAGGATGTGATGTAACTAAAATAAAATTCCTTTTAGATTGTTAAGGTCATCCTTTGTCTTGGTACCTCTGCACCTGACTGGAACTGGATGGTGGAACTGCCACCATGGCAGTGGAAGATTGAACCATATGATGGACTTGTGGGTGTGGGGGCAAGATCTTGAACTTTCAACTGGGTATTGAAAACCAAGAAGCTTTCAGATTCGGGTTTTCACTGATGTGCCAACATGACTCTCTTAATAAATTGGAACTTTGAACAATACTTTGCCTTGGAATCTGATTTAATTTTGGATGTTATTTGGAACCCTGATAACCTCAGAGAGCACTAAGGACTCTGTCCAGTCCTGAACTACATATATTCTCTTCTAAAATTAGTGTTCATCTAATTATTAGGAATCAGATTTATCTCTAGGAGTTCTTAATCTTTAATGCTTGAATGCTCATCCCTATCATCAGTTTGCCTAACAATATTAATATCTGAAACTAGGCCACAGTTTATTTAAATTCAGTGCACAACATGATTGACAAAGTTCAGTCCCTGCAAATAATAGGCTTGTTTTCATAATATCTTTAGCCCAATCAACACTGACTCAGTCAAATCTCTTAACTACTGTTAAAAATAATTGTTTGAGAGACCATAGAATCCTTGTTCAGTTTTTCAAGGAAGTGCCTAATGCAGTTTATGGTAGAGTGGTGTTTAGTGGTTTATACTAATCATAAAGCAGCATTACAGAATCAGTAAATATGTCCAAAAAAGAACATATAAACGTATACTGACAAATATAAAATAAAAAAGTAGTAAAAATAAATGGCAAGTAGAGTAAACTTTTCAGTGGTTCAGAAGTGCATGTATACATTGGAAAGATTCTTAACTCTGAACTATTAGTTTTTGCATGGTAACACCAATAGCAGATAATTAAGTTGTGAGTTGAGAAGAGTGATTATAGAAATAAACAAATTTGAGTACTTTTTAAGATGGTTTCTATATGCTTGTATGCCAAAAAGCATTAGCACTTCTCATCCTCTGCCCTTCCGGAATAATTTAACAGCAGGATAAGGATTGAGTGCCAATTTATATAGAAAGGGACACTGAAACTGATGTAACTGATTTAGTTCACTTAAGCTGAGAGTGGCAGGATTTTGTTTTCCCAATAACATTAAACGCAAAGTTTTGATCTTAACAAGAAGAACGTACCAGCAGCAAACAGAAGACATTAGATAGCTAGTTAGGTTGATGGAAGTTTGGCCTTCCTCCACACATTCATGAGAGAGTGTGTGTGTAAAATGGAATACTGATCATTCTGAAAACTGGAGTTCAAAACACATTTCAGTTCCATTTGTGTGTCCCCAATATATTTCTAGGCAGGTCAGTAGATAAGTAGATAGATAGATAGATAGATAGATAGATAGATAGATAGATAGATAGATAGATAGATAGATAGATAGATAGATGATGGATGATAGAGACAGAGAGAGAGAGGGGAGGGAGAGACAGAGGGAGAGACAGAGACAGAGAGAGACAGATAGTTTGGTATGATGGTTAAGGGCATCACGCTAGAAGTTGGGGATTGTGAATTATACATTCCTGCCTTAGGGGCAAAGCCAGCTTGAGCCATTCATTTTCTTTCAGCTGTAGGAAGGTGACAATGTCAAATAACTTCTAAAAAACTTTGACAAAAAAACCTGTAAGGACATGTCCAGACAGTTTTCAAGAATTTTTTTAAGGAATAAAAACAATCCAAATTTTGAAGAGAAAAATAAGAAAAGGAACTAATAAGTCAGAGAAATAAGCACAAAGAAACAAATAGAAAAGAGAAAGAAAAGAGAACGAAAAGAAGAAAAAGGCAATGACAATGCAAGGCAAGGTTCTGGTTTTGTTAATAGCAGTTAAAAGCATATTTATATTACCCTCTCTAATGTTTCAACCTAATTCCATTCTTTCCATATTTTACTCTTTCTAATCACCAAACTCATAAATCATGTATTTTTTTCTTTTTTCAGAAAAATGCCCATCCAGCCACACTAAGAAATATAGTTATTGTTCTTTTTCTAATCAAACATGTCAATGTTGCCATCTTTGCCAATTCTTTGTTAATCGCAAACTTCGCTGCATCACTCATGTTGCTTCAGAAGTTTTATGAAGTTTTATTTTGTACAAAGAATAGTTCCCATACCACTTTTATGGGAAATGAGGGGAGGAATAAAGAGGTCACATAAGTCTCTTATCCAGGGGAGAGAGCTCTTTCTTAAATACTTGAGACTTCCTTTTGGGAAATGAAACTGAAATGTAAACCTTCATTTTAAAGAATGTGTTATAGATCTGTGATGGCAAACCTATGGCACGTGTGCCCAAAGTGTCACACAGAGCCATGTCGCCTGGCACATGTGGCATCACCCGTTCCTCTTCTGGGTTTCTGGCGTGCATGTATGTATGACGATCAGCTGGCCGTGTGTGCAGCAGTGCCAGAAACTGGAAGAATTGGTTTTCTGTTTTCCTGCATGACCATGCGTGCCAGCCAGCTGATCGAAACACATGCATGCATGCCAGAAACTCAGAAGACTAGCTGGTCACTGCACATGCCTGTGCCTGAAACCGGAAGTTCATTTTTGGGCTCGTGCATTACACCCTGGGCAGCTGCTCTTCCAGGTTGTGGCCTAGACATTCAAAGCACATGCAAACCATGTGCAAAGCATGCACAAAGCACAGGCATGGCACATGCAAAGCACACACACTCTCTTTTTGGCACTTGGTGCTGAAAAAGTTTGCCATCACTGCTATAGATGAAAAGGGGGAAAAATGACCTGAATTTAAAAGGTTCAAAAGAGTAATTTTATACGACAAAAAAACCCCAAACAAACCACCAAGTGCTTTGCTGCTCTGCCCTTAGTTCTTGCTGCCATCTTTTATCCAACTTTTCCTACTGATCAACTTTTAACTAATTATTGTCATAAATAGCAGCCAGCAGTTTAGATGGCAATCTAAGATAGTCCATCTTCATAATCTTAATTTTCTGAGACAGCTTCCCCTTGGTTGAAAATGACAGGTTTCCAAATGTCAAAATGATCTGTAAATAGCAGTAGACAATAGCAGTAGACTTATATACCGCTTCATAGGCCTTTCAGGCCTCTCTAAGCGGTTTACAGAGAGTCAGCATATTGCCCCCAACAATCTGGGTCCTCATTTTACCCACCTCGGAAGGATGGAAGGCTGAGTCAACCCTAAGCCGGTGAGATTTGAACCGCTGAACTGCTGATCTAGCAGTAGCCTGCAGTGCTGCATTTAACCACTGCGCCACCTTCCCTTTAGTTTGTTTACTCTAGCCTCAGCATAATTCTCTCTCTGTGGTTGACACCTGAAACAAATATTCTGATCTCATTACCAACTGACATTATGCTCATGGGAAAAATCATTCCTGTGACAGAAATATTGATTATATAAAGACTTAATAGACATAAAACCTCAATTGGAGGTTATGGACTATAATCTACTATGTTGGTCTAGGGCAGGCTGTTAGACAAATGTTTTTCAGCTTGTCGGTCTAAAGGTGTGTGAGAATGATTCCTGTGCTTCTGTGCCAAGATAGAATTAGAAATGGGGTTTTATGATACTTATTCCAGTCCTTTAAACCATTAACTCACACAATCTCACATACATACATACCAGTGGTGAGATTCAAATAATTTAACAACCGGTTCTCTGCCCTAATGACCATCTGGGTAGGTGGGCCTCGGTGGTCATGTGACTGGGTGGGCGGGGCCAACTCAAGTTCACTCAGGTCAATGCACGCTTCACCTTAGCTGTTACAATGTAATAAGGGTTAACTGGAGAGGCAGTTTCTGTAATCAGGGCAATAAAGATTAGGCTACAAACAACAACAGAATGTTTCCTTCCTGCCTTCCTTACATGATTAGCCCTGTAAAGTGGAAAAAAACAAAAGGAGATTTCTTCCAACAATTGGTTCTCTGAACTTAGAAAGTTACCAATTGTTTCTCCTCAATAGGTGCGAACTGGCTGAATCCTACCACTGATACATACATACATACATAACATACATACATACATACATACATACATACATACATACATACATACTAAGACTTTGTCGGCATTTTGATTATATATGTCATAAATGCCTATGACTTATTGTTCTTGATATTAAAAAGTTGTGTAGTTTTTTTAAATAAGGAATGCAAAAAGTGTAATAACAGCTTTAAAATACAATAGGAAGTCTAAGGGGAGTTAAAATTGAATATTCAAGAAGATACTTAGTCAAATCATTTGGATATGCAGTGTACCATAATTGCTAAGCATTCTAATACTTAGTGATATGTCTGTATTACTGCACAAAGAACACAGGGCATAGTTAAGCTTATTGTAGATCATATTTCTTTAAGCTCTACACAATGACTCAGATAAACTTTGTAAAACTTACTCAACCCCTTTTACCCACAGAAGTCGTAAATACATGAGACTATGATACTGAACAGCAGGTGGGTAAGCTTTGTACTTGACAAACTTTGGAAGAGCCACATTTTAAGCTATTTAAGTGAACAACTATTATTAATTGGATCTCAGAATGTTTGGTAGTCAGTCAGACAATTAATAATTTAGTTAAAAACAAGGCTGTAAGGCTCTGGCTTTCTCTCTGATTTTCTTAAAGAATAGCACTCCCATTTAGGGGGTGAGCATGCTAGATTTTTTTTTAACTTTTCCCTAGGAATAAATACCAAGTTTGGGGAAAGGATACACTATAGTTTTCATTAGAATGTCATGGTTTTAACTAGAGATGTATTATCAGCATCTCAATGAGCTTCCCAGGAATTGGTCAATAGACTAGACTAAAATAGACTAGACTTGAAATCTTTATTGGCCAAGTGTGATTGGACACACAAGGAATTTGTATTTGGTGCATATGCTCTCAGCAGTGACATCCAGTCAGGGGAGGCAGGGGAGGCAGAGCCTCACCACTGTCATCATGAAAAGAAAAAAAATTAAAAGGAAAAAGGCTGAGGTAGTTGCTGCCAGAGTCACAGTGGATGACTCTGCTTAGTGTTTAACTGTTTAAAAAAGCCTCTAAAAAAGTGCCTTCTGCAGGAGGAGGCGAATGAACCACGTGCCTCATTTAGTCTGACTTTATGATCACTCGAGCAGAGTTAAGCAAGGGTTAAAAGGTGAAAAATTCCTTATGTAGATGAGGCACTTGGTTCTTTCACCTCCTCCTGTAGAGGGCACTTTTTAGAGGCTTTTTTTAAAAACAGTTCAGCAGTCATCCATTGGAGGCTCTGGCAGCAGCTAACCCAGCCTGACTTCAGCAGCTCTTGCCTTTTTCTTTTTACATTTTTTACATTTTCATCATGGCAGACAAGAGAAGAGTTGAAATCCTCTGTGAAACAGCTGGAAAAGGTATGTGGGTCAGAGGGAGAGGGGAGGAATTCAAAATTATTGTAATTTATAAGTAATTTTATTATTGTAAGTAATTTGTGTGTCTCTGTGTGTGTTTTACTGGCACTTTTTTTAAATGTAGGACACAAAGGGGAGGCGGGAAGAGAAGAAAATTGTGAATTTATGACCAATTAATTCGAGTAAAGCTTGTGCCATCTCCTCTAAATGGTTGCAAAAAATCTTTTCTCCTGCCTTGCCAAGGCGGCATTATGGAGGGGGCAGATCCTCCCAAATGCCGCCACCGGAAGTTGCTGGCTTCCAGTTCGTTCCGCAATCTGTGGCCGGGAGGTGAGGCCGAGGTGGCCTCCTCCTGCTCTCCTTTCGGTCTCGCTTCGCCCAAGGCCCCGGTTCTGCCACCAGCTCCTCTGCCCAGACCCAGGCCTTTGCTGGCCGGCCCTGCTTCCTGGCCCCAGCACGGTTCGGAAGTTTAGAGAGGGAGACACGGCACGGAGGTTGGGAGAAGGGAACGGGGTTCCACGGCTTTAAAGTGGTGGCAGGGCCCTGGCAGCAGGGCTTTAAACTCCCGGTGCTGCATCCGCCATAGAGCAGGATGCATCCTGCTCTATGGTGGATGTGGCGGTAGGGCTTTAAAGTGGCGGCAGGGCCCCGGCAGCAGGGCTTTAAAGTCCCGGTGCCGTGTCCACCATAGAGTGGGACGCATCCCACTCTATGGTGGACATGGTGGCAGGACTTTAAAGTGGTGGCAGGGCCCTAGCAGCAGGGCTTTAAAGTCCCAGCACCGTGTCTGCCATAGAGCGGGACACATCCTGTTCTATGGCGGATTAAGCAGCAGGGCTTTAAAGTGGCAGCAGCACCCTGGCGGCAGTCCCGGCACCGCATCCGCCATAGAGCGGGATGTGTCCCTCTCTATGGCAGATGTGGCAGCAGGGCTTTGGCAGGGCTTTCGGAAAGCCGCGCTGGGGCTGGTGCGGCTTTTCAAAAGCCCCGCCGAAGCCCCAGGGTGGGCAGACATAGGGTGGCTTTTTCCCGCTTGCCTCACCAGCCTCACCGCATGTCACTGGCTCTCAGTGTACATAAAGAAAAATAAAATAAAATACATTCATCAAGAATCATAAGATACAACACTTAGTGATAGTCATACGTTACCAATAAGCAATCAAATTATATTAAGAAACAAATAAAACAATATAAATTGTAAAGATACAATAAACATGGTTATAGTCATAAATGGTAAGAGATAGGTACTAGGAAGGAAGAGAAGAACAATAGTAGTACAGTCTTAGTAGATAATTTAACAGTGTTGTGGGAATTAGTTGTTTAGCAGAGTGATGGCATTCAGGAAAAAAAACTGTCCTTGTGTCTAGTTGTTCTAGTGTGCAGTGTCCTATAGTGTCATTTTTGAGGGGAGAAGTTGAAACAATTTATGTCCAGGATGTGAGAGGTGTGTAGTAGAATGTCTTTATTCTGAGCAAAAATATGGTAAGATGAATGCTAGTAGAGATAAAACTCATTTAGCATATGACCTTCTTAGTTAAAAGGCCCATTTCTTAAAATATTTCAGGATAGGTTCTGGATTATCCTCATTCTTTTCAAATCTTCAGAAATCATCCACTAATTTTCTCCTTTGTGTATCAGTAGGAAGGGCCACTATATTTCTAGCTTCTTGCCAAGATCTACATACAATGAGAGATAGCAAAATGCAACAAAGTACAATGGTTTTGTAGCATAGAGGTTTCTGGGGGGGGGGAAACCCTAATTTATGTCATGGCGATAGAAGCATTACAGAGAGTTCCCAGAAGGAAATTTTTACTGCCAAGAATAACCTTGTGACTGAGCCTGAAGCGCCAAATCAGTGGTGGGTTGCAGGCGGTACGCCCCGGTATAGGCGTACTGGAGCCTGCCCAGAGCACCAGCCTACCCACCCGCTTGCATTCCTTACCTGTCTTTAAAGCCTTCGGTGCTTGGCATGGCATGTACAGGGCCTGCGCGACGCTCCGCCGAGCAGCTGGAGCATCACGGAAGCTTGTGGAGGCATTGCAGTTGCAATGGGATCTGGAACCCACACTGCTCCAAATGTTAACAATTGTTAGCTGTTTGATCCATAAATCATTTATAACATATTTTATTATATATTAGTTTGTGCTTTGGTCTCTGAAAGCTAAACTAGATGATACATAAATTCTGCCTGTTCTGTTCCAATTCTGAATCACTGCAAAGGGATTCTTCTTTCTGCCCTCAATTTTTGGGGGGAAGAAAATTCATTCATTCATTCTTTCTTTTTTGGGGGGGGGGGACAAAAATTCAGGGTCTCTTCCCAGAATGAGAATATCATGCTGTCACTTTTTTCTTTCTTTGTTACTGCAATACCAGTAATATTTATTTTTGTAAAATGCCACAGACATCAGACATTAAATTATACAATAGATACAGATGTCTGGTTTTGTTGTATGATCATCATGTGTTTAATAATGATAACATGTGAAATTCTAGAATAAACTATCCTTGGGACTGTGCTCTTGCAACAGATTTGTTTGTTTATTTGTTTATTATTTATTAATTATCAGACTTTTTAACCACCCATCTCCCTCATAAATTTATTTAAGTGCCTTTGTTTTTAAAAATTTATCATCTACACGGGGGTGTCCAACCTGTGGACTGTGGCCCAATGCCAAGTTATGGGTTAATCACCACTGGGCCATGTGAGTGGCTGGCCAGTGCGCAGGCTCTGTGTGCATGCATGTCCCTACTTGCATGAGTGTCACAATGGGCACCTACAGTCCCACTTGTGCAGGCGTTGTCACGAGTGCTCATGACCACACTTGTATGAGCCTTATAGTGGGTCCTTGTGGCCTCACTCGTACGAGCCTCATTGTGGGCATTCAAGATCCCACTCGCACAAGTGTCGTGGGTGCTTGTGTGGTCTACATGGTGCACATGTGCACATGTGCACATGGTGCACATGCACTTGTCCCTCCCACAAAACCATTCCTTCTTTCCGCCCACCCTCCTGCTCCACCCCACCAACCCAGAAAGGTTGGGGAACTCTGATCTACAATAACAAGCAGTTATGAACTGTTATTAAGAGTTGTGGGGACACAGTTGTTAGAATGCAGTATTGTAGGCTAATTCTGCTGATTGCCAACTGCCAGAAGTTTGACAGTTCAATTTTCACCGGCTCAAGGTTGACTCAGCCTTCCATCCTTCCGAGATCAGTAAAATGAGGACCCAGATTGTTGGGGGCAATAAGCTGACTCTGTAAACTGCTTAGAGAAGGCTGTAAAAGCACTGTGAAGCTGTATATAGGTCTAAATACTATTGCTATTGCAGCATTAAAAATAAATGTTTTATCATCTTTTCAGAAATGAAAAGGAGAAGAAGAAAAACTTAAGCAGTAGCAATTGGGAGGAAATGTCGGCTATGTGACAAGCCATAGAAATACATTTCTTAATTCCGTTACAATTTAGACAGGCAGCAGAAATTGAAGGTTGTTATACCTTCCACTGATTAATCAAATGTAAATTGGCCACATTTCTTGGTAGTAGCCCAGTGTTTCATTAAATTAAATGTCCCTTTATTAGAAAAGAAAACAAACCCATTGATCATTGAACAAATCAACTCAGAGATCTCACTCAAAGTGATCAGGCTCAAATTATCCTACTTCAGACACATATGGAAAACACTCTAATACTAGGAAAAGTGGGGGGGGGAAGGAAAAAGGATGACAAGGGAAAATATTACATTGGTGCTAGGTGCAATATCGGAAAACCTGAAAAACCAGTTTAGGATTTGGGAAAATCTATCAGGTCGCTAAAAGTAAATAAAAAGGGCTCAGTGGCTAAGACACTGAGCTGGTTGAACAGAAAGATTGGCAGTTCGGCAGTTCAAATCCTGAGTGCCGCATAATGGAATGAGTTCCCTAGCTTCTGCCAACCTAGCAGTTCGAAAGCATGTAAAAATGAAAATAGAAAAATAGGGACCACCTTGGTGGGAAGGTAACAGCATTCTGTGTGCCTTCAGCATAGAAGTTGTGCCGGCTACATAACCATGGAGATGTCTTTGGACAACACTGGCTCTTCGGCTTTGAAACGATGATGAGCACCGCCCCCTAGAGTCAGGAACGACTAGCACGTATGCCCGAGGGGAACCTTTACCTTTAAGAGTCAACAATGAACTAATGGGATATAATCAATTACTTTAAGATCATCATTACTGACAGACATCAATATATAATCTGTAAATCCATCAGTGTAATGTATATTATTAAACATACCTGCCAAGGTAAAATATTCATCATAAAGGTAAAACAATATACAGTAAATCTCTTCTGTAATTTTCAAATCTAGAGTCTAGATTCTGACTCCAAAATTAAAACCATATGTTGCAAAGCAATTAATTCAGATTTCTGGCGAATTGTAGCAGGGATATCATTTGCATGCTGCAAAAAGGGAAGATGTCTTCATGCAGGGACTGAATATTTTTCAGACCTCAATCTCCACAGCAAAAATAATTCATTATGAACAAGCATAGGAAAGAAGATTTAGATTGTTTTCTGGAAAAATTCAGAATCATTTGTACGATCTGAGATGTTTTAATATCTTAACAAGAAAAAACGGGGGGAAAACACAGCAGAATTTTGTTTAATATACTTTAAAAATAATTTTGTTACTCAACCTGTCCATGTCTCAAAAATGATATTGTAGAGCTAGAAAAGGAACAGTAACGAGCAACCAAAATGATCACTCTTAAAATGTAAGGTTGTAATACATGTTTATTTAGAAAAATGCTGTGTAAAGAAGATGTAAAAGCAGTATACAAAAATATGCCTGTGTCAGGAAGACATTAGAGTGGGATATAAAAAAATCCTTGTGTGAAGAAAATAGCTGAAAAGATATTTATCCTTCTCACATATTAGAAGCTGGAGAAGCTGAAGGAGGTGCAGGGATTTGGGTAAAAAAAAGGGGGAAAGAAGCTAATTAAGTTTCTTTCTAGGAAATGTAATGATTACGACCAACTTTGAAAGGGGTTTAGCCAATTTTGTTGAACAGGAAACTCCCTCGGTCCTGTGGAATTATTCTATATCTAATTGGAAATCAGTTTCTTTAAGCTTCATTTTAAAAATACCCACAGAAATGACTTCGGAATGAAAAATTAACAAAGCTATCAAACTGATTTTTATTCTGGTCTTGGTGCTAGAAAACATAGTACCACATGCACTCATGTTTCTCCTCTGCAGAGGAACGTATCCTTGAATTTTTAACCAAAGTACCATAAAAAGTATGACATGTGGATAAGCTGACCTGCGTTTTTCCATGGTATTTTGGTTTATAGACGGACTTACACATGAATATATGCAGGATGTACAAGGACTTAAAAATACTACCATATATACTTGTGATAAGCCCATGTGTTTATAAGCTGAATGCAATTTGGGGGCACATTTTAAAATTCTTGGCTTATCCATGAGTATACATCAAATGAAAGTAAACAAAGTAAGGTTCTACATTTAGGCAAGAAAAATAAAACACACAGGTATAGTATATGTGGTACCTTGCTCAATAATGCTGACTGTGAGAGGGATCTTGGAGTCCCAGTGGACAACCATTTAAATATATTCCAGCAGTGTGCAACAGTTGCCAAAAAAGCCAACAGAGTTCTAGGCTGCATGAACAGAAGGATAGATTCAAGATCATGTGAAGTATTAATACCACTTTATAATGCCTTGGTAAGGCCACACTTGGAATACTGCATCCAGTTTTGATCACCACTATGTAAAAAAGATGTTGAGATTCTAGAAAGAGTGCAAGGAAGAGCAACAAAGATGATTAGGGGACTGGAGGCTAAAACATATGAAGAACGATTGCAGGAATTGAGTATGTCTAGTTTAATGAAAAGAAGGACTAGGGAAGACATGATAGCAGTGTTCCAATATCTCAGGGGCTGCCACAAAGAAGAGAGAGTCAAGTTATTCTCCAAAGCACCTGAGGGCAGGACAAGAAGCAATGGGTGGAAACTAATTAAGGAGAGAAGTAAGCTAGAACTAAGGAGAAATTTATTGACAGTTAAAACGATTAGTGGAACAACTTGCCTCCAGAAGTTGTGAATGGTCCAACACTGGAAGTTTTTAAGAAGATATTGGATAACGATTTGTCTTAAGTGGTAGGGTTTCCTGCCTAAACAGCAGGTTGGACTAGAAGATGTCCAAGGTCCCTTCCAACTCTGTTATTCTATTCTAAATATGTAGATATGTAAGCTGAATCCAATTTTGCCGTACATTTTAAAATTCTTGGTTTAGCCGTGAGTATACATCAAATATGTAGATATATGAAACACATAATGCCTAACAGCTATAGATATAAATAAGAATAAGAATAATATACAATAACACTACAATAAAAACAATAAAAACAATATATACAATAGTTGTGAACTATACATCCTTGGTACTCTCTGACTTTGGTTGTTTTCTTTGTAGACATTTCATTACACAACTAGCTAACATCATCAGTACTAGAAGGCAGAAAGTTTGCTTTCTGTTTATAAAGTAGTGGTTCATCTAGTTAGTGTTGTGGGAATGTTCTTAGTGGTTCCTTGATTAAGCTGTTTTCAAACTGATTGCTTGTCTGGGTTGGTATTCCTAGATTAAGTTATTATTTACTATTTGATTGTTGATTTAGTATTAATACTGGTGTTAATATCTGCTAATTTGGATGTTTGTTTTGGTCCTTTATTTCCCTTCTACCTTTTTGATTGTCTCGTTTGAGTGGTATGTAAATGTAGTTTATCTTGATTTGCCTGTTGATGGCTGATTTGTCTGAGTTTTTAGTAGTTTTTAGTAGTTTTATTAGAATTTGTAGGCCGCCCTTTTCCCTGAGGGGACTCAGGGCGGCTCACATAAAACTAGGAAGGGGGGGAATACAAACAACAAAATAGAGACATATAATAAAATAGTAGGCAACATGCATTCATCATTCGGGAGGGGCTACTATCTTTATCCCCAGGCCTGACGGGCGAGCCAGTTCTTCAAGGCTATGCGGAAGGCCTGGACGGTGGAGAGGGTACGAATCTCCACGGGGAGGTCGTTCCAAAGGGCCGGGGCTACTGCTGAAAAGGCCCTCCTCCTTGTAGTTGCCAGCCGACACTGGCTGGCCGATGGGATACGGAGGAGGCCTAATCTATGAGATCTTATCGGTCGTAGGGATGTAATTGGCAGAAGGCGGTCTCTCAAGTATCCAGATCCACTGCCATGTAGGGCTTTATGGGTGATTAATAGCACCTTGAAGCGCATCCGGAGATCAACAGGCAGCCAGCGCAGCTCGCGGAGGATAGGTGTTATGCGGGTGAAACGAGGTGCACCCGCAATCACTCGCGCGGCTGCGTTCTGCACTAGCTGAAGTCGCCGGATGCTCTTCAAGGGCAGCCCCATGTAGAGCACATTGCAGTATTCCAGCCTAGAGATCACAAGGGCCCGAGTGACTGTTGTGAGAGCCTCCCGATTCAGGTAGGGCCGCAACTGGCGCACCAGGCGAACCTGGGCGAATGCCCCCCTGGTCACAGCCGTTAGGTGGTGGTCAAATGACAGCTGTGGATCCAGGAGGACTCCCAAGTTGCGAACCCTCTCTGAGGGGTGTAAAATTTGACCCCCCAGCCTGAGTGATGGAATATTTGTCAAATCTTTGGGAGGAAAACACAACAGCCACTCGGTCTTTTCTGGGTTGAGCACAAGCTTGTTAGCCCTCATCCAGCCCATAACGGCCTCAAGACCCCGGCTCATCACATCTACCGCTTCATTGAGTTAGCACGGGGCGGACAGATACAATTGAGTATCGTCCGCATATTGATGGTATCTAATCCCGTGCCTGCGGATGATCTCTCCCAGCGGTTTCATGTAGATGTTGAATAGTAGGGGGGATAAGACCGAACCCTGAGGCACCCCATACTTTAGGGGCCTAGGGGACGATCTCTGCCCCCCCACTAACACCGACTGCGACCTGTCCGAGAGGTAGGACGAGAACCACCGTAGCACGGTGCCTCCCACTCCCACCTCCCGCAGTCGTCGCAGAAGGATACCATGGTCGATGGTATCGAAAGCCGCCGAGAGGTCAAGGAGGACCAGGATGGAGGAATGTCCTTCATCTCTGGCCCTCCAGAGATCATCCATCAATGCGACCAAAGCGGTTTCTGTGCTGTAACCGGGCCTGAAGCCTGACTGGAAGGGGTCTAGGTAGTGCCAGTCTTCCAGGAATTCTTAAGCTTTTGGGGGACTTGGTTTGGTCTATGACTATAAATAGGTCATTTTTGAGACATTCCAAAGATATACTTGTAGGATGCAATGCTCACACAAAAGAGTAGAAATTGTATCTTGGTAGTGTCACAATGTTTTTCTTTTTCTTTTGCTCACTTGACCTAACTGTCCCTCCTGGTAGACAGAATGACTTTACTGAGAGGTAAATAGATTAATGGTCCAGGAATCAACTTTGAGCCAGTTCTCTCTCTAAGCTCAACCTATTTCACAGAGTGATTATTGTGGACAAACAAAGGAGAGAGGATTATTTTTATTTTGTGTTATTAATTAAATAACAATTTTATTTATTTGTATCTCTCCTCCATATTCATTAATTATTGAATAAGTGAAGGTGTAACATACCTAATACTCCTTCCTCCTCCTACTTTCTCCATTATAACAACCCTGCGCAGTACGATGATCTTTAGGTCACCTTGAATGCTGCAATGAAAGGTAGACTATAAGCCTAATAAATAAGCAAGAACATAAAGTGACAGTTTTTCATATCCAGGAGAGAATCAAAAAATAAATGAGCTGGCAACCTGAATAAATTTCATTACCCAAATGAAAAGCATGGTTCACAAGTGAACCTCATGCTTATCCTATGGAAAGCATCGCTGATCTATACTATTTATAATTTTTGCCATCTCTTGTAATTCAAAGGGATCCCTGCCCAGCATCGTTCTGAAGGAGAAAGACTGATGGGCTAATGGCAGAGAACATTTAATGCGAGTTAGATTACATTAGCAACTCAGCCACCCTCCGAGAAGCTCGTGACCCTAACTATGGAGTTGCTCCATTACAATCAATTTCTGATAATACTGTATCAGGATGAAATGAAAGATAATGACTTGCTCCAATTCTTCTTATAACTGAATTCATCAGAAAAGGAACAGCCACTCATTCCCCATTTTCAAAAGTGATCGTTTTTAATCAGATGGAAAAGAAAAAGAAGGAAGGAAGAGAAGAGGTTCTGGCTATATTTTGCTTGAACTTTCCCTACCCCCGACCCAGGTGCTGGCAATCCCTGCACTGCTGTCTTTGAGAAAGAAAACTAAATCTTTGAAAAAGAAAACTAAATCTTTGAAAAAGAAACCTGTGTCTTCCGGTAGATCCTGGGCTAGGGGAATTGGCAAATGTGCGATTTTATAATTCTTTTTGCATTTTTATTTATGTATTTGAGTTTTATTCCTTAAGGTAAAGGTAAAGGTTCCCCAGCAATGGTAGTTATGGTAGTTAGACTTATATACCGCTTCATAGGGCTTTCAGCCCTCTCTAAGCCAAGGTGGCGCAGTGGTTAAATGCAGCACTGCAGGCTACTGCTAGATCAGCAGGTCAGCGGTTCAAATCTCACCGGCTCAGGGTTGACTCAGCCTTCCATCCTTCCGAGGTGGTAAAATGAGGACCCAGATTGTTGGGGGCAATATGCTGACTCTCTGTAAACCGCTTAGAGAGGCCTGAAAGGCCTATGAAGCGGTATATAAGTCTACTGCTATTGCTATTGCTAAGCGGTTTACAGAGTCAGCATATCGCCCCCACAGTCTGGGTCCTCATTTCACCCACCTCGGAAGGATGGAAGGCTGAGTCAACCCTGAGCCGGTGAGATTAGAACCGCTGAACTGCAGATTGCAGTCAGCTGAAGTGGCCTGCAGTACTGCACCCTAACCACTGCGCCACCTCGGCTCTTATGCTAGTTGTTTCTGCCTCTAGGGGGTGGTGCTATTCTCCATTTCAAAGCCGAAGAGCCAGCACTGTCTGAAGATATCTCCATAGTCATGTGACTGGCATAACTAAACGCTAAAGGCACATACAGCGCTGTTACATTCCCACCAAAGATGGTCCCTATTTTTCTACTTCCATTTTTATGAACTGCTGGGTTGGCAGAAGCTGGAACAAGTAACGGGAACTCACTCTGTTACACAGTGCTAGGGATTCAAACTGCTGAACTGCCAACCTTCTGATCAACAAGCTAGCATCTTAGCCACTGAGCCACTGTGTCCCTTTTTTATTCCTTATAAACAATAATAAAATATTATTGTTTATAAATATCTCAAGATGACAAACATACCTAATATTCTTTCTTATATTTGACATTTAATATGTTTTCATGGACTGTGATGATGAGCCTCTTCAGCAAGATAAGAATTTTGTTTATGCTGGAATTTAATCATGAAAGTTGAAACAAACAACTAGTGAAATAAAGAGGAGACTATAAATTGTCAAGAAAACATTTTTAGACATAAAGAATATTTGAGGGAATTGGATTTAAAATTAAGAATGTGAATGATAAATGTTATGTTTGGTCAACTCTCCCTCATAACTATGAAATATGAAAGTGTACAAGGAAATTGAGAGTAGGCTATAGCCTTTAAAATGTGGTTTTAAAGAGAAACTTATGGAGTCACAAAAAAAATCAAACCTACAAGAGAAAAAAAAGGCCCATAAAAGGCTTTAAAAGGCTCAAACAAAGAAAACTTGGTAAAACTGAGACACAACTCTGTGCCAAAAAGAATTCTGTTGGAAGGAATAATGGAAGAAAACACAACAAGGAATCACAAAGAGAAGCCTGGAATGACGAGATAATAAGTGTAGATGACAAAAGATAATAAGCAGATGGGTATAAATTTGGACAATGTGCAACACAGTGGTGGGATTCAAAACTTTTTACTACTGGTTCTGTGGGCATGGCTTGGTGGGCGTGGCATGGCTTGGTGGGTGTGGCTTGATGGGCATGGCTTGGTAGGTGTGGCAGAGGAAGGATACTGTAAAAATCTCCATTCCCACCCCACTCCAAGGGAAGGTTCCTACAAAACCCAATTTCCTCCCGATCAGCAGGGACTCAGGATGCAGACAATAGATGGGGGCAGGACCAGTCAAAGGTGGTATTTACCAGTGCTATGAACTACTCAAAATTTCTGCTACTGGTTTTCCAGAACTAGCCAGAACCTGCTGAATACCACCTCTGGTGCAACAGTGGCACAATGATGAACACAGTGGAGACTCGAGGTCATTATCTTTCTGGAAGAAGACACTTGAACTGAACTGATGGGTTGAGAATCACCCAGAATCTGGTGAATGAGGATAAAGCATCACTGCAAGCATCATTGCAATTATTGAATGACTTTAAGTCAGTTGCCCTTTCTCTCAGTCCAACTAACTTGTTGGGGTTAAGAATATAAGAACAGGAGAAAAGCATGAGGGAATAATAGGAAAAAAATATTTTTCAATAATGTTTAAGAAAATCCCAGTTGGCTGGAAGGCAGCTGAACATAAGAGAATCTTTATAATGCAGGAACTTGAGCTGATCTTTTTGACTCAGCCCTTTCTTATAAATTCAAACAAATGCTCATTATCACATAAAGCTGTAATCTTAAAAAATGCCTTTTGAAGTCTGAACCCAGGAAGCATCATTAAGACTTCAATACACAAATAGCTTGTCACATTTTGCCTTCAAGCATGCATGCACCTGCAGTACTGGAAAATAAAACAAAGCACTTCAGTGTTTCAGAGTACAAGCCCTCAAAAAGTAGAATACTTACCATAAGTTGGTCCATCCAGGAAACATTGCTTTGGTATGAAAGATATAAAGGGAGGGAAGGCTACTGTTTTTTCAGTAGCTCTATCAGTTTATAGCTGATATAGTAGATGTGAATAGTGAAGAATAAAAAAGTTCTTTGAATAAAATAATGTTCTTTTCATATGCAGATGCCTCTGCCTTGCTTGGCCTTCTAATTAGCTTTGATTATAAGAAGCAACAGAGTGGAATGCCTGGTCATTCTAATTAAAATGATCTGTATCCATATTGTAAGCCATTTTGTGCAACAACAGCAGAATGGCATAATGGTACAATTTCATGAAAATATTTGCCTAGGTTCACCTACTCAACATTCAGGAAATAGAGGCTCTAGATTGTTCTTTTGGCACAAACCATGTGTCAGGCCTGCAATTATATCCCTTTTAGGATCTTTGGCCTGCCACACTCTCTCTTATTTCATTATGCTGTTTCATTAGTGTAATAGTTGGGAGGGGGGAATAGAAAGGAGTAGAATTGTGGAATGTATTGTTGTCATTCTTTTCTAGAAGCCCAAGATCATCTTTTGTCTCCATACCTCTGCACCTGACCGGAACCAGCTGGGTGGAGGTGCCATCATGGAAGAAGAAGATTGGACTATGTGATGGATTTGTGGATGTGGGGACAAGATCATGAACTTTCAACTGGGTGGGAATCCTAGGTAACTTCCAGAATTCGGATTCCACAGATGTGTCAAGATGTCTGACTTATTAAATTGGAACGTTAAGGATCATTTTGCCTTGTATTCTGATTTAATTCTGCACGATACTTGGAACGCTGACACCATGCACATTTTGGTTCCAAAGAAATGTTTTCATAAGGTGGATACCATGGCAACAAATTACACCATCCACAAATTCTGACACTATAATACAAGGTCCCAGCTGGAACACACTTGTTATACTATTGATTGAAAACTAGATCAAAGTTTTATATTGGAAGTTGGGTGATGTGGAAAAACATTCTAATAATGAGTCATCTGAAGCCAACGAATTGAGATGCTCTAACTCAGGGCTGTCAAACTCCTGGCCCATGGGTCGAATGCATCCCATGTTGGCCATGCCCATGCTGGGTTTAGCGAAGGGGAAAAAAAAGTCCCGATACATCATGTGACACCACCATGCAGATGTGGGTTGCTGCTGCTCTAACTTTAACACAGATCTCAATAAAGATAAGGGACTCAGGACAGAATAGAAACTGGAGTGTTAGATTTGGCCCAGAAGAACTGAGGATCAAACCCTATATGTGTGTGAAGCTCACTGGGTGGATTTTATGAGATCATTGTTATGAGAATAATATAATAGCACTCTTACCTTGAACTCAGTGGTGGGATTCAATTTTTTTTACTACCAGTTCTATGGGGTGGCTTGGTGGGCGTGGCAGGGAAAAGATACTGTAAAATCTCCATTCCCACCCCACTCCAGGGGAAGGTTACTGCAAAATCCCCATTTCCTCCCAATCAGTTGGGACTCAGGAGGCAGAGAATAGATGGGGGTAGGACCAGTCAGAAGTGGTATTTATTGGTTCTCTGAACTACTCAAAATTTCTGCTACTGGTTCTACAGAACTGGTCAGAACCTGTTGCCCCCCCCCCAAATTCCCTACAACTGCCTCCCAGGATTCCAGCTCCTCATTCCGCAGAACTCACAGCCCTCCCCTGCAAGAAGGAATGCATTAAAGGCTAACAGCATCCCCCCCATTGATGCACATCTGGTTATAAATGCAATGCTGTGAAATAGGGGTGGATTTGGGGAGGGAGGAGATGAAGAAGAGAGAGGCGACAAAGAGTCGGTGGCTCATTGCAAGGCTGAGGAGGAGGAAACGAAGTGCAGGGCTGCTCAGCTAGAAAGAGCAAGCCGAGGCAGACTCTTTGCTTTCATTGTTTAAATTTTGCCCCGCTCGGCTTCTCTCTGCAGCCCCTCCAAATCGCACGACTCTTTCCCCCTCCTGCAAAAGCCCCGATCTCACCAGTCCTCGTTTATTCCTGCAATTCCCTTGTCCTCGTAAAAAAAATAATGAAAGGCACGTGTGATTTAAAAGGCAGGCAGGCAGGCAGGTGTGCGCACGCACGCACACACACCACACATGCACCCCTTCCTTTTCCTTCCCAGCTAAATATTGGAAAAATGTGAACACCCCACCAGAAGAGATTGTAATTCGAATTTTTTGGACTGTGCCGAAATGTATTGTAACTATTAGAATAGTTACTGATGATCTATTGATCAAAGCTGAGAGCTGCTACTACCTTGTTTCCCCAAAAATAAGACTGGGTCTTACTTTCTTTTAGGCTTGAAAATAAGCACTCAGGCTTATTTTCAGGGAGGTCTTATTTTTTTTGAGATGGAGGCAGAGAGCGCGGCCAACCCTTTCAAACAGCATTGCCCTCAATTCTTGTTAGTCCCTTATATAATCCCTACCATCAGTAATGATTGTGTAAGTATGTCCAATAGGGTCAACTCTTAAAACATACACATTGTTCTTATTCATTAAATCTCCACTGACAAAAACTAGGTTAGAGGCTGGTTCTAGGAGAAAAAGTCTACCCCTTTATTTCCTAGCTGCAGTTGCTGTTCAAAACTTCCCCTCCACTCTCTTTCACATGACAACAAAGCATTGGCATTTTTAATGTTAGGGACACATCATTTTTAAAAACCCTGTTGGCTTTCAAAAGCTTGAAAGTTTGAAGTTTGAAAAACTTCATTTGAGAGCTCAAGGTCTATGCACAAAGCTTGGAAGTATAAAAAGAAATCTTGCGTCTGAACTCATGAAAATTCATAAACCATTGCCTATTTTTATGCTAAATAATGTAAAAACAAAGTCTGGATGTCAGCGAATAAATCTGGAAAGTTACTAGAATCAAGCATTTAATATAGTCCCAGCCACCCACCTATTCAGTTGTGCATATACACATCGTATCTGGCTTCAGAACAGCCAATGGATAAAACCAGAGAGTCAGTCCTTTCTATATGTCTAATCCCATCTTGGCTCATCTAAATGTTTATATTCCAGTCACAGCTGCATGTTTAGATCTTCTCATGATGCAAGTTGTTAGGAATATAATCTAGCCGGTTGGGTTGGCAATATCTAAATCATGTAACAATGTTGTAACTGTTTCTTTAAATCATACTGTGAAATGTGATTGGTTGCTGTTTTCCTCAATTGGGCATAAGAGGGAGCCAGAATGCCTGTTAGTTCTCTCTCTGTTTGTTAGATGCTGGGCTTATCTGGAAGTGCAGTGAGCTATTGTAAGTTTTGCAACTATTAGCAAACTTTGTGTACTGAACTGATTATATGATACTAGACTATGTTATTTGGATTATCCCTTAACTGAAAGACATTGATGACTGACTGTTTTACCCGTGTATGAATTGGACTGTTTGATGGACTCTGATACCTCTATTTCCACGAAAGTAAAAGCCTATTTAAACTGCAGTGTCTCTGTATGCTGGTTTGTGTGTTCTCCAACACAACTCTCACAACACTTCACTGAACGTATTGGCTCTCCCAACCAGGAGCTTACCTAACAAAAGTAATTCAGGAAGTTGGTTAACTGCAGATCATAGGTATAGCTGAATCTATACTGGGTTAGACTGATGAGTCAATTAATTTTCAGGGATTCAGTTTAATCCAAGCAATCATACCATGTGCATGTTAAGTTAAGTCCATGCAATCAGTCATATTATAGGATGAGCTATATCAATTATCCTGTTTTGAATATCCACCCTCCCTCCAGTTTTTCAACTGTTCTGGGAAAAAAATTGAAAAAAATACAAACATCTCAATTGTTGTTGCTAAGGCCTAATAGGCACAGAACATACAGAATACACTTTACAACCAACTGATTGGTTGCAGGATCAAAAACATAAGTAGTTCTGCCTTTTTTGCCCAATAAAGACAGTGCTAGTGAAATAATGAAGCTTCAACAGTATTTTCATGGCACAAGATACAGCTACCATATTTTCCCAAAAATAAGACAGGGTCTTATTTTCTTTTGACCCCTGAAATAAATGTTTGGCCTTATTTTTGGGGAGGTCTTATTATTTTTGAGGTGCAGGAGGTGGTGAGCATGGTCACCTCATGGCTGCTGCTGCATTGCAATATTTTTGGGGAGGGCTTGTTTTAGTCCATGCGCTCAAAAGCCCGATTGGCCTTTTTTATCCAGGATGTCTTATTTTCAGGGAAACAAGGTATTAGATCTGATCTGCAAAAATCCAGATCACCACCAGATAACATCAAAGAGATTTTCTCTATGTCTTGCTGCTATCTAGTGGCCATCTAGAACATCTTTAGGGATACCAGACAGTTCCAGACAGGCAAGAATCTAGTTTTTTACAAAACAGTTATTTTGACCTAGTAGGTTATGCCTAGCATCTATGTTTGCTGGGATTCAGGGAAATAAAAAAAGAGGAAGAACTGACATCTGAATGCACAAGGATCAAACAAATTATGGAACTATTCTTGAAAGAGGTATAAGTCAATAGTAGAGACAGGTTGAGATGGAAAACTGTTCTGACCCCCTCCTCCATCTAATAATGAAAGGCAAGACAAGCTTAACTGGAATGTACTTTAATAGCAAGAAACCAAAACCTCGGTGGCTGAAAGCCAAGCATAACAAATAGATAAGGACCTTGGCAGCAACTCAGACAAACCTTGCCAGCAATCCAGCCTGCCAAGTTAGTTACAAAAGTTTTCTTTAGTCAATGCTTTGACTTCTGCAAGAGGGGCGTGTGCCCAACAGTCTTTTTATAGTCTGGAGAGGGGCCTAATGACCACCAGCTGAGTGCAATTACCTCCTGTACTTGCGTAACTGTTCCTGCCGCCTATTAGCTCTTCAATTCCGGGCATCTAGGAACAACTTACTGCTGGCTTCTGGATCACTCTCTCTTATCTCCTCCCCACTGATTCAAGGCTCAGGCACCACCTGGTGGCCAACCAGTCTCTCTGCGCCCTGCTCAGAGTCGGAACCCTGTCCAGGGTCCTCCACATCCTCCAGGACCGACTCATAGGGCCCCTCGCTGTCGGAGTCTGGTGGCAGCTCCAACGGCTCCTGCTGGGCCACAACAGAAAGCATTTGTCCAGGCAGTCACCAGGGATGACAGGTGACTCAAGGACACCTAATTCTGTTATAAAAATTCAGCTAATCACTGATTTGGTGAACCCTATTGCGATAGCAGGTTTTAATGTTCTTATATCAATAATAATAAAGTTAACAATTACACTGACACTCATAAATAAAAAAGGCATAGAATCAAAGTCTGGTGCAGCAGGAAATCAATTTAGATAATTTGTCTAAGTAAAGTGGGTCTCCACTTCATTGCATGGCAACAAAGATTGAACAAAATTGATCTCTTCTAGCAGATAATCCTAGGAGATGGAAGCAAACATGAAGACCTTGTTTGGCAATTGTGACAGATAAGCAAAGCTGTGTTTACCTTCTGTACTTTACTCAATCAATTAAAAATCAAGAAGTTGACTTTGTAAAACATCTCAACCTTGGTTAGTATAAACTTTGATTAGGTTGGATTTTTTTTTCTTTTGATGTTTTAATGGGGTCCCAAACACAAACTCTTCATTATCGCTTAAAGAAATTGTGCACAGGAAGAAAATGAGATGATGTAATATACATGTTAATTGATAGAAATTATTGCTATGTAATAATAGTGAGAAGCAGAGCAAAGATAGCTCCTGACACAGATACATTCGTAGGCTAATCCAGGGATAGCAAACTTATTTGGAGTTTTTGAAAGTTGGCTGCTATGGTGTGGCTGACCAATCATCGCATAAATCTTTTCCTCATGACAGATGAATATGCTTAGTCCCCATCTTTTCCCTCTTCCATTTTATATCTACTAATGTATGACTTATTTTGTCCTTTGCGGAACAACTGGGTTCATTTCTGAGCAAAGGCTTCAGATGCAGTCACTTCATCATTTAAAATTTGTAGGAATTTCTATTGGCCCTACGTATATCATAACTTTAGAGACAGAGGTTAAAATGTACCTATAACTGCTGTGAAGAAATATAGGAAGTCACTGCATCTTTTATTTTTTTTCTTTCTTTTCTGTTTTTCTTGTTTTGCTTTCTCATTGCTTTTTCTTTTTTCTTCCTCACTTTATATTAACTGATATTAGTTTTTATCTTCTTTAAAAAAATTAAATAACACATATATAGAAAAAGATTTAAAAAGGTGTGTTGCTACTTCTGGTAACTTTTCTGCTGACACAAGGACCAGAAAGATGAGCTTTTATGGATTTATTTATAGATAAGAGATGGGGTACAGGATCTCTCATATATCTCTTCTTTTTAAAGCTTAGATTGCATTTACAGTTTGCTATTGTAGCAAAAAAAACATTAAATATATGTATGTGTAGCTAGATACATAGAAATGGCTAGTTAGTCTACTTTCAGAAACTAATTAATTCATATTGATTTTGGAGAGTGTCTTGTAATTTTCTGACTCAAATGCTGGACTTTGAACATTTGGTTATTCTGTGAAATGTGGATATGTCCAAGACCTTTTAGTCAATAATTTTGAATATTTCTTACTTTGTTGATCTCTCTAGCAGTGATATTTTTATATTTTTACCCTTTGTAAAAATATTAGCCTGTTGCTGCATTGACTAGAATATCTATAGGCAGTTTTCATTAATGATGATCTAATTGGATAATAAGTGTCTGGTGGTGCAGTAGTTAGAATGCAATACTGCAGGTTATTTCTGCTGACTGTCGGCTGCTAGCAGTTCGGCAGTTCGATTCTCACCAGATCAAGGTTGACTCATCCTTCCATCTTTCTGAGGTGGTAAAATGAGGACCCAGATTGTTGAGGGCAATATGCTGACTCTGTAAACCACTTACAGAGGGTTGTAAAGCACTGTGAAGCAGTATATAAATCTAAGTGCTATTGCTACAAATATGTGGTTCAAAATGTATTGTTCTGATTTTTTGAAATGCATCTATGGGCAAATAATATTAGATTGGGTAAATTTATCAACAGTCTTGTCCATTGCAATTTTTATTCCAAGCACCCAATTATGACCTTTAATTGGTTCTGCTTCATTTGGCTGTTTGAATAAGTATTTTATCTATCATTGAACCTCTTGCCATTTAAGTCCATTACATTTCTAGCAATATTTGTCACTATCCAGTTTTCTATACCTTACGGAATTGTGTAAGGATCTTCAATGTCTGTTTCTTATCTTATCCTAATATCCCACAAAGTATTTTTTTTCCTAGTAGGGGCAGATCCAAGTTGTTCCTTTCTGAGTTACAACCAGTTCTGCTATTTTTATTTTTATTTTGAAATCCAGCAATTGGATATATATCCATATTTTAAATGCAGGTTTGCTGTATACTTCTGCATTATGGTATTGTAGGTGGATTATTTCATCATGCACTCTGAAATAAAAACTGAATTTGCATCGCATGTTCTCTCTGACAACTGTGCAGTTGTCTCAATCGTGCTCTTGCTTTGTTGATAAAGGCCTGTGTTGTGGCCTGCCAGTGGCCAGCAGATCTAGTGGCAGACTCAGATAGTGAGGAGGTTGAGGAAGAACATGGGCCAGTCATGGAGTTTGGGAAAGACTCTGAGGAGTGCTCTGCATCGGAGGCAGAGATGGGGCAAGGGCCAGTCGACAGTTATCAGCTGCCTTTGGAGTCAGATATCAGTGGAGCAGAACAGTTGGAGCCTGTTCCTGATGTGCGCATGTGCAGAGCCACAAGGAGAAGGGAACAGCTAAAGGACAATGGTTGACTCAGGAGTAAAGCCAAGGTGCTTGGTGAATGGGCCCTCCCTGAGGGAATCAAGAGGAGCAAAGGGGAGGGGAGTTTGCAGGAAACAATTAGTTCAATTCATTAGAATGAAGATCTGTTCCTGATTTCTTGCCAAGTAATTGCTGCCACAATGTGGCACTTGAAAGATATTGGCCTGCCAACTCGCCAAGCCTGATAAAAGTCTGTAGTTGTGAAATTTCATGAAAGACTGTATGCTAGAGAGGAAGTCCCTTTAACCTAAATAAAAGAGGTTTTAGCTGGACAAGGAGTCTGCTTCATGCTCTTGGGAAACCTAGGTCAGAACAGGCTGCCTTGCTCGATCTGTTTTTTTACACATTTGGTAGGAAGCTTATAATCTTGGTGTGAATTAAATTTTTGTGCTTCTGTTATTATGGTCAAACCACGTAAAGTGAGATTCAGATTCCTTGAGAATCAAAACTTTCCCAGAGACTAATGAAATTTTTTAAATATTTTTTTTATTTTTAAACAAATGAACATAAACAAACATAAAAACCATCCTCCAGTTACATACAGTGTGTCGATTGGTTACAAAACTTCTATGCCTCCTCACCACAGTCCTCACTTACAATTTATATAAAATCTCATATTATCAATCCAATATATATGCATACAATTATTATCATTATTAAACATTTATTTGACTACAACCATTTATTACTTCCTTTTATGTGAAATATTCTAAGTTTAAAATAAATTTACATTACGGTATTTCATCACATCATCCCAAAGCCATCCAGTAATATTATATCTTTACATTGTATTCTATATAAAATTGTTTTAGCTGGACGAGGAATCTGCTTCATGCTCTTGGGAAACCTAAGTCAGAACAGGCTGACCTGCTCAATCTGTTTTTACACATCTGGTGGGAAGCTTATAATCTTGGTGTGAATTAAATTTTTGTGCTTCTGTTGTTATGGTCAAACCACTGAAAGTGAGATTCAGAATCATTGAGAGTCAAAACCTTCCCAGAGACTAATGAAATCTTGATGAGGGTTTAGGAATGTTTCAGTCAAAATCACACACTTCTGTTGAGATTTGGTTCAGCATTGGAATAGTTGATCTCTGCAATGAGAAAATAGGCAAAGAGGTTTAAATAAGAAAACTTGATGACTAGACAGATTTACAGTCAAACATCTCCGATTTTGAAGCATTCTTCAGGATTTGCCTTTTCTTTCATAAAATATATAGGGATTTTTTTCGGAGATTACTTGAACAACAAAAATGAGTAGACTGAGAAGAGGAAAGAAAAGCTTCTAGTGTGGAATGGAGAAATCAATTCCATTTCTTTTTATAACTTCACACAGCTGAGGAGGAGATTGTAACAAGGATGTATTTTGCACTGTTTGGAATCTCATTCTCTGATTTACTTTGCTAGGAAATTGTAAATTCAGATGCGTACTGTGAGCCCAAGAGAAATTCAGCATTTCTCTTGAGATTATTCTTTTATCTTTCAAATTCCAACCTAAATTCCCTTCGAGGCATAACAAGCGGCTAACGAAAGCCTCTGCCTCTACTGCCATGCCTTTTAAAACTTTGTTTTGAGCTTGCAAGTACCTTGGGAGAAATTACACAGGCTTGGTTTAAAGAAAAATAAAATCCCCATGTCTTGCAAAGCCACTGATTATGTTTGCAGGTCAGAAAAGACATATGCTGACATGCATACACATTTGTGTGTGTCTATGTGTATGCAGTTCTTTAAGTGAGCTTTGCTGAGAAGCATTGCTTTCCAGAAGTGTATAATCTTCTGTTTGAATAGTGGAAAAGTCACAAAGATGGCATCTATCTGTCTGTCTGTCTGTCTGTCTGTCTGTCTATTTATCTATCTATCTATCTATCTATCTATCTATCTATCTATCTATCTATCTATCTATCTATCTATCTATCTATCTATCTATCTATCCAACGTAGCCACCCATCTCACAAACAAATTACTCTGGGCAGCATACAACAGGGCTAGAAAAAATATTAGAGTCTTTAGTCTCCCCTAATCTCCAGAAGGGGAGAAATAGCAGTAAATAAGGAAATAAATAAAGAGAGAGCAGCACTGAACTAGCTAGTGACAACTAATAAAGACACAGAAGAGGAACACACACACCGCCCCGGGGAAGAATGGTGCAGTAGGATTCATTGAGAAGAAAAATGTGTTTGACTGTGCCACGGAAGACGGCAGTGAAATTAGCGTCACAAAATGATGGCATATTCTACCAAAACAATTTGAGAGGCAGGTGATGGAATTCCTGGAAAAGCGTCTGTTTTACAATTATGGGAGGCAAAGCACACATCTTATTCTGAAGTATAGCTGCCTTACAAAATCACTTGCCCTCCAACTAGCAGAAAGAGTGAGTGCATGGATCTTTAGTGCACGGATCATGATTGATCCCAGAGTTTTTCATCTTTCCTAAGCACAAACACAAAGCAGCAGGGTCACAGCGGTGTATTAGCTGAAATTACGAAATTGTCTAGACATCAGTGTCCGTGGAGCAGGAATTGGAGATCAAAAACAAACATTGAAAAGCAAGATGGCAGTCACAGCAGTACAATTGTGCATGCACAAATGTTGCACCTATGTACAAGGGTACAGGGCTTGGATTGTATTACTACAAACACCATCTTTCCTGATTTGTCCCCTACAGATGTTGGATAGATTTCCACAAACAATTGACTAGGCCTAGAAAGACCTGCCCCTCGCAGAGGCCCGAAAAGGCAGGTCTTTTATTGTGATTATACAACAAAAGCCCCACATTCTATAAAAGTGGTTGCAGAGTGACATCAAAACACATATTTGAACTTCCCAAATATAGATGTCTTATTTATACAAACAATCTCCTATTTTCTGTGATTTCCCATTTACATTTAGTTGGTTTGTTCTTCCTCATACTTGCCCATCCTGCATTAACTATAGCTGTATTCTTAGCAGCCACTAACCATGTTTAAGATGTTGCTACTTTGACAAGATGAAAGGGAATGTTGATGTACTCACCAGAAACTTCAACTGGAAGGTATCCTGGCTTGTTTCATGAAGTACAGGGCGGGGCATACCCTTTTCCTAGGGGGTCACAGCAACACTTGTAATAACAACACAAATAATTCATACACCATTCGAAAGCCCATCAAAAACTGAGTTTATTGACACGATTTAATAGTCAGTATAACCACCATTAGCCCTTCGAACAGCATTCAAACGAGGTGGATAAGAACACAACAAATCTTCAAACAGTTCCGTTCGATTTTCCAGATTTTTCAACACAGTTTCCAAATTCATTCTCAAAGTTTCAACCGAATATTGATTTTGACCTTGCTCCTGAATCATCAGAGCTTCCACTTCATCCTTAATTATGGCCCCAATGTTCTCTGCCGGATGACGTTTCAATTTGTTTGCAATCCATTTTCGATTGATAAACGTCGCTCCAGCATCGCGAGCCTCTCGAAAGGCAATGCATTTTATTCTGTCAATGATCCTTTGTTCTTCCGAATCGAATTTTCCAGCCATTCTTAAAGCAAATTTAACATTTAATAGCTCATTCAATTCAGTTTTTTATGGGCTTTAAAATGAGGTGTCGCGGAAGTTGTAAACTGCTGTCGATCTTGCTGTGACCCCCTAGGAAAAGGTTATGCCCCGCCCTGTACTTGAAGCGCAAATAGCTTTGAATGTTACCATTCATGCTGCTCTTACTCATATATTGCAAACATACTGTAAACGTCATGGATTATATTATGTATTGTATATAGCCATGATGGCAAACCTATGGCATGTGTGCCACAGGTGGCACATGTAGCCATTTGTCAGGGCACGTGAAGATTTGCCCTGTCAGCTGGCTAGTGCGCATGTGGTTTGCTCATAGGGCCGTTTTTTGCCATCCAGAGCCTTCAGGGAAGCCTCCTGAAGGCCCTGAAGGTTCCAGAGGGCTAAAACCAGCAGTACAAGCAAACCAGAAGTCTATTCCTGAACTTCCAGTTTGCCCATAGGGCCAGTTTTTCACACTCCAGAGGCTTCAGGGAAGCTCCTGAAGCCTCCGGAGGACCTCCGGGGGGAGGGGAGGCTGTTTTCACCCTCCCCAGGCTTCTATAAGCCTCTGGAGCCTGGGGAGGGCGAAGAAACTATGCCAAAAAGGGTGGGAGCACTGGTTGTGCTTCATGCACCCTGGCGTCATGCCCAAAGCATTATGGGTGTGGCACGCCGCACATGACCCCCCTGCGCTCCCCCCACTTTTGGCACACGAGCCAAAAAAGGTTCACCATCATTGGTATATAGTGTATAGTTGTCAGTTAAGTTCTCATTCTGATCCTCTGTTGGAGTGGGAAAATTCTCTCTCCTGATTGGTTGTTTGGCTGATCAATTTCCTATATAAGGAACTCTGTCAGCTAGGCAGTTTCAGTTACCTCACAGGAAGTATTGAATAAAGAACTGTTGGAAATCACTCTGGCCTCACCTCCATTCATTGCCCCGAACATAACATATTACATAAAATAAAAGGACTCAGTGTGTCACAATGAACAGGCTATTGGAACAGTCCAGAACTGGCAAAAATCCCTTTAGAGGTGTGTGATGCATGATGCATAGTGGCATAACCACTTATAGTGAAAGGCGCATGGGCCGCTTGAATTGCCTTTGTACTGCTCTAAAAAAGAGTTCCCCCTCCCCGGGAATACCCTGACTTTAGTCTTTCCAAATATACGTGGACAGGTTCATAGTCTCAATCATCTTATATCATTCTGATACATAGTCCATTCTTGGGGTGTAACAATGGAAAACCTATCTCTTCCAGGGGAAGGAGGTGCTGCTGCTTGCTCTCTTTCTCTTGGCTTGCCCTTTTCTGTGATGGGTCTCTTCTCCCTACCCAGACCTGTATTTGGGCAATAACTTTCCAACTTTTGTCCCTGGATCTTAGTTCATAGACAGCCTCCTAAGTGGCATGCAGAACAACAAGCAGAGATTAGAAAAGCAATTTAAGAAGAAAAAATGGTGTTTTGATGTGAAGAAATTTCATAGAAGATCTTCCACTCTCAGGGGAAATTTATATTTCAGTTTAATAGTTATGGTTAATTTGTCAGCAAATAAATTTTAAAAACTAATGTTGCCCCATAACTGTACCAAAACAAAAATAATAATCATGTATCCCAAATGAAACTGATCAAAATAATGCTGCATCATCAGGTGAAGTTATTGCAATAATATGTTAGAATCAGAGAAAGAGAGAGGGGGGGAGGGGGAGAGAGTTATTCACATTCTGTCTAGCTGGACATTCATGTATTATCTGTTAAGAGAACAGCCTTCTTACCATTTCACACAGGAGCTATGAGAAAAATCTCTGCCTTAGGAACGTGGGAGATAATCGAATTCTAAAGGAGAAAAATGATTCAGTCTCTGTGACATTATCCTATCCTCTTTCAAGAAATCTTGGTAAAGAAATTCCGAAAGAGTTTTGCTTTCTGAGGAGTGAAATGGCCAAGAACAGTTACAGAATGGCAGAATGGTGAGAAGAGATTAGCTACGCTACTCTATGTCAGCCAAAGGTCAGGATGAGTCTGCTAGAACCTTTTCAGACTCCTATATCAAATTTCATTTAAAGGCTGTATTTTATTTATTTATTAAAGAAAATTTACACGGCCATTCAACTCACTCTCGGTATGAGATGTGCCTCTTCAAAATCCAAGGAAGGAAACCCCCAACTCCATGATTTTAGAGAAAAGGTACTTTTACTGGATATGAAGTGATAGCAGCGAAAGTAAAGCAAAAGGCGTGAAGAGGCTAAAGGCATGGAAAATTACATATTGAAAGTATTCCCACATCCCTCCCCCGCACAGACCCAGGCTGAATACTCAGCCCCCAGCCCCCATGGGTGTCATGTGGGGAGCATCTTCAGGTGGCTTCATCCATCTTGTAGGAACTGGGTATGGCTAGTTTAATGAAAAGAAGGACCAGGGGAGACATGATAGCAGTGTTCCAATATCTCAGGGGTTGCCACAAAGAAGAGGGAGTCAAGCTATTTTCCAAAGCACCGGAGGATAGAACAAGAAGAAATGGGTGGAAACTAATCAAGGAGTGAAGCAACTTAGAACTGAGGAGAAATTTCCTGACAGTTAGAACAATTAATCAGTGGAACAGCTTGCCTCCAGAAGTTGTGAATAGCAATAGCAATAGCAGTAGACTTATATACTGCTTCATAGGCCTTTCAGGCCTCTCTAAGCGGTTTACAGAGAGTCAGCATATTGCCCCCAACAATCTGGGTCCTCATTTTACCCACCTCGGAAGGATGGAAGGCTGAGTCAACCCTGAGCCGGTGAGATTTGAACTGCTGACTTGCTGATCTAGCAGTAGTTGAATGCTCCAACACTGAAAGTCTTTAAGAAGATGTTAGATAGTCATTTGTCTGAAATGGTATAGGGTTCCTGCCTAATCAGGGGGTTGCAGTAGAAGACCTCCAAGGTCTCTTCCAACTCTGCTATTGTATTATTGTATTACCTGATATGCATCTTGACTGGGCATAAACAAGTCCATTCAGCTGCGCAGTAGATGATGGGAGCAATCCTCCCTCTTCTTCACGAGACATCGCCACCAGCATGCTTCCCCTCCCAAATACCTAAGCCCCCTCACACTTACTATGGCAGCCGATAGCAAGCAAGCAAGATAGAGGCTGACACTCAGTGATTCCAAGTGACTTTCAAAGATGAAAACCCTTTTTTTTAAAAAAAAACACAGTTAAAAACAATAACCCTCAACCTGCTGGTGACAACAGTCAAATGGGCTTCATCCCATTCTGAGATCCCCAGGCCTGTTGGTAGAACCAGGTCTTCAGGGCCTTGCTAAAGAGTGTCAAGTATGATTTCCTGAATTATTTAGCATACTGTGACCTGGAATATCTCTTCTGTGTTTCATGTGCTGATGCACCTGCTCATTGGTGTATTGTGCAACAAATTCGAATTAGTTAGTTATCATTTTTGCATCATTTAGGATTAAAAGATCACCTAAAAGTTAATCTACATTGGTAGAAGGAAATGGCAGATTCTGGAATAATTAGAAGTATGCACAAGCAATGATTAGCCATCACAGAATCTATGTGTTAGATGAATCATTATGTCCTGTAGATACTGGTAGTGATAGTAGCTTAGTATAGTATATAATAAATCTGTACAATTCTATGTTAGTGTTTGAGATTTTGGAACAAACTCTGGAGCTCATATGGATGTGCCTCAGCATAGGAGCAGTCCTCATGGCAAAATAATTTGGTTCTTCCCTGCTTTGAGGAGAATAAACCTTTAATCTTCCTAATATGGTTAACTGCAGTCCTTGAATTTTTCTGAACAAGGGCAAGGGAGATCAATGTAGGCAGCATAACCAATTTTGCTTCTATTAAACACACAACTGAGAGCAAGAGGAATATTTTATACGATCAACGTTTTGCATTGAGTGCTTTACCATTTTCCTTTGCCTGACCTAATGCAAATGGCAATACTGTAAAATGAAGTGATGAAGTAGAAACTGGGGAAATTTTTGTTTCCTCTACTAGCTACACATTCCACTTCACTACTTCAAAAATGAACCTCAAGAGCAAGAAAGAGAGAGAACATACTTTAGATAACATGCTTTTGGAAGTATGGATACTGCCTCAGAAGAATGCCACCAGTTATATTCATCAGTTACAGGAGCAGAAAATCTAGTCAAACTGAATATCCCATAGGTAAAGGTAAAGGTTCCCCTCACACATATGTGCTAGTCATTCCTGACTCTAGGGGGCGGTGCTTGTTAGATTGGGTAATGGATAGGCACACACAGACTTAACGGTAGCAACAGCTCTTTATTGAGTACAACAAGTAAGAACAATCCAGTGAAAGTTGAGTCTGACAGCAGCCCTTTTATAGGGAGCTGTCAGACCCTTCGACCAATAGGATTAAATCTCTGTTCCCGCCGGAACAGAGGACCTTGGTGGAAACCACTGTAGTTAGAACTGATATCTAACAGTGCTCATCTCCATTTCAAAGCAGAAGAGCCAATGGTGTCTGAAGACATCTCCATGGTCATGTGGCCAGCATGATTAAATGCGGAAGGGACACAAATGCTGTTATCTTCCCACCAGAGGGAATCCATTCCAGTCCCACACATTCAAAGGGTATTCATCCCAAATCGTATAGCTAAAAGTCTGTAGAGATTCTCGGTCATCCAGGTCATAGTTGTCCCAAAGATGCTTTTTCAGGAGGCAACTGGACTTTTCAGGAGGCAACTTTCTACTGCTGTTATTGATGGACAATTGTAGGCCTACACTATCTCCCTAGGGGGCAGCAAAAAGACACAGAAACTCCTTTGGTACCATCTACTGGTTATTTTAATTTTTACAGCCTAGGTATAACAAGCCTAATGGGGAATTTGTACCTGATGCCTAACATTTAATTGATCCCTGAGTGTGAGCCCTAATTTTGAAAATAATATTGGGCTAGAAATATAAAAAGGAAAATCTTGTTTTCTTGACCCATTGGGCACTGGGTGGAATTAGGCAGGGTATGTTACTTTCAGAAGTAAATAAAAAAGAACCAGTAAATATAAAGGTGACTTAAAATGCATGAAGTAATTACATCCTTTGAGAAATGAAGAGGAAAGGTAAGGCGTTAGACAATTAGGGCCTAATGAAAGCCTTGCACAGCTATTGGTAAATCTCAGTAAAGAATTATTTAAGAAAATGCACACAGTCTTAATTATCTCCAAGTGCCATGATTAATGGTCAATACATGTGGAAATGAAGAACCTGGAGACTATTTCCCAGTAATAGGGTCTTTTTCATTTCCTGGGAATTCAAATTAGGATGGAAAAGATGGCCAGGCTCTTATATCTGTAACAGCTTCTGGGAAAGAAAAAGAAAACTTTTGCTTGCTTTCTCCTATATCTGTGAAAATATTTGCCTCATTCAATTTCATCGAGCCTCAAGGGACTAAATTGCAAGTTGTCCTCCCAGAAAAGACTGCTGAGAAGAATAGCAGGTTAAGCATCAATATGTGAGCCCCTTCCAGTAAATATAGTTCATAGGCTTTCCACAAACAGCTAGTCATGAACTGTGGCTCATCTCGGAATGAAAGATATTTGGCCAGGGTATTTTATGTAAGTTCCTTACTTTCGGTCAAGATTCATAGTATGCTAAGCCAAGATGTGGCTTGTTTGCAACTTACCCTATTTTATCAAAATAGCTAAGGCAATTTGGGAATGATTGGTTGTTTTAGCATGTTTGAAGCCAACAATTATTACTTCCATAAATAAGCAGATTCAGGTAAAGGTAAAGGTTCCCCTTACACATATATGCTAGTCATTCCTGGCTCTAGGGGGCGGTGTCATCTCCGTTTCAAAGCCAAAGAGCCAGCGCTGTCTGAAGATGTCTCCATGGTCATGTGGCCAGCATGACTAAATGCTAAAGGCTCACAGAACACTGTTACCTTCCCACCAAAGGTGGTTCCTATTTTTCTACTTGAATTGCTAGGTTCGCAGAAGCTGGTACAAGTAATGGGAGGTCACTCCGTTATGTGGTACTAGGGATTCGAACCACCAAACTGCCGACCTTTCTGATCGACAAGCTCAGCATCTTAGCCACTGAGCCATCATGTCCTGCAGGTTTAGCATATTACATATCCAGTTCTTTCAGAAAACAATTTAATTCATGTCAAAAGGTAAATTTTGAGCTTAGCAGCAGCCCAAATATAATTGTTTCCCTATATACAATTGACCTGACATAGAAAACTATATTTTTAATACAATAATTCCGTTCCAAGACAGATAAGAATGCAAGTTTGTTGTGAGCACTATTTCAAAAGCGAAGATCAAGGGAGATCTATATGTGAAAAGTCACCTAGGTATCAGAGAGAGCATATTTATTTATTTCATTGAATTTTTATAGCCTTTCAATCCAACAAATTTTGGGCAGTTTACAAAATCCAATACAAAATTAAAATTACAAATGTAAAGCAAGACAACCTGGACCAAAAGCAGCCAATAAAACATGGCATGACAGCGATGTTTGACTGTCAGATACATTAACCCCAGCCTAGACAACAGCCTTACTACAGCACTGAGGACTAGGAGACACCTTCTAGAGTATGGTGTCCAACCTTAGCAACTTTAAGACTTATGGATTTCAACTCCCAGAATTCCCCAACCAGCATGTCTGGCTGGGGAGTTTTGTGAGTTGAAGTGCCTAGCATTAGCACTTAGACTTATATACTGCTTTACAGTGCTTTACAACCCTCTCTAAGCAGTTTACAGAGTTAGCATATTGCCCCCAACAGTCTGGGTGTTCATTTTACCCACCTCGGAAGGATGGAAGGATGAAAGGATGAGTCAACCTTGAGCCTGGTGAGATTCGATCTGCCAAATTGCTGGCAGCCGGTGATCAACAGAAATAGCCTGCAGTACTGCACTCTAACCACTGCGCTACCGTGGCTCTTAAGTCTTAAATTTGCCAAAGTTGGACATCATGTTCTACAGTGTTTTGAGCCTCAACATATCCAAGGCTCAGCTGCTGATTCTTGCATGTTCTTGCAGGATTTCTACCTCTGAGGAGGGAGGAGCAGTACGAGTCCTGCTTTTAGTTTCATAAATTGTCACTTCTTTCCCAGAAGCGATCGCATCATCAAATTGACCAAAGGTTCATTAGCCATCTTGTGAGCAGAAGACGCCCTCTCTACAAACTAAGGAGGAGTTATAGCAAGATCTTTTCGGGAAGGTGAGTTATCTGGTTTATTTTTGTATGTGAACCTCATGCAAACTGCTTGGAAATCTCTTGGGTAAAAGCAACGTACATATTCTAGTAAATAAATAAACAAAAAAATAGTGTTGTAAAATGTATACCTTCCTACATAATGGAAATATTTCCTTTAACATTTAGGAGAAGTTACTATATTCAATTATAGCAATCAAAATATTCTTATTTTTCTCCCAATGGGAGGAAAAAAGTTTATTGCAGTTTCTAAACGTAATTAAACTCTGAATCCTATTGATTTTTAAAAACATTCATAATTATTTTGGAACCCTTTCTCACTTCCTTACCATAACATTTTTAGCAAGATTATCTTCGGTCTCTCTTGATGCCTACAATTATTACATTAGTATGGTTTTGTTTATAAAGAATTAGTAACCAGAAAATTGTGTCTGTATAAAATTGTGCCACTAATAAAATCTGTACAAATTATACAATTTCTTTGTATGGGGATTTGTATAATGAAGTTAAGGATTATCTTTCTTTCAAAATGCACTGCAAAAAACATCCACTTGTAAGATTTTTCCTGCTTTTTCCTGATTTTGTAATTTTGTTAGTAAACAAAATTTTGTTGCTCTCTGACACTTATTTCCTGAGGTATTTGTTACATCTATTTGCCCATGATAATTCTGGGTGGCATATAGAATTAAGCAATTGAAATAGAACCAAACTAAATTCAAATGATTTTTAAAAATGCCCCCAAACCCTCCATATAGAAAGTGCATTCCAAGTCACCATTGTGTTATCATCTAGCAGGACTTTACTCTATCATGGGATTCCCCAGGCCAGTTGACAAAACCATATTTTAAAAGTTTTAAACTCAATATATTTGAGATCTGAATGCTTTTTTATTGGATAAGGATTATATAAAAGTATACATTGAGATAACTGTAGGGTGTCCTCTGTTGATATATAAGCAGGAAATATTCCACCCAAAGTCACCCTACATTTAAAAAACTGCAAAATTTGGTTTTTAAACAAGCTATACAAGACTTCAAAGTCGCTACGAGAAAGTATCTGGTGACCAGTGTGTCCTTAGAACTATTTGTGTGGTGCTATTTCCAATTCTTCCAAAGTGGAAAACACATTTTGGATACCTGTCTGATTGTTACTGGCCTCAAAGCTGTTATTCTTTTAGTATAAACAGTTTCTAAGAATTGCTGTCAGCTTCACTAAGTAAATAAGACCAGGAAATCTATATTTTAACTGTTATTGGCCTAATAGCAAAATCTTGCAAGTCCGATTGTACATATTGTTCCTCCCTCTTTCTTATACTTGAGTCCCTGAATTGCTTCCAAATGATATTTTGTTTAGTTTTCCATAAGTTTGAATAATATTTCAGTCCTTTGAAATATTTAAATAACATTTCAGTCCTTCTCTATACAGTATTTCCATCAAAGTCCATTGAGATCTAAAACATCAAATTAAAGAATTGATTATCTTTATGGAGGCAGGTAACAAGCTATCCTGGAACTTATGTAAGATATTTATTTTTCTGAATACTCTGTATTTCTCTTCTTCAACAGGTAAAGGTTGCATGTTAATATTTAAAATTAAAATTATGGTTGATCTTCTCTTTTTAATAAATAAATATTTTGTTCTGCTCTTGTGAAATTCACCTATCATCCCAGTGAGAGCTGGACCATTTTGTCACATATCTTTATATTCTATGACTAGGAATTGATACTATTGCAATCAATTCACTTCTATATCTTTTATTTTTTTTCATATCCAGTTGCAATGTATGGCTGTGTAAGTTGGACCATAAGAAAGGCTGAGTGCCAAAAAATTGAGGCCTTTGAACTATGGTGCTGGAGAAGACTCCAGCGAGTCCCTTGGACTGCAAGGTGATCAAACCAGTCAGTCCTAGAGGAAATCAACCCTAACTGCTCTTTAGAAGGCCAGATCCTGAAAATGAAACTCAAATACTTTGGCCAGCTAATGAGAAGGAAGGACTCACTGGAGAAGAGCCTAATGGTGGGAACGACTAAGGGGCAAAAGAAGGGGATGACAGAGAATGAGGTGGCTGGATGGAGTCATCAAAACAGTAGGCATGAGCTTAAATGGACTCCAGAGGAGGGTAGAGGACAGGAAGGCCTAGAGGAACATTGTTCATGGGGGCACGATGGGTCAGACACTTCACAACTAACAACTACAACAACCACCACAACAACAACAATTACAAAAAGGTAATTACCCTCTCCCATCGGTTCACTACCCTGTAACATTGAGAAACTGCTACTCTAAGCCAAGTAGGTGAGGCCAGGATATAAAGACCAAGAGGGCTTTTCTGAAAGTGGATCCCACCTATTGCGAATATAAAAGTAGGGGGTCATTTGTCAATCCCTTTCAGGCATGCAAGAGAGTTAAAGTTTACCTGTTGCATTGGGCATTAGCATTTTGCCAATGATCACTAATTTTCACCACCATTTCTTGCTTGATATTGCGATAGTGCCACACATTAAAATTAACTGACAGGGAAGGGAATGAAACTCCTACTTACACTCCTTCAATTCCAAAAATTCAAGATGATGATGATTAAAGAAGAATTTTGATTGAAATAATTACAATGATCTGATGCAGCAAAAATACCATTGTCTTTGATGTCATTTTAAAGACTAGGAAACATGTTATTACTTAAGATTTGTGGACTGTGAAGAAATGTTCGCTTTTCTCTTAAAATAAAAAAGTAACAGGTCTCTTTTTCTTGGAGATAAGGGAAGAATATAGCATCTCCCATTTAAAATTGTTATTAAATTTAGGCAATTAATCATGCTTTTCAAACCACATCAGATGAATTCACACATCATGCTATAACCCAGTGGTTCTCAGCCTTCCCAATGCTGTGACCCTTTAATACAGTTCCTCATGTTGTGGTGACCCCCGACCATAGAGGAGCAGTGTCTTGGTTCCCGGGACCATCAAAAATATGTGTTTTCCGATAGTCTTAGGTGACCCCTGTGAAAGGGTCATTCAACCCCCAAAGGGGTCCCAACCCTCAGGTTGAGAACCACTGCTATAGCCCAACCCAAACAATATTGTAGTATGAGCTATGTGTACCTAATATAAATACTTACCAATTTTTATAGCCATCTTTGAGTGCAAAAAACATAAATATGTATTCAAGAAAGGCGGGGCTAGATGAATCTAAAGATTAAATTAAGATTGCCAGGACAAATATAAACAACCTCATATATGCACATGATACCACTCTAATGGCAGAAAATGAAGATGAACTAAAGAGCCTCTTGATGCAGGTGAAGAAGGAGAATGCAAAAGTTGGCTTGAAACTCCACATTATGAAAACTAAGATCATGGCATCCATCCCTCTCAATTCCTGGCAGATGGGAAAGAAGTGGAGGTAGTGACAGATTTTATTTTCCTGGGCTCCAAGATCACTGCAGGTGGGGACTGCAGCCAAGAAATTAAAAGACACTTGCTCCTGGGGAGGGAAGCTATGGCAAATCTAGACAGCATACTAAAAAGCTTATAAAAAGCCAAGACATCACTCTGCCAACAAAAGTACATATAGTCACGGCTATGGTTTTCTTGTTCCAAAGTATGGCTGTGAAAGGTGGACCATAAGAAAGGCTGAGAGCCAAAGAACTGAGGCCATTGAACTATGGTGCTGGAGAAGACTCCAGTGAGTCCCTTGGACTGCAAGGTGATCAAACTGGTCAGTCCTAGAGGAGATCAACCCTAGAGGAGATCAACTTCTTTAGAAGATCAGATCCTGAAGATGAAACTCAAATACTTTGGCCACCTAATGAGAAGGAAGGAGTCACTGGAGAAGAGCCTAATGCTGGGAAAGATTGAGTGCAAAAGAAGGGGAAGACAGAGAATGTGGTGGCTGGATGGAGTCACCGAAGCAGTAGGTATAAACTTAAATGGACTCCAGAGGATGGTAGAGGACAGGAAGGCCTGGAGGAACATTGTCCATGGGGTCGTGAGGGTCGGACACAACTTCACAACCAACAACAATAAATTCAAGAAGCTCTCTGAACAAACTGAATTTAACTTTGAATCTATAGTGCACTATCTCCATTACCAAATTTGTTGTTGCAAATATTCTTCATTGTACAAAAGCCTTTTTTTGTAATTGGTTAGCAATGCGAAAAGAAAAAAAATTGCAATAATTCTGCAGCTTTATAAAGACTGAATTCTCTGATGAGCAGTAGTTTTAGCTTCAAACAAAAGCTGGTGATGAGAATGAAATATATAGTTAACCAAAGGACTGCAGCTGACAACTTAATCTATGCAACCAGTTCAGTTAGTGTTCAGCCTAATAGCCCTTGATTTTTCACGCACTAGCATTTTAATGTCCATTATAACCTGAAGATCCTTGTGCTCCAACGACAGCTGCTCAGGATACACTGACATATACCAGCAGAAATGGATATCAAGGATAGTTATCTGTTCTGACCCCCACCTTGTCCGTTCAGAAACGAAAGCCAAACAGAACGTTCAAAGGAATGTTTTTTATCAGTCCCGGCTCTTGCTGGCTGCGAGCCCAAAATAAACACAGATAAATTACTCTGGCAAAAGTCCTATAACTCATAAACTACTGCAAAACAGGATTATATAAATCAAGTCACTTATCCAAGTTGGCTTTACTCGATGTTTGCACGCAAACGGGGAACGTTGACTTCTGCAACCAGGGCGTGGCACCATCAGTCCCTTTTATCAGCAGGAGGAGAGCCTAACAAGCAACAACTGCTCGTTATTATCTCCTGTGAGTCCTCAATTGTTCCTTACATGGTCAGCCCTTCTCCTGCATGCATCCCGAAACAACTCACAGGAGATTTCTGTGTCAGCCTCTCTTGTCTCCTCCCCACTGATCCAAGGCTCAGCCGTTACCTGGGGACCAACTAGTCTCTCTGTGCTCTGCTTGGAGTCAGAATCCTGTCCAAGGTCCTCCGCCTCCTCCAGGGCTGACTCATATGACCCCTCGCTGTCAGAGTCTGATAGCAGCTCCAAAGGCTCCTGCTGAGCCACAACACTTATCCAATGCAGTCCATAGCTGAATTTTTTATATATTCTTGCCTTGGGTATAGATCAGAGGTTAATTTCATTGAGTCATTGAGCCTTCATTGAGGGCCACATCAGGGTTGTATTTGACCTTGGAGGTGCTGGGGGTATTGGTTGCCAGGGTGGGCATGGCCAGCTTGACGTCACTCATGTCAGGGCCTGTGGTGGCCCGACTGCTCTGCCAGTGAAAGTGGGCTCCTGAGCTCTGTAAGATATCTGGCTGATACCGTAAAATATCTAGCAGTAAGAGAGGATAGGACTGTGTGGTCTAAAGTTTATTTTCATTAGGTTATGGCAGTTTCAGACAGAGGCAACTAGGATGCTAAGAAAGCATTTTGAAAAAGAGCTAAAGTATTTAATTTATGTTTAGGCTGGAGGGTTATTTTCCAAGATCTGAAGACCTGTCATATAAAAAAATGGATAAGATTATTTTCTTTGCCTATAAAGATAGGACTAGGATGAATGAGTAGATCTGGCAATGGATTCTGCAAAACATAAGGGAAACATTTGTAGCACAAATAGCTAAACCTCAGTGGAACAGATTGCTCAGGAGTTGAGGGATTTTTTTTCTTAATTGAAGCATTTCAACATGTTTAAAAGGATTGCCCTTTGCAAGTGGTTCATCTGGATGACCCACAATATTTCTTCAGATCCCAAGTTTTATAGTCCTATGTTTATTCTGATTGTTAATAATGCATTCACTCTATCTTCCCTTCGGCTTCATTGAAGTTTTAATAAGACAGCTGAAACTTAATATATACCCAGCAGCAATAGCCAAAATAAGGGGTGGGTGGGGAATTGGTCTGAATAATTTTTTAGCTAATTCAGTGATTTGTAAATATTACACAAAAAATGTTGATGGTAATGAGGTAAAAGTATAAAAGAACATATATATTATTGAATGTAATTGTCCATTCCTCACCTTCAACTAATTCACAGTGACAATTATGTACCAATGTTATCAAAATTAACAATTTTGTCTAAAGAGTTTGTTTCAGAAGATCTTTTAACCATCGCCACCATAAACAGTCAAGATTCTTTGATTGTATAAAATTTGTAAAAAGAAAAAAGAAAATTATACACTACTTGTTGACTAATATCCTAAGCTTTCACCAAGAGGCTATGATACATCAAAATAACAAAATACAGGTTAACTCACCTAATCCCTGACAACAGATCCTTGTTCAAACAGCTTCCAACAACCTGGCAATATTTCCCCAAGGACACATATAAAACTGAAGACCTAGCTACAGGCAGACCTTCAGCTGCACAGTAATAACACTGTATTAAGTTTTCTTGCCCATATATACACAGACATCATTATATCCCTGAGTAGTTAACAGAAAGGCCATGTGAAAATTCAGCAGATCATGACACTTCTTTGGAACATTATGTTTTCAACATCTGATGTATCATTTGGATTTTAGCCCTACAAGTAACAGAGGCCAAATATATATTTTAGAAAATACTGATTTATAGTCATACTGGTCTCATGGTACATATTTTTTATCTAGTATTAAATGACTTGTAGCTGGTGCCAGCAGCTGTTTACAAAATGGGGATAATGGGTTTTAGATGCAATTGTTGTAATCAATTTTACCCATTTCCAAATCTGTGTTTTTAATGACACTTATCAAAGGTGGGGACTGGAGACTAAAACATAAACAGTTGCAGGAACTGGGTATGTCTAGTTTTAATAGAAAGAAGGACTACGGGAGACATGATAGCAGTGTTCCAATGTCTCAGGGGTTGCCACAAAGAAGAGGGAGTCAAACTATTCTCCAAGGCACCTGAGGGTAGGACAAGAAGCAATGGGTGGAAACTAATCAAGGAGAGAAGCAAGTTAGAACTGAGGAGAAATTTCCTGACAGTTAGAACAATCAATCAGTGGCACAGCTTGCCTCCAGAAGTTGTGAATGCCCCAACACTGGAAGTCTTTAAGAAGATGTTGGATAACCATTTGTCTGACAAGGTCTAGGGTTTCCTGCCTAGGCAGGGAATTGGACTAGAAGATCTCCAAGGTACTTTTACTGGATATGAAAGCAGCGAAAATAGCAGTAGCTAATACTCAGTCCCCAGCCCCCATGGGTATCATGTGGGGAGCATCTTCAGCTGGCTTCATCCATCTTGTAGTAACTGGGTTTGGCTAGTTTAATAAAAAGAAGGACTAGGGGAGACATGATAGCAGTGTTCCAATATCTCAGGGGTTGCCACAAAAAAGAGGGAGTCAAGCTATTCTCCAAGGCACCTGAGAGTAGGACAAGAAGCAATGGGTGGAAACTAATCAGGAGAGAAGCAACTTAGAACTGAGGAGAAATTTCCTGACAGTTAGAACAATTAATCAGTGGAACAGCTTGCCTCCAGAAGTTGTGAATGCTCCAAAACTATAATATATATAATTAAAGAAATATACTTAGTACATTCAGCAAATATAAAAATCTTTCTTTGAGTGTAATCTCAAAAGATCTCAGGAAAAGAAGCACTATTGTGATGTTATCTTATTGTTTATAGAAAATCCACAGGAGAAAAGAATCTACAATTGGGGGTAAATTACTGGAAAGCAGCAGCAGAAGCCTGAAAAAACAATCAGACAGAACAAGAGAATACACAATATATATTCAGAAAACAATGTAGTATAAGAAGTATTTCTCCCCTGCTGAAATCTCATTTACAAGAATGTTAAACTGAGAAATTAAAATAAAGGTTATAAAGAAAATTAATCCTAGCTAAGAATTTGAATTGTGTGTTTGGAAATGGTGTAAACAAATCAATCAAAGGGGAATGTTAGCCATGATAGCATTCTAAAAAACTTTCAAAATAGATATCTGGGTAAATAGATATTTTGAGCATATTTTTATGGTAGATAGAAATTATGCTCAAAATTATTATTATTTTATTGCTATATGTACCTCTGAATGGCTGGGAAGCAAGTAGTAGGGCTTGCAAGGAAGTCTCCAGATTAGTTCCTACCTTGCATTCGGTGATCATGTTCAAGGTAAAACTGGTTTTGGCTATGCTTGTGGCATACTGCCCAACATTTGCTAAATAACACTGTTTCACATTTTTCTTATAATTACCAGAAAATATTTCAGATGACATGGGAATTATGAAAGCTGGTATGCCAGTCAATGACATGTTCACCAATTTAAAAATAGGACTGGGTATGATGTAGCAGTCTCAAAAGTAGATCTTGGAAGAAATGGACAAGGAAGAAAAGGAAAGAAGTTGAAGATATGAGACAGAAAGAAGAATGACTGCAGGAAAAGAATATAATAAATTTATAAAGAAATATTAGAAGATAGGTTAATCTCCCAACAAAATGAATGGAATGATGTTGTAAGGGTAGAGGATGTGGAAGCTAATTGGAAGACAGTGAAAATAATTATGCTAAATAGTATGTGGAATAATACTAATGGGACATATGAAAACAGGAAGTTTGGTGGAATGATGAAAAAGACTATGGATGAGAAAGGAAATACTGCAGGAATGAAGCTGTTTTTTTATGTTTATATGCAGAAAACGATAAAACCAAGGAGGAGTCACAAAGAAGCAACGGTTTTGAGGGAAAATGCAGAACAATGTTAATGGAGATAAATAATTTTTGGGGGCAAGAGTGAAGAGGGATAAATAAGGAGGCTCCAAAGTGAATACAATTAAAAATAAAACTAATAAAATAATTTGGGATGAAAGTAAAAGTAAGTGATGATTTAAGATATACTTTAGAGTTTTGAATGATGCATAACATGTAATGATGCATTGAAGCATAGAATTTAAAGAATGTATGAAATCCCCTTGATTGTTATGATATTTCTGGATAAATCCACAGGAAATTCTTTTGATTCTAGAGGTATGCTGTTGGGGATATGAATATACACTTAATATTATTATGCCCTGCTTTTGGCCAAGTCTCTATTTTTTGCAGCAAGCGGCCACGGGAACATAAGAATTGAATGTAGCAGGAATGAGATACTTAAAAAATGTACCTGGGGAAACAAGAAAAGGTAGGATTGAGATTGAATGTTGCTGAATAGAGAAATAAAAATGTTGAGGTGATTTGGCTATGTAAGGAGAACAATAAGGATCAGGTATATCAATGAAGAATGAGTAAACTGAGAGGAAGGAGAAGGCAAGAAAATCATGGGTGGATGGAGCTGATGAAATCCTAATTAGGGAAGTTGAGAAATAAAAGCAATGTATGAAACTGTATGGCAGGGGTGGGTCCCTGCCAGTTCTAACCTCTTCTATAGAAGAGATTCCACAAATCTACAGTGCCGTTTAGAACTGGTTCCAGCTCTCTCGCCCCGCCCATCTGCACATCATCAAGATGAAGAGCGAGAGGAGGAATTCTGGGAGTTGAAGTCCACAAGTCTTAAAGCTGTCAAGTTTGAACACCCCTGGTTTTTTTTCTAAAGCGTTAGGGGTGCAAGGGTCTTGTAACATGACATCTTTAAGACTTGTGTGCTTCAAATGCCAGAGTTTCTGAGCCAACATTTTGGCTGCTAAGCAAGAGAATTGTTAAGTGAGTTTCACCACATTTTACAAGTTGGCCACGCCCATCCAGTCACATGGCTGGCAAGCCACTCCCACCCGGTCACATGGCCAGCAAGCCACTCCCACAAAGCAGGCCATATCTACTGAAGAGGTTCTAAATTTTTTTGAAATCCACTGTCAGCATTCCAAATATCATGCAGAATTAAATCAGAGTCCAAGGCAAAACGATCCTTTTTGTTCCAATTTAATAAGACAGACATCTTAGGCACATCTGTGTTAATCCCAATACTGGAAATGACATCAGAATTGCACCCAGTTAAAAGTTCATGATCTTGTCCCCAAACCCACAATCCATCACATGGTCCAATCTTCTTCTTCCACGCTGGCATCCATGCCCAGCTTCTTCCGATCAGGTGTGAAAGTGCAGAGACAAAGGATGACCTTGGCTTCTAGTAAAAAATGAAAACAATACATTCCACAATCTCACTCCTGTCTATTCCCCACTCCCATTGACTATACTTAAAGAAACAGCATAATGAAATAAGAGAAAGTGTGGCAGACCAAAATTCTAAAAGGAATATAAATCCAGGCCTGACATCCACCACTGCTGTATGGATATGGTAGAGGATAGAATCATTTGACAGAGAAAAATATGGGAAGATGTAGCAAATCATATTGATATAACTAGATTTAACAGAATTCTCTTGCATTCTAGTTTTTGGGCCTACTAGTTCTCACTTTCAGTCTACACTTTGCATAATGTTGCTTACCGTACCTCAAAAGGGAATACTGTAATAGGTAAGTAATATAGCTATGCATGTTGCCTTATATATTCTTATTTACAATATTAATACAACTACATCTAAGATGGGACTTAAAACTTATATTATTGATCTTGGCTGCCAAATGTAATTGTCAATGATTGTGCATTTCTAGAGCTTATTGCTTTTAATATCTGCTTTACGGATATTTTAATATATTCTACCTTGATGTATACAGAGAATGGATACTAAATAAATAAAGAAGCAATCCTTGATAATATAAAAAAAGAAAGTAAATTCATGTACAATAATTGTATATAACTTCTACTAAGTTCAAGAGTAAATCTTCTCAAAAATATATAATTGGATTTCACTCTGAGCTATACACCTACATTTAATGGTATTGCTCACAGCAGTACATAAAATATTTAACAGAAGGAAATGGAAACCTCACTTTTTCAGCCATGTATAAGATATGTACATGACCGGAATCTTCATTGTATTTATTTTTAAACAGTAATGTAGCAGCCATTACTTCCTTGGTGAGCAAAATATCCAACTCTAACTATATAAAACGAATTGTGCAATTTTCTTAGTCAACTGGTTTCTCGTTGATTTTTTGCAAGATGTTTTTTCAACTTTTAGACTAGCCTCCTCTTGCAATCCTCTGGAGATAGGCCTATGGGACTGAAAAACTTGGTATATTCATGAAATACCAAGCAAGAAATATAGAAAAAATCAACTATTCATGTATTGTCAGTCTTTTGCAGCCCGGATCTGGGAGAACTTCATGATGTTTGCCAATTAGACTCTGTTTTGCTTTCAAGACCAGATCAGGGTAGTACTGATGTGCTGTTACCAAGGCACTTCCTATATAGCATTTTTAAAACACCACAATAGTTTTTTTTTATATAAAGGACTATTGTGTTATTATACTCTACAGTAAAGAGCTTTTCTGCAGTCCTTGTTGTGTCTGTTTTTGCAACATTTCCCTTCATTTAGTGTCCCAAGAAAAGGATTGCAGTCTTAGCAACTGCTAGTATATTTCTGTGTAAGAAAAGAAGCATTTTTTCTACAGAGTAACCTCAGGGGTAAAAGTTTTTGAGTGAAAGAATTAAACTTGCATTTCAGGCAGCACATTGTAAAATTATATTAACACTTGATGAGGCCAAATGTGTTGTTTATATGTACTCCAAATCTCTGTTGTGATGAATGGAACAAGATTAGGAAGAATAAAAGAGGCATATTACCGTAAATTAGATGCTTTATTGAAGTTCAGATCTGATCTTTTGAACTGTCTGGGATTTCAGAGGTAGCAGTTCAATGAGATACAGCAGAATTATGGATACACAACTGTTATTATTATTACCTGCTATGATTTGATAACAGAAGCTAATAATTTCCTTATCAGGCAAATTTATAAAAACAATAGTACAGGCAATAAACTATCTGCATTTCCTATCAAAATACCTTTCTGTAGATTGACTTAACAACAGACATTGCTGATCATTGTATCTTTTGTCTTACACCTCTGATCAAAGCTTTACCAAAATTTACACTGCTTTTTAACTTGGGAAGTATAATGGGAATAGCATCTCTGTCCACAACTTACTTATTTCATGGTTTTCTACTATGGTTTTCTATTTCCATTGAACTTAAGGTTCTTTATGAAATGAAACATAAATACAGTAAAAATCAAAATGGGTAGCATTTAACTTATTATCTAAAATGGAGGATGTATATCATTGGGAAGAGCCAGTTTGATGTAGCGGTTAAGGTTTTAGTCTGGAAACTAGGAGATCCTGAGTTCAACTGAATAACTTTGGGCCAGTCATTTTCTCTTAGCCCTAGAAAGTAAGCAGGGAAAATCACTTTGACCCTAAATGCTTTGCAGAAAAGTAAGGTCTTCAACAGTTTACAAAAAGCAGGAAAGTTTTTGGTGTTTCGTATCTCAGGAGACAAGGCATTCTACAACAACTTCAGAGTAGGCATTTAATGGCCTCCTGTCCCTTGATTTCATGTGGAGTGGGAACTCTTAGTAATCTCTTCCCCTGAAATAATTTTTGATGTGAGAGATGTTTCTGTTAACTTTTCTCCCTTCTATATTTTTCACAACCTAAGGGATTTACAGATCTCCGGTAAAGATGGAAGCAGATTTGTGTTAATTAACAAACACGGTGTTTTAAAAAATGGGGAGCAACAATTAATTGTTGATCTTTCCCCCATCTCTTTTATAGAATCCTGATTGCAACTTAGCAACAGTTTGCATCTGATCAGACTTAATGTGCATGTCTGTAATCAGGGGTGAAATTCAGCAGGTTCTGGAGAATCGGTAGTGGAAATTTTGAGTAGTTCAGAGAACCGGCAAATATAACCTCTGGCTGGTCCCAGAATGGGTGGGAATGGAGATTTTGCAGTATCCTTCCCCTGGAGTGGGATGGGAATGGAGATTTTGCAGTATCCTTCCCCTGGAGTGGGGTGGGAATGGAGATTTTGCAATATCCTTCCCCTGGAGTGGGGTGGGAATTATAATTTTGCAGTATCCTTCCCCTGCTACACCCACCAAGCCATGCCCACAGAACCAGTAGTTAAAAAAAATGAATTTCACCACTGTCTGTAATCTACCTGAGATATTTTAACTGATACAGATATGCTGTAAATGCCAGCCATTTTCCTATTTGCTCCCACTGCTTTCTGCTTTTTTCAACGATATGACACTCAAAAGCTCTCACATTGTTCTACAATATTAATATGGCAGATTGTGAAAACAAGAACACTGACTAATCTTCCCAGGACAGTCTTTTTAGCACTAGTACCATTGACTGGTTTTATAGCCTCTGAGTAAGCAATGAGACCCACTGCTTCTATTTGAAATATTTAATCTTGAACTTAGTTGTTTGTTCCTAGTGAGTAGCTAAAGCTCAACAACCATTTTTGCATTTGTACTTCTGAGTAGAATTTTGAATAATACAAGGGATGAATTTTTTCATAACTATAAGTAGCAGATAAAAGAGGGGGAAAGAGCAAACTCTAGACACATTTCTAATTCTACCATAGTTTACATCTGGAAATATTTTTTCACCAGGTGTTTACCAGATGTTTGGGAGGTGCACCATCCAATATTACTCCATCACCATGCCGAAAACTCTGGAATAAATCTGGAGGATACCAGGTTGGGGAGAGCTATTATCATTATTCATATTTAAAAAAGGTTTCATATTTATTCATTTTCATGTTAAATATGCTGCAAGATCAGCCAGGGAGCATTAAAAATATGGGAATTAAAATAATATTAGAAAAGGCTGCTTCATACTGTGTTTTTAAGATAAGCTCATGAAAGGCTTTATTTGCATTCTAATAGGACAAAATGGGATTCTAAAAAAGACATGTTTGTAAGTATATATGTATATGCCCAGATGGTGAAAATGAAATGGATCTGATGTAAGTTAAATACTTTGAAAATTTGGATTTCTACAGCATTTAACCTACATTTTAGAATAAAAACATATAGGATATAATATGCTTACTCCTTCAGAATATGATAGATTGAAGGATTGGGCAACCAAATATAGAAGACACAAAAGGTAGGGAGGGACTGCAGGTATTCCCTACCTTCAGACGAAACCTATTTATTTTATAGATGCTTGCTTAGTCCAGTTTCACTTTTTAATTCCTAAATGGCTTGGACATATGAATATGTATGTCAGGCCTGCAATTATATCTTTTTTAGGATCTTTGGCTTGCCACACTCTCTCTTATTTCATTATGCTGTTTCATTAGTGTAGTAATTGGGAGGGGGAATAGAAAGGAGTAGAATTGTGGAATGTGTTGTTGTCATTCCTTTCTAGAGGCCCAAGGTCATCTTTTGTCTCCTTACCTCTGCATCTGACCGGAACTAGATGGGTGGAAATGCCAGCGTGGGTGAAGAAGATTGAGCCGTATGATGGATTTATGGGTGTGGGGATAAGATCATGAACTTTCAACTGGGTGGAATCCCAGGAAGTTTTCAGATTTGGGATTCCACAATTTGTTGCCAACATGTCTGTCTTATTAAATTGGAACTTTAAGATAGGTCTGCCTTGGACTCTGATTTAATTCTGCATGATATTTGGAACGCTGACATTGTATGCATTAACAGCACATATAAGATGTCCCAATCCTGAAGGAGTCTGAGTGGTGTACACCAACACACATTTATTCAAAATGTTTTTCAACCTGGCTTTGTCCTGGTAGAGATCAGTTAGCATTTAATATATTTTAATCTTTTTGTTCACACAATAAGATAATAAAAGTTAACAAATTTTATTGCTTCCTTGATCCTGTCTGAGTTCCTGGATTAAATGAATAATCAAATATTTAGAAACCTGTTATATTTCTTCTCCTGTTTTAAAGGGAATATTATAATGTGGGCATAGAAGACCAATGTGGATTCCACTTCTAATAGTGGCTTGGGTTTTTTTTATCTCATGTTATTTGTTGTGGGGATTAATTAGTTCAAGAGGAACTCTGAGAGAGACTGAAGATTTAAATGCCTAAATGAATCTCAGGGTGAAAGCAATAAAACAATAACCGCTCAAAATGGAGCAATCCCCAATATATTTGCTGCCATGTAAAGCAATAGGATTGATGAATGAGAAGTGAGAATGCCCTTGAGAATGAATTGTGGCTTTTGTTGAAAAAACAGTGCAAACTTCTGCCTTCAATATTTTTTACATAGATTTCTGGTAGTCTGGGTTAGAATGCCTTCACAAATCAATAATCAAAAGTAGAGAACTGATTTTTAGAACTTTCACAGGATATAATTTTGCTAGTTTCTAAGCTGCATATATTATAAAATCTTCCTGGTTTGAAAACCTTTTAAGAAGAAGAGTCTAATTTTTATTATTGTTGTTATTTTTGTAATTAGCTTGCTCTGTCTATTCGCAATTTGCTTTTCCAACCAAATATATTTTACACAACTTTCAACTCATGTACTGTATATTCCACAGTGGAATATTTGACAACATAAATATAATATATCTTCATCCCCACCATCTGTGAAATTGCATAAGCTTTGGGAATGTTGTAATACTTTTCCAATTCCCAGTTCTTTTCAGAGCAGCTCTATCAATTATCACAATTCAATAACTATTGTTTTCTTGAATTCCTCCTCCACAATTTTCTTTTCTTTAAATTCTTGAAATCTGGGAACACAGAATAGAATAGCACCTGAAGCATCCACCAGAAAAATTCACCTCCCGATTTATGGATTTTATTGATTATTTTGAAAAACAGAACACTCCAGAAATTTCGGAATAATAGTCTCCCTTTTGGATAATTGCACTCTAACTTTCCCTAAATGGGACTCGGTGGTTCAGTGGCTAAGACGCTGAGCTTGTCGATCAGAAAGGTTGGCAGTTCGGCAATTTGAATCCCTAGCAACATGTAACTAAGTGAGCTCCCGTTAATAGTTCCACTTTCTGCCAACCTAGCAGTTTGAAAGCATGTAAAAATGCAAATAGAAAAAAATAGGAACCACCTTTGTTGGGAAGGTAACAGCTCTCTGTATGCTTTTGGTGTTGAGTCATGCCGGCCACATGACCATGGAGACATCTTCGGATAGCGCTGGCTCTTTGGCTTTGAAACGGAGATAAGCACCACCTCCTAGAGCAGGAACGACTAGCACGCATGTGCAAGGGGAACCTTTACCTTTACCTAAACCTTCTTTCATTCCAATCAACTCCAAAATGGCTTCAAGTGTCTTAAACTGCCTTTTTTTTGTTATAGTAGGGAGGTTTAGCTGGTTTTAAAGGAAAACCTAGACCAGAAAATAAATTCCAATTTTACAACAGCTTTTGAATGAAAAATACACAATAAACGATCTGCCATCAATACTTTGTATGGTTTGGTCAATAACATGCATTAAACCTTGAGAACATGCCATATATAAGATGTACCCTTCTCATAGTTTTCTTAGAAATGATTTTTGGATCCATGTCTCTATCAAGAATGAGCAGGGCAAAGAAATTTCCTTCACTTTTCTCCTCTACCAGTTTTATTCAAGAGGGTTTGCTTTAGAAATGCTTTCAAAAGAAAAGCAGATTTCCCAGAAATTACTATGAGTCTACGTTTATCTTTAATGTATGATCCATTCTATAATCTCCAGAAGTTACTTGGCTTCCCATCTCTCGATTAAAATATTGAGAAATGATTGAAGATTTTTTTTCTCTGTTGGAGAATTTTGGGAAAATCAATTAACCAATGAGAGGATAATGGATATAAAAAATTTAAAAATGTTATAAATGAGAGCATTTGCAATATCCGTTAAAGGGGATAGAAATATTAATGTGAAAATTTTAAAAGAATGGTGCATTATCTAGCTTTAAAGTTAATAAACAGAAGAGAAAAATGGTAACAAAGAATATGAAGCCCAAGGAGAATTAATGAACAAAATGGTTTTTAAGTTTGGGGGGAAAATACTTGGGTGTTAATTTAACAAATTTCAGTTGTATGTGATTTCAAAATAATTATGTTAAGACATGAAATGAAGTTTAAAAAGATATGTCAAAATGAGAAAAATTACCATTGTCACTGCTGGGAAGAATTTTTATGAATAGATAAATGTTTTATCTAGAATCTTAGTTTTGTTTCAGACAATATCTGTTTTGACAGGTGATGTACCATTTAAATAGTGACAGATAGACATATTTAAATGTCTGTGCCAAGTTTAAAAAACTGAAAGTTAAGTATAAGGTACTACAAGACATTAAAGGAAGATGAGGCTTAGGTCTACCTGATTTTAAATTGTATTTTGCAGCTTATTTAGTTTGGCTGAAACAGAAGGTTATTGGCAGCTAAAGGAAATTATTTGAGATGTGGGTGGCACAGCTATTTATGGCATGACAAAGTTAAGATTAATGTATATTTCAAAACTGATTTTTATTAGATGTGCTATGTGAGACTGTGCTATAGATAGAAAGTTAGTTTATGCCCAGAAATACCTTATGGCCACAAGAAGCATATTATAGAAGAGAAGTGGTAAGTAAGGACAAAGAGCCGCGATGGCACAGTAGTTAGAATGCAGTACTGCAGGCTACTTCTGCTGCCTGCAACTTGCCAGTTCAAATCCCACCAGGCTCAAGGTTGACTCAGCCTTCCATCCTTCTGAGGTGGGTAAAATGACGACCCAGATTGTTGGGGGCAATATGCTGATTTTGTAAAAAGCTTAGAGAGGGCTGTAAAGCCCTGTGAAACAGTATAGAAGTCTAAGTGCTATTGCTATAAATGGTTAACAGGGTAATGTATTGAAAATCTTCTAAGGCTATTTTAAAATAAAATCAAGAAATTTTATTTATTTGAAAAAATTAATAAAGGTATAAACATAGTCATATGAAAAATGTCTCTTCTCATTAAATGCAAGCTTAGTAGAAATGTGTACATATTAAATGAGGTTTCTATGGAGATTCTCAGTCATCGAGGTCATGGTTTTCTTTCAATAGGCAACTGAACTTTCTTGTTTTTCTTTGAAGATGTTTTTCTTCTCATCTAAGAAGCTTCTTCAGCTCTGACTGGATGGAAGGAATTATATTCCTTGTAGACAGCTGGTCATGTTGTGGTCCACCAACGGCCAGAAGAGCTGGCAGCAAAATTGGAAAATGAGAAGGTTGGGGAGGAGCAAGGGCCAGTCTTGGAGGCTGGGGAAGACTGGGATGAGGGCTCTGTGTCAGAGGCGGAGATGGGGCCAAGGCCATCTGGCAGTTCTCAGTTGCCTTCGAAGCTAGACAGCAGTGAAGCAGCAGAACAGCTGGAACCAGTTCCCAGTGTGCGGATGCGCAGAGCTGCCAGAAGAAAAGAACAGGTAAGAAATCTGGGTCGACTTGTGAGTAAAGCCACAGGTGGACAGTGAATGGCCCCTCCCATAGGAAATAAAATAGGAGAAAAAGGGGAGTGGGATTTTGCAGGAAACAATTTTTTCGTTCATTCATTCATTCCTTTCAGAAGTGTGAAGATCTGTCTGTAAATCTCAGAGATTCTGTGCCAAGTCTTTCCTTGCACAGCACTGCATTTGGAAAATATTTACATGGCATCTTTCCAAGCTAGATAAGGTCTGTGGTCATAAATTCACCTTTGAAAGACTGTTTACCAGCCCTTTGCTGAATGTGAATGAGATTTTGTCGGACCAGGAACCTGCTTCATGCTTTTTCGGGAAGCCTAGGTCACAACAGGTCATTTGCATTCTTTTAGAGAGTCCTTGTGGCTACTTGGAGGTTTATCTGTGTCCTCAGTGTCACCTGAGTTATTGAGAAGTTGGAGTTGTGCTTTCTGCAGGTTGTTTTCCTGCCCTATGTCCCTTCAGTGTTGAACATAGGTGCAGGCTGTTGGGGATGAGTCTGTGTTGTCTGTCTCTTAAACTGAAGCGGATATTAAGCAAGGAATTTCATTTGGCATCTTTGGTTTTCTGATTTTAATGCACAGTGTGTAAGCAATGAGATCACCCATTTCCTGAATTTCCCCATCCCTTAAAACCTAAGCAATAAACATTCATTTGTGTGCGTGTTTTTTACTATTCACCTGAGGACATTTTAAGAAAATGTTAAACTCAGATTGATTGATAATGCAGATCTCTGTTTTTCTTTCGAGATACCATGACTGCATCCTTCTTTTCACTGAGATGTAATGAAAATATGGGGGATGTTTTCATGTTTGCTATCTGGAAATTTCCTCTAGAGAATCTCTGCTGTTTTTATGATTTAGCAAGACCTACAGAAGGATTTTTCTATAGCTAATATAAATCCAATATATTAAATCAAAGAAAATGCTAGACTTCCTGCAAAACATCTAGAGACGTCAGCAGGAAGTGCATTGTTGAGAGAAGCCAATTTACTAAGAAAGCCTCATTGTTGCTATTATTTTGGGACCTTGGGAATCATTTGCTTATTGCTTTAGAACATTCTCCCTGAGAAGGGAAGTAGGTTCTATATGTTCCTCTGTACTATGGACTCATTGGTGGGATTCAAATAATTTAACAACCAGTCCTCTGCCCTAATGACCATCTGGGTAGGCGTGGCTTGGTGGTCTTGTGACAGGGTGGGTGTGGCCAACTTAATGTCACTCAGGTGAATGGGCGCTTCGCCTTAGCTGTTACAATGTAGTAAGGGCTAACCGAAGAGGCAGTTTCTGTAAGCAGGGCAATAAAGATTAGGCATGAAACAATACCAGAATGTTTCCTTCCTGCCTACCTTACAGTATTAGCCTTGTAAAGTGGGAAAAAAAACAAAAGGAGATTTCTTCCAACAACCGGTTCTCCCACCTGCTTAGAAAGTTAACAACAGGTTCTCCAAAATAGGTGCGAACTGGCTGAATCCCACCACTGTATGAACTCAAACCAATCTGTACTTTTCTATCATATATGTCAGTCAGTGGTGGAGTTTAAAATTGTTTACTACCACTTCTGTGGGCGTGGCTAGGTGGGGGGCATGTGACTGAGTGGGTGTGACCAACTTGATGTCACTCATGCACACTCATTCACATGACCCCCCCCAAGTTACGGCCACCGAAACAGTGGTGAACATTTTTGGGACTCCGATGGAGGGAATGGGGGAAGAGAGAAGGAAAACTCCCAAAAATAGACTGCCGGAGAATTTAGGGTGTGGAAAAGCCATAAGTTTCCTAGAAGGAATTAAAGCATTCAACTTTGCAGCCCAGAGGCCATGCCTGTGTTTATAAATCTGGCAGGCAAGTGGGGAGGGGAGAGAACAATGGGAAGGAAAGGGTGGCAGATAGGAAAAAATGTAGGCATAGGCACTAGACTGTGCAAGCAAGCTCAGGACAAGGGGGGGAGGAACCGGCTGCACCCCCCCAAAATACCCCCAGGTGCAGCGGGGGGAATGGGAAATCACAGAGTCTGGATTGCACGCACATGCTTGTGCCCTGCAGTCACGCATAGTGCCCCCACCCCAGGTTCCCGTTTTTGCATTCCATTTTTGTGCTTTCGGGTGGGCAGAGGAGCCGCTTAGCTTCATCAAATTCCTGCAATGGGTAAGTTGAGCGGTGACGTTGGGAGGCACCCAGCCAAGTACGGCCCGGGAGGGCTGCGGAGTGCAGAGCCAGGATGTAGGGCCCACTTCCCTCCACCATGGATCGAAAAGTGACATAATAGATCTCCTCATCTGGTTTGTTGTCCTCTATGTAATTCAGATGCCACAGGATTGCTACTTCTAGCCATTGCCTTAATTTCTATAAAAGTTAGATCAGGAGTTTTGCGGGACCTTTAAGGCCTGTGGCTCGGGTCAAGAAGGGCCGAGGTGGCACAGTGGTTAAATGCAACACTGCAGGCTACTTCAGCTGACTGCAGTTCTGCAGTTCGGCTGTTCAAATCTCACCGGCTCAGGGTTGACTCAGCCTTCCATCCTTCCGAGGTGGGTAAAATGAGGACCCGGATTGTTGTTGGGGGCAATATGCTGACTCTGTAAACCGCTTAGAGAGGGCTGAAAGCCCTATGAAGCGGTATATAAGTCTAACTGCTATTGCTATTGCTATTACCTGTGCTGGTTGGATTATCAGATCATGCGTCTGCCAGACATCAAGATGAGTCCCTGCCAAATTTTCTGTGCCTGGCAGTTGTCCAGATAGGGGGGAAGATTCTAAAGCCAGGCCAGGTATCTCTTATTTTTCTATAATATCAACATATTTCAAAATGAAATATTAATTTTGGCTTCTAACAAAAAAGTTCTAATCTTCAGCAATACGTTCTCTATTGTTAGCTCTACTAACCCACCTTTGCTTAGCAGGCTACATTTTTAGTGTGTCATTTTTACTTGCTACATTTTTAATGTGAGCAATTTGGAGGCCTCACTGGGAAGAAAAATGGAATGTTGTTGCTTAAAGATGACTCTCTTTGATTAGGACGGGAAGCTCTTGGAAATCCATGCTGTTTTCTGCCTTTGAAGACAGCTGCAATTCTCAGAAGGGGCTTGATGGAAAAATTATTATTAAGCTTTGATAAACCTTTTAATCCCTTTCCAATGACCTCAATTAATAGCCAGTTAACCTTTCCATAGAGAAAGCTAAATTATATTTCTAAGACCATGTTATCCCACATGCCATTTTATTACCTACTGCATAATTAAAAAGCAAAAAAGCAAAACCTGACTGACATAATCTTGAACTTACAATGGAGCAGAACAACCTTGTAACTCTGTACTCTAGCATGTATGTAATGTATTTTTCATTGATAACAAGATCTCAAAGCAAAACAATTTTACAGTAAAAGCCCATTAAAAATATTCCCATATTAAAAACCACAAAGTGGCTTAAAATTTTGTCACACAGGCTAGAAATACCAGAATATCAATAGTAAAACAGAAAAGGCGATTTCATAAATTTACTCAATGACCTGGACAAAATAGATGTGTCTTGAGGTTGTCACTGAACACAGCTGGAAGCAACTATGTATTTTAACTAAGTAACTTAATCAAAATGAAACTCATCACTCAAGTCCAGCAGCAAGAATTAAGAAGAAATACAAAGAAGACTGAACTAAGAAAAATAGGGCATACTACTTCACAATTTTCCTCTTAATTTACTCTTGACAATATATAGCAAATCAATACTTTGGAAGACTTAAAATAGACTATGGATTGGAAAGTTGAAAAACATGCTATATAGGCTTAATCAGAATTTTTTAGTGGAAAGAAAACTAGAATAAGCTCTTTTCTCCTTTCTGTTAATTGTTCAGTTAAATTTGATGAAATCTATTGCAGATGCGAGGAAGTAGCCACGGACAAGAATTTTGAATGAAGATAGTAAATCAACCCGTAGTCACACATCTGGTATCTGAACTGTACAATCATGTCCAGCCATATTTATTATATAGCTAATGGAATTGGGACTCAGGGGCTGGACCCATAGTACCAGTATATATTCATTATTTATTTCATGTTTGCCATTGTTGCACATGATTCTTCTTCTCTATTTTTATTCCCTTTTATGCTTCTCTCTGCTTAAAATTGGTGTCCCAGTCCTAAATCAGATTCTATCAATATAATAGAATAGAATAACAGAGTTAGAAGGGACCTTGGAGGTCTTCTAGTCCAACTCCCTGCTTAGGCAGGAAAGCCAAAACCACTTCAGACAAATGGTTATCGAACATCTTCTTAAAAACGTCCAGTGTTGGAGCGTTCACAACTTCTGAAGACAAATTGTTCCATGGATTAATTGTTCTAACTGTCAGGATCTTTCGCCTCAGTTTTAAGTTGCTTCTCTCCTTGAGTTTCCTTGTGTGGAAACTTGATTAGTTTCCACACATTGCTTCTTGTTCTACCCTCAGGTGCCTTGGAAAATAGTTTGACTCCCTCTTCTTTGTGGTAACCCCTGAGATATTGGAACACTGCTATCATGTCTCCCTGGTCCTTCTTTTCATTAAACTAGACATACCCAGTTCCCGTGTTCTTGTAAAATTATGTTTTAGCCTCCAGTCCCCTAATCATCTTCGTTGCCCCTTCTCTGCACCCTTTCTAGAGTCTCAACATCAGTATAGCTAAGTCTTAGGAATACATGATGCGTGCAAGTGTATTTGTGTAAAAAGTAGAATATAAATCTAATAAATTAAACATTAAATATTGCACAGTATTAGGGAACATATGAAATAGCATTATACCAGAATCTTGGCTCATCTAGCTCAGCATTGTGAGCACTACATGTGGGTTTCAAGCAAATATTAAATTCTCTTGTCCATTGTTGCAGATGGCGGAGGATCAAATCTGGGACATTTTGCCTGCAAAGCACGTACTCTGCAACTCTACCACTTTTTTCTGAGACACAGTTCTTCTCCCTGAATAGATTTCAGCTGCTACTTTTCAGAGACATTACAACATTATGGAACCAGCCATGGCATTACTTCATTCTTGACATGGCACTTTATGGATGACGTCACATCAATAAAAGGATTTGTGTAAAAAAAAAAAAGATGCTTTCTAACCAAACATTTTCTTCTTAAAGGCAGCCTGAACATTGGATGATACATCCCAGCAAAAGTCTCTTTTGAAACTAGAAAATCAACTCCTTCAAAAGCTAATGGGAGAGAATTGTTACTTTTATTTTTTGCGTGCTCATTTTTTTCAGAGGCATTTAATTAGCAATTGAAGGAATTAGCATGCAGAAATGAATTGACCCTTTGTCAGATCCAGCAATTTAGGTTCTTAAATTGTGGCAAAGTCCTAATGTTTGTACATTTTGCCCTATTTGTAAAATGTACAGTATGTTGTGTATAAACACAGATGTTGCTTCTATAGCAATATATGAAAAAATATCTGATGAATGGCATTAAATTCTGATTACGTGTACATTCCCTTTAAAGCAAAACCAGCCTTAGTACATCTGCAGCAATTTATGGTTGTTTACAGCTTGTTGGTAATTTCCCTTTTCACCTGGATCGCTTCCCTTGGAGTTTAGGAGATAAAAACACATACTGATTGATGTCAAATGAAAAATATTATTAGCGGGAGGAGGGAAGGGGGGTTACCCAGCTGGAATGTGAATATTAGTCATTTTCACTTTTCACTTATAATTAGGCAATTTCATCCGAGGAAAGTTTTTAAAAAAGAAAAAAGCAGACAGAAAAAAAGCATACAGACTCAAAGTCATTAACTGTAGTAGATTTTTATTTAAATTCTTCATGTGTAAAAACTGCCCCTTATTGTATTTTTTAATTTTTTTTAAGTGTCATTTGGCCTTAAAAGGAAGATATTTCTGTCAAAATTCTTCCAATGAGACTGTTTCTTGTGAACAATATTTTTTTTATTAAAATATAAATATTGAATTTTTCATATGATACCATTGAGGATACATATTGGTCAAGTAGCTGAAAATGAAATCCTATGATAGCAGATTTTTTTTAAAATAAAAGAAAGTTATCTTGAATTTGTGAATGCAGACACTTTTCAATTAGAACTACAGTATATGGAAAGGGAGGTGATCATCCCCTCCCTTTCTTTTATTTTCCAATGAAGAGTTTTCTTGTCAAAATATTGTCCTATTAGAACATCCAACTTCTTTGCAAATTTTAACCAGAAGGTTAATATTCATCTCTCAGTATAAGAATATAAACAGTGTTTTGCTGGATTGGAGCCCTGGCCATCTAGTCCAGGAGTCAGTTCTCCTTATGGCCAGCCACAAAAGAGCTGAGTGGTCTCCCAGTGGGTGGTATTCAGAGGTTTGGTTCTGCAACCCAACAAGACACACAGCTGGATTATCCTTCAGAGGATAATTAGAACTGCAGAAAAAAAAGAATTACTGCCAATGTATTCCATTGAGGCTGTACACTGTACAGTCAAAAAGAGAGCCATGAAAATATTTACAGACCCCTCACATCTTGAACATATATTGTTTCAACTTCTATCCTCAAAATGATCCTATAGGGTATTGCACACCAGATCAACTAGACACAAGGACAGTTTCCCCCCCCCTCTTGACATCACTCTGCTAAACAACTAATTCCCACAACACTGTCAAATGATTTAGTAAGTCTGCACTACTATTAATCTTCTCATCATTCCTCCCACTTATGACTGTATGACTGTGACTTTGTTGCTTGCATCCTTATGATTTATATTGATTTTTTCCTAATATGATTTGATTGCTTATTTGTACCCTATGACTATCATTAAGTGTTGTATCTTATGATTCGTGACAAATGTATCTTGTCTTTTGTGTAGACTGAGAGCATATGCACCAAGACAAATTACTTGTGCATCCAATAAAGCCACTTGGCCAATAAAGAATTCTGTTCTATTCTATTCACAGGTATGTGATCCCAGTAGCTTTCATGAATCCATGAATTGCTCCCATTCTTTTCACCCAAGTTGGTAATCAGTAATATCTCATAGTCATACATTCTGAATTTAATTATGCTTTGTGTAGAAACAAATTCTTTTTCTCTTTCTGTTTAATTAGTGTTGGTAATAATAATTCATTGAATGACCATTCAGAGTTACAACAGCACAGAAAAAGTGACACAACCATTTTTCACACTTACAACCATTGCAGCATCCCCATGGCCATATGATCAAAATTCAGCCAGTTGGCAACTGACTCATATTTATGATGGTTACATTGTCCTGAAGTCGTGTGATCACCTTTTGTAAAATTCTGGCAAGCCACGTCAAGGGGGAAGCCAGATTCACTTAACAACTCTGCTACTAATTTAAAAACTGCGGTGATTCACTTAAAAACTGTGGCAAGAAAAGTTATAAAAAGGAGAAAAACTCATTTAACAAATGTCTCACTTGCCAAATAAATTTGAGGGTCAATTGTGGTCATACGTTGAAGATAAACTGTTTTGCATTTCTTTGGGTGACCACTGCTTCTAGTATTTTGGCAAAGGGAAAATAGATTTTCCTTGTCTGCTTTATCTATACCCATGATGGCCAACATATGGCATCCATGCCTTAGGTATCACACAGAGCCATTTGTCCCGGCACATGAAATGTTGCCCTGTCAGCTGGCCAGCACGCATGCGCTTGCTGGCCAACTGACTTTGGACTTCTTTTGAGGCCATTTTTCGCCCTCTGGAAATTTCCCTGAAGCCTCCAGAGCACGAAAAAATGGCCCTCTGGGAAAACTGGAAGTTCGGGAACGGGTTTCCAGTTTGCTTGTAGGACCGGTTTTCAGCCTCCGGAGCCATCAGGAAGCTTCCCTGAAGGCTCCAGAGGGTGAAAAACAGACTTGCGCATGTGCACCACCTTCTGCGCATGTGCAGTGTTCACGCATTACGTCGGGGTGGGCAGTGCCTCTCTCAGCTACCGCTACCAGTTCACCTGAACTGGAGAGTACCAGCTGAATACCATCTCTGGTTCCACCCTTTGACCATCTTAGTTCAACTCATATTCTAGTTTTGATTCTACCATCATGATGATATTGGCATTTCTATTTTCATTGCCATTTCGTATTATCCCAAACTTTTCTTACAGCAGATGTCAACACCTTTTTTTGAGCTGTTTACCATATTCCAAGATTTCTCTCCTCATCAGTCACAGCTAGTCACACCCAATCATTTACAAATATATTAAAAAGCACCAGTCCAAGGCAGAACCCTGGAGGAGCTCAGTAGTAACTTTCCTCCATTGTAGGAAAAATCTATTTATTTTTACTCATTTTCTATTCTTTAGCCAGTTGCTTACCCACAAAAGGACTCCATGACGGTTATGTTTTCTGAGATATCTTTGATGAGGCTTTTTCAAATACTGTTTGAAAATCTAATTAGATGTTTACTGCTTACCTTTATTCACCCTCAAAATATTCTAGTAGAATATTTAAACAAGACCTTCTCTTAGATATCTTCAAATAAGGCCAGTGCCTGCAAACATTCAATAGCAGTTTCCATTATCTTCCTCAGAACAGAAGTTTATCTGACAGGCCTTTACTTTCCTAGATCTCTCCATGAGCCCATCTTAAAAATTGGCCACTTTCCAGTCTTCTACAGAGGCCAGGTGAACAGACAGGTTGCCTATCTTATTTAGGAGATCTAGTCTCAGCTTTAAGCTCCTTAATAGATTTGGAAGAGATTCCATGGATGTTCATCCATAAGGTCACACGCACATATGCAGCGGAGCAGAGCTTTGGTTACTGTGCTGTGCCTGTCATCTTGCCATCTTTTGATCTCTTGAAGACACTGCTGATGAATATATTAAAAGATAGAGATCTAAAACCTAAACTTTATTTTCTCCTTGAAACATGACTAAACTATGGATTGTGGATTGTAGACTAAATCGTGCTCTTTTATTTGAAGTGATCATTTATCAAACAAGAAGAAACACTGAAAAATTATCTATCTATCATCCAACTATATATCAAGACAAATGATTTGGTTTCACTCGCTTTTTCATATTTCAGTTTTTCAGTTCGTTCCATTTTCATATCAGTTTGAGACTTCTTTCCTAAAGCAACTTTTGAATTTCTTTTTAGAAAAATTACATGGAAATCAATTTTTTTGTGGCCATTTCTCCTAGATATTCATTTTTGCATGCATTTCTGTGAAATATTTCTCTGAGATCAAGTGCATCTTGATATCAACAGTAATTCTGACCATTTATGTGCACCACAGATTTTAGAAAGGGGAAGGTCTTTGATTGCCTAATTATGACTGACATCTTAACCTTTTTAACCCTTCAGGAATGCCCCTGCATGATATAATGCAAACTTCTATGTTGTTTTCATTGAGTCAGTTATTTCTGTGTATGTTTTTCTCTACTATATCTAATAGGTTTATTGGATGTAAACATCTTATGAATATGAAGGAGAATTTAAGCATTATTTTTATCTGGAAGTATGACAGTGAGTTTGAATAATACTCCGGATTGTACTAATCTCTTTTGCTTGAGGATGGCAGGACAGATGACAATTGCCATAAGATTAAATTGGGCATATCAGGAGGCATCAAACATAGACTTCCATAATCTGATTCCGTCAAAGCCATTCTCTGGATCTGAAAGTGAGATGGTTATTGTTCACAGCAGGCTTATTTGAATGACAGGTGCAATAAGAAGGAACTGTTATTAAAGGTGAGCTGGCATGTGCTTGTTGCAACTGAATATCGCTACTGTGATCAAAGGCCATACCTCATGTTTCCATTTTTTAATCTTTCACCCTGGGATTTGATGCAAATACTCTTATTTCTCAGCAGATGTGATAAACAATTTGATTTATTCTATCATAGACTTGAAGAACTGAAATTTATTGCTAATTAAGAAAGAATGGCTATGCTAATATCAAGCCATTAGCCCAGTGGTGGGATTCAAAATTTTTACTACCAGTTCTGTGGGTGTGGCTTTGTGGGATTGGCTTAGCTTTGTGGCTGTGGCTTTGTGGACATGGCACTGCACAATCCCCATTCCCTCCCCACTCCTGGGGGAAGGTTACTGCAAAATCCCCATTTCCTTTCCACCCCACTAACCTGCTTTCCAGCTCCGTTTACCTGTTCAGGGCAACAAAAGAAGATCAGCTGGGAGGCTGGAAGGAGGTAGGGGCCGGGGCAGCCTATTTGCTGGTTCTCCAAACTAATCATAATTTCTCCTATTGGTTCTCCAGAACCTGTCAGAACTGGCTGAATACCACCTCTGCAGTAGCCATACTAAGTTAATATAGCAATAGTATTGGCACTTAGATTTATATATTGCCCCATAGTGCTTTACAGCATTCCCTGGGTGGTTTACAATGTCAGCATATTGTTTCCAACAATCTGGGTCCATCCATCCTTCGGAAGGATGAAAGGATGAGTCAACCTTCAGCCAGTCAGGATCAAACTCCTCATGTAGACAGAGTTAACCTACAATACTGCATTCTAACCATTGTGCCACTGCAGCTCTCTGAAAATATGGTTTCAAAGCTCTCTCCAGTTATTACAGTCCTGTATTTATTATGATGCACAGCTGGCTTATTCATCCCATGCATGTGATTCATTGTGATAGGAGACTGCTTATACAAGGTGAAAGACAGGGACCCCAATTTGCATATTTATTTGTTTTTGACAATTTAGCTATCATTTCTAACACTTGCTTGTGGTAGAGTAATAGAAGGGAATATAGTATTGTGGTGTAGTGGTTAAGGGGAGACTAGGTTCAAGTCAGATATATTCACTGTATTATTCTTTCCCAGTTCAACCTATCTCACAGGCTTTTGCTGTGAGGAGAGACCCTAATAAGGTATGACAAGCTCCTGCATGGGTTATAAATATAACTTTTATTTATTGTTCAGGCATATCCCAAAACCTCTGGTTTTTTTTGTCTTCCAGCTGGACTAGGATCAGTGAGATCTTCAAATAAAGGCTGCCCTCGGTATAACAACTATCCTTTAACAACTTTTCAGGAACTACTATCCTGTGTCAGATAAGAAATATGGACACTAACTGGACATGGCAGATATATATTCAATGTATGAACTTTATTAATCCCTTCCAGAGAGGATGGGGACAAATAGAGGTGGTATTCAGCTGGTTTTGACTGGTTCTGGTGTACCGGTAGTGGAAATTTTGAGTAGTTCAGAGAACTGGCAAATACCACCTATGGCTAGCCCTGTCCCGCATCTATTCACTACCTCCTGAGTCCCAACTGATTGGCTGGGTCATCTTTTGTTACCTTGTACTGGAGAATGGAGCTGAAAAGCAGGTTGGTGGGGTGGGGAGGGAATGGGGATTTTGCAATATCCTTCCCCTGGAGTGGGGTGGGAATGGAGATTTTGCAGTATCCTTCCCCCAGGATTGGGGAGGGAATGATGATTTTGCAGTATCATTCCCCTGCCATGCCCACCAAGCCACACCCACTAAGCCATGCCCACCGAACCAGTAGTAAAAAATTTTGAAATCCACCACTGGTGGACAAACCTACAAACGTACAATCTTCTAGAAATAAGTTCCCTGTCAATGGGTTCCAGTTCTGAAGATAAAAACCCCTGGTCCCATTGACTGGTGACCAACCCAGTTTGGCTCCTGCAACAAACATACAGGTTCAGGTGGTCTATAACAGAAGAGAATATGCCATGTATTTAATGAACTTGAAATCAAAATAAAGCCAGCCAGAGATAAAGCCAATGATTAAAATAATGTTCCCTACATAAATATATATTTCCACTATTTCCTCATTTTAAAGCTATTTCCTTAGCTTGGATTGTCCAATTGACTAAAGATCACATCAGTAAGCTTAAACTATTTCAATTGTTTTTTAAAAAATGAAGTTATCAGAGTGTCTAGCTAAGCATTAGAATTTAATTTCTATCTGTATTAATTTTAGGAAGACATTTGAGCACAAAAAGCTTTTAGCTCTTTCAAGCACTTGACCATTGCCTGTGAATGTCAGTGAATGTCCATATTCTTTTCCTTTTTTTAAACAGGCTGAGTCAAAATCTGGGATGAACAATAAGAGATCTCTACAATATGAGAATTTATTACAATGAGGTTATCATGGCTTTTGTGACAGAAGGAAATACAGTGGAAATTTGTTTTAATGCTAATAGGAATATTTTACAAAATATGGGGAAATGTAAATGGCAGAAATTGAAAGAAATATTACTTATAAAGCATTTATGTCTTTTGTTGTATGGAAAGAAAGAAATTTCAGAATAACAGTCTCTCTTTTGGATAAGTGCACTCTAACTTTCCCTAATTCATGTCTTTGACATATGTTAATAAATCTCATATAATTACAACGTATGATTTTACTCAGAAAAAGTGAAAAGGTGTAGCATTGGGGAAAGAACAAATGCACATATAGATGATATATTAAATCCTCAACATCTATTCTTTCTTTCCATGAATTCCGATAATGAAAGAGCATATTTAGGAAGACAACATGTTGTAGAAAGCTACAAATTGTAACAATTCTATACTAGAACAATGTGTTTGTACTTATAGTTCTCTAAAAGAGAATGTGCAATATGTGCATAGTTATGTAATACAAACACACTCCTCGACAGATTAATTCTATTTATTAGGTCAGTGTTTCTCAACATTAACAACTGGAAGTGTGGACTTCAATTCTGGGAGTTGAAGTCCACATCTCTTCAGGTTGCCAAGACTGAGAAACACTGCCTTAGCCGGTTCCACCACAAAACCGCGCTCGACTAAACCGTGTCCGACTAAACCGCGTCGCTGATGTCATCAACAGGGCGACAACAGCACGGAGACAGAAGCATGCTATAAACCCTAAACCTAAAATTAACCTCTAAACCTAAACCTAAGCCCCCTAAACCTAATCCTAAACCTAACCCTAAACCTAACCCTTAACCTAACCCTAAACATAATCCTAACCCTTAACCTAACCCTAAACCTAACCCTAAACCTAACCCTAAACCTAACCCTAAACCTAACCCTTACCTTAAGTTGAATCGGCTTGCTTTCAAAGCACTATTTAAAGCGCCCTTCTTTCGCCGTACTGGCTGTTGTCGCCCTGTTGATGACGTCAGTGACGCGGTTTAATCGGGCGTGGTTTAGTCGAGCGCGGTTTTGATGGGTCACGGCCTTAGCCCAATAACAACAACAACAGAACTGAATAATATATAGAAAACTAAATGCCTATGGAGATTCTCAATCATCCAGGTCATGGTTGTCCCAAAGGTTCTTTCTTCAAGAGGCAATTGGACTTTCTGATTTTTCTTTGAAGATAGAAATAACATTTATATTTATATATCCCTTCAAAGTGTTTCACAGTCCTCTCTAAGTGGTTTACAGAGTCAGCATGATGCCCCCAACAATATGGGTCCTCATTTTACCAATCTCAGAAGGATGAAAGGCTGAGTCAACCTTGAGCCTGGTGAGATTTGAACTGCCAAATTGCAGGCAACCAGCAGTCAGCATAAGTAGCCTGCAATATTGCATTCTAGCCACTGCGCTACTGCAGCTCTTGAAGAGAGATGAAGAAGCATCTTGGATGAGAAGCGAAATATCTTCAAAGAAAAATCAGAAAGTCCAGTTGCCTCTTGAAGAAAGCACCTTTGGGATATAGAAAACTAAACTTTACTTTTTACATTACCTGTGATATGGAAGCTAAGAACAAAGCCTATGTAGAATGTGTAGTCATTAACCTTGATAATATGGTACATTAATTCAAGCTGTGTGTTTTGTGTGTGATGTGACAGTACTGAGAACTTATCACAAGTAAATGGGTCTCTAAGAGACACGTGCTAATCTTTTTTTCACCTGACTCTAACTTGAATTCACAATTACAGGTAAGTGCCCTTATAGTTCTATGAAAATTGTTGTGACATTGTACAGTCAGACAAGTTGTAGGAAAAGAAGGGAATAGCAATACAGCAGTAGTTATTCTATTTAGTGATGGAAAAAGGCACCATGGGCTTAAAATCCATTACAGCAGTACAAGTATCCTATGCATATTTAGTATGCTTCATTTTTGGAAAGCAATCTCCTTGCATCTGAACAATAATAAAACACGCACTTGCTGTTTTCCAGACTCTCTTAAGATTTCCCCATTATGAATCTGAAGAGCTTGTATAGCAAGAGGTTCTGAAATAAGTTGTTTTATATTATCTCCTTAAAATGAAGATAAAAACCCAACAGAAAATTATTAGAAAATGGCTTACAAAAAAACGAGTTCTAAATAAAATGTGCAATGCGAAATATTCTGGGAAGTTTTTTTCCCCCTAGGCTACATATCTTGATTATCAAGAGGTTTTAATGAAGCTCTTAACACTTCATGAGGACAGCTGTGCTAGTTAGTCTCCTTACGTAAATCTTTGAGAGTTGTAGTCCCAGCACATCAGAAGAATGTCAGGCTTGGGAAAGCTGTCTTAGGAAATGTCATATATCTGAAATGAAGCTGCATATTATAAAATGTGAGTGGGTTTCAATTTCCTGATTTTATATTTGTCATCCTCACCAAGATATTGCCTTTTTGTGTTCAGATTTTACAATGTTATTTCACTTTACTTCTTAAAGTCTGTCTATTTTTCCCAAAAACTGTTATGCATCCTTTTATCCATCACTTTAATAATTCAGAGACGTACACCTTGTTTGGAGAAAGGCTGAGTAACACTTTGAATAGTAAATATTCCATTTTTAAAAATTATAGGAACTTGGAAAAATACAGCAGTGAACGGGCTTATTAGAAGAATACCAGGAATCTTCAGTTTTGGTTTGCTGAAACATTTTGTTAAATAATCTTATTGCAAACCAACAGTGTGCAATTTTCTTTCTCTTGAGGCTCTATTCTCTTGAAAATACTCTATAATAGCAATGTGGAGTAGAACTCAAGGGAAAAGTACTTTTTCTAGACTGACATCCTTTTTTATTGCCTTTCTGCCTTATCTTTTCTCTCTCTTTCCTGCTTGTTCCTGCTAGAAGCTTGAAGAGCTAGCAGAGGTCTTCTGAAATTAGGCCAAGGTTGGCTGCTCCTGTTCTAAATACAGAATGTTTTTCTGATGCTTAAGATAAACCATATTTTACAAGAGTCCAGGTCCAGAAACAATCTGATCCCTTCTCTTTTGGGTGGTCAGACTATTTAACACTGTGAGCTGGTTTAGGAAAGTGTGTGCTAGCCCGAAGCCTAGTAAGCTACAAGGAGAAACCACCCACCTATATTTCCACCAACAATTGAGAGTATACAAAAGTGAATTGAAGAAAAAATAGGCTAATACTACCAAATGGGTATTCCAATCAGTTGCAATTCTCACTTTGTACAATAAGACTATCTGTATGAAGATGATGAAAAAGTTAATGTTATTGCATCACATGTTTAGTTTATGAAGTACCTGGAATCATTTGGAAGTGGAGCAGCATAAAACTGTGATGAATACCTAGATAAACAAATGAACACTTTCCTTGGAAAAGGGAGGCTGGAGACAGGTCAATAACTGCATAGCATATTTGGTCTGAGCAAATATGTGTGGTGTGGGCGTGGCTTGGTGGAGGGGTCATGTGACTGAGTGGGCATCAAATTGGTCATGCCCATTCAGTCACAGGACCCTACCGCCACCAAGCCACGCCCACAAAATCTGGTAGAAAAAAATGTGAATGTCACCCCTGCAGGGATCCCATAACTGAAGCTAAAAAACATTCTGTCTACTTTCTCAGGACTCAGAGGTTCAAACTCATCCCTGATATCCAAGAGTTCATTTTGCAAAGTGATCTCTTTTGGATCTGTATCTTGAGGAGAGGATGTTCCATTGTCTTTTGTAGCAATAATACTCTCTCTCCCTGAACTCCATACTCCAGAAAAGGCAGGGATCCAGGGTGAAATTCTATTGGATCGGACAGTCTCAGGTGAACCAGTAGGGATGATTTCAATCAGTTTGCCAAACTGATAAAAATCACCCCTGGTTGGCCCCACCCATGCCCACCTGCTCGTCCACTTGCCCAGTCACAACTCACCTCTTCTGGTCAATCGCTTGGTCCTTCTGGCCTCTCAACACGCCCACCAAATCCATACATTTCTCCCTCTGTTCACAGCGGAGTTGCTGCAGCCTGTCCCTTTAAGGTAGTCCCCAGGAGAGAGGGGACCAGGGGCACCATAAACAGAGGAACAGCTCCTCTGTGAATGGAGAGAGAAAAGTTTGGCTTCTCTCTGCCATAGCATTCACTATGAGCCTTTCTTGTAGTCATACACACATTTTTTTCCTACCGAGTTCTGTGGGCGTGGCTTGGTGGAGGGGTCATGTGACTGAGTGGGCATCAAATTGGTCATGCCCATTCAGTCACAGGACCCTACCGCCACCAAGCCACGCCCACAAAATCTGGTAGAAAAAAATGTGAATGTCACCCCTGCAGGGATCCCATAACTGAAGCTAAAAAACATTCTGTCTACTTTCTCAGGACTCAGAGGTTCAAACTCATCCCTGATATCCAAGAGTTCATTTTGCAAAGTGATCTCTTTTGGATCTGTATGAAGTCCAAGTGAATCCGAGTGATTCTCTCTTTGTATCCTACCTTCCAGATTTTTGGAAAATTATACCAGTCCCCTTAGAAGGTCTTCTTTTCCATATTTCCCATCTGTATCCAATAAAGTCCAGGTCTCTTTAAAGATAGCTGCTGAATGGCAATCTGTGGATGCAATAACAGTGGGGAAATAACATTTTTCTGCTCTTATCACTAAGCTGCAGATTCAGATATTGGCTCTATTAGCTCTTGTCAATGCTCCATTGGATTCACTCCTTGTTTTATATCAGAGGCATTCTGGAATCTCACTTCATTCCCCAGAGCTACGTGGAATACCATGAAATCCCTGGGTCAAATTGTTTAGGTACAATTCCTTATAAGGTTAGTGCCAATTCCATATTTTAGTAGGTGGCTAAGACCTCAAAAGAACTGTCTACCATTAATTCAGACCATTAGCTGAATATACCATGGAAATGAAGCAGTTTTGTTTAAAGTGTGATTGATCAAATAGTTCTATTTCTTCCATGGATATTTGTGGCATCAGACAGCTTTAAAATGATCAGGCAATAATCTGACTATCCAGTGGTGGGATTCAAATAATTGAACAACCAGTTCTCTGCCCTAGTGACCAGCTGTGTAGGCGGGGCTCGGTGGGTGGGCGTGGCCAACTCAATATCACTCACGTCGATGGGCACTTCGCCGTAGCTGTTAAAATGTAATAAGGGTTAACCGGAGAGGCAGTTTCTGTAAGCAGTGAAATAAAGATTAGGCTAAAAACAACAACAGACTGTTTTCTTCCTGCCTTCCTTACAGGATTAGCCCTGTAAAGTGGAAAAAAACAAAAGAGATTTCTTCCAACAATCGGTTCTCCAAACTGCTTAGAAAGTTAACAATCAGTTCTCCCGAATAGGTGTGAACTGGCTGAATCCCACCACTGTGACTATCCAAAGGACAGGTGTTAATATTTGATTAACAAATCTTAGACTCCAAATCTTAGTACCCATCACAACTACCTCAAGATTTTTTTTTAAAAAAAAATAGCTCTACTGTGCTGTTCTTGAACAGCTCTACTGTGCTATTCTTGGCTCTACGGTACTGCTACAAAAACTATGATTTTCGATAGTTGTATATCTATCATGGTCACTATAGTCACCTCTACACCTCCTCTGACAGATAAATTAAAATCCCTCAGAACAATCAACTTTGGAAACTCCACCACTAACCCTATGATAATTCCAGCAGTTCAGGCAAAGAAGATGGCCCGCAACATGGAGAATGGCACATGGACAACATTTCTATCTTGTCTCTAGAACCCAGCTTTTACAGTAAGGTCTCACATTCAGTTGCCTACATGATGGTGGCCTCAATGCTGGCAGACAATACCCATCCATTTTCCCAGCTCATGGTTGGTGCAAAAACTGAACCCAAACCTTCTGACATCTGAGCTAGGTAAGTAGTAGTATAGAAATATGTTTTCTTTGGTACTAGAGTGACTACAGTACATCTGGGGTGCAAAAATCCAGATGACCACTAGAGAACAGGCAATAAAGAGTTACCATATTTTTCAGAACATAAGACGCACCTTTTTCTCTCAAAAAAAGAGGCTGAAAATCTGGATGCATCTTATACATTTTTTGCCACCCGAAACCCTGCCCCCTTCACTAAAATGGCCATGTATTGCCTTTAGGAGGTTTTCAGAGTGGAAGGCAGAAATGAGCGAAAAACAGGCCTTTTTTGCTCAATTCCCCCCCCCCTCAGCCCCCAGGAGCACTGTATGAACCTCCTAAAGGCTAGGCATGCCCCCTTTTTGACAAAAATGGGCCATTTTTCCTCATTTTGGGAGGCCTCTATAAGTCTGCTAAAGGCTTTAAAAAAAACTGGCCCATTTTTGCAAAAGATGGGCCGTTTTTGGGAGGTCTGCAGAATGCAAAAACTTTTTTAAAAAATTTGCCTCTTCAAAATTTTGGTGCATCTTATACTCCGGTACGTCTTATACTTCGAAAAATATGATACTTTTTCTCTATTTTGATTATTCAGATGTTTCTACACCCATTATAAGCTCTTTTGTTCCCCTAACCTGATTTTTTGTTTCTGCCAAATAATTTAAGTGAATATAACTTATGTAAATTGGCTGCTACAGCACCATTACCAGCTGATGTTTGCCAAAATATTTTGGAAAGCAAAGCAAATAAAGTAAGCTCTGCAGCTTATTTGTTTTAATTTAGCAGTGTGACAGGACTTGTGATAATCTAAAGTGTTATTGAGAGTTTTCTTTTATACATTTTTTTTGCATTGTTTGGATAAGTGGTTAGGACAATAGACTAGATCCAGACTTTATGATATTTAGTTTGATTTAAATGGATGTAGAAAAAACTAATTTTTTAAAAAAAGTAACATTTAGTAGATTCCCATTTCTGTAATGAAATATCCCGTTTATGTAATGGAAGAAATCACACTCCCACTTCCCACTGCAATATCACTGCAACCATGGTACATAATTAATCTTTTTAAAGAGCAGAAATTTATGGCATTAATGATATACTTCGTTTCAAATGTTATGGATGTTCATATTTTTCTACTATGCAAAATCATAGTGGGTTATCATTTTTTTCTTGAGAAGGAACATACTTGAAAAATTGGTTACAATATCAAGAAAGAAGGGAACCAAAACTGCAAGTTGATTCAGCATATTTGACATTATTAAAATACATAAGTTAATGCAGTTAATGTGCTGTGTGTATCTGTATTTGTGTCTTCAAGAGATTCTTAATTTCAGAGAACGTCTTGGCCAAGTCTATGTAGTTTTCTTGACAATATTTTGCCAATGTTTTCTTTTTAGGACTGAGAGTTGGGGCCCCAAAATCACTTAGTTAGTTTTTGTGTCCAAAGCAAGAAACTCATGATTTCCAGGTTTTAGTGTGGTGCCTTAACTACTACACCAAACATGCTTATTGTTGTATTTTATACAGAGGTGGACTGCTGACAGTTCACACCAGTTCAGGCGAAGTTGTAGTTAAGATTCTGTACAGTTCGGCAAACCGGCAAATCCCACCACTAGCTGGCCCCGCCCCTGCTGGTTTTTTGGCCTGTTTTCGGGCTGTTTTTTGAGTCAAAAATGCCCCCAAAACAGGCTGAAAACAGCCCAAAATTGGTTCCAAAACTCACCTGAAAATGGTGAAAACCCCACCAAAAAACAGGCCGAAAAACTGATGGGGATCAGCCCCAACCGACTGAATCCTAACTCTGCCATTGAGGTGAATGAGAGGCAGGGCTAGATGTAATGAGTAATGTCACCCACCCAGTCACATGACTAACTGGCCATGTCTACCCAGCCAGAAAATCAGTTAAGTTATTCAAGTCCCACCACTGATTTTATAACTATTCTCTTCCATTACATTAACAAGTGCAGTTTGGTGGCAACTTTTGAAGGGAATCCACAAGCCACTTCCAAGAATGTATAGACTTCTCTGACTACAGACAAGCCTTCCACAACTTGATGTGCACCCAGCTAGGAGTTCTGCGAGTGGAAATCTGAAATATTGACAAAACTGTGCTAGTCAGACAAAGGCAATAAAAGCTCTCTTCCTCTCTCCCCCTCCCTCCCTCTAATTCTTGCACAGTCACTGGCTAACAAGATTCCTGAGCAAACTTCCCACTGTCAGTGTGAGAGTGGTAAACCTTTTATATATTTTTCTTTCACCTTGTACTCAGTTTTATCCTAATGTATTCACCCCACCCTTGCTATTTTGGGACAAACATTCTATTCATTTTCATGCAAGTTTAGCCTTCATTTCAGCAGAATTTTTAATCAGCCATTTAACCTTCTCCTTCCTTATCTCTTTTGTCCCTGGCATTTCCATTAGGTTAAAGGAAGCACTGATAGTCTGACACTTGACATTATACCTTTTAGCAAGAAGTTATGAATGATGCCACCAACCAAATGTTCTCAGCGATGTTAAGACCAAAGGCACGGTCTGGTCATAACAGTATCAAAGAACAAGTGCCCTCATAGGAAGCTGTTTATTGTTCTCCTCTCTTTATAAGGAACTATATTATACGGATTAGCTTTTCCATTTCCTTTGTTGACCTACAGGCCACAGCAATTAACTAGAGTATTAACAGGGGGAAAGATAATGATGTGAAGATCGATGCCTGCATTCAGATCAAGGTGAATTAAAACCAAATACCAGGGCTGTAAAGAAAATGATCTTGCCCCCAATTGGATTCGTAGCCCAAGATTCATGAAGCTAAAGATCAAATGTCAAATGGTTCAAAATTGATAAGACATAGGATTTTAAAGTCCCCACTATTAACTGGAAAAACAGTCTTTCAGAACACTCCATATATCATTTAAAGTGTGGCATTTATCAAGAAAAGAAATGGAAACACACTCCAATATGAACTAGTAAATTAAAACAAAGCAGAAACTTTGTGTTCTGACCGAGGCTTCCCAAGAGCATGAAGCAAACTCCTTGTCCCGACAAAAAACCCTTTTATTAACTTACTGTGAATTCTGCTCTTTCACATCCAGCAAAGTCTTTCTAGGGAGGATTTACAGTCACTGACCTTATCTGGCTTGGAGAGCTGCCAAGCCGATATCTGCAAAACTTGGCAAGGATTCTCGGAGAGTCACACACCAATTAAGCAAACTAATTGTCTCCTGCAAACTCCACTCCCATTTCACTCCTCTTTTATTTCCTCTGGGAGAGGCTATTTATTGTCCAACTGTGGCCTTATTCCCAAGTCGACCCCTGTTCTTTAGCTGTTCCCTTCGTCTGGCACCTCTGCACATGCACACACTGGGAACAGGCTTCAGCTGTTTGACTGCCTCACTGATGTCTGATTCTGAAGGCAGCTGATAACTGGCATACAGCTCTGATCCCCTCTCTGCCTCTGACACAGAGCCCTCATCAGAGCCTTCCTCAGACTCCAGGACTGGCCATATGTTCCTCCCCAACTTCCGAATCTACTACAACTGGTGGGTCACAACACTTTGGTTCAATACATTTGGGTGGGGAAAGAAACAGTAGTTCTTTAAACTATTATAGGTCTGAAATAATAAAATTATGATAAATGTTTCTCCTAGAAGATTGAGCTGAAATGTGTACCTTTTGCTCTAGCATTTTTCATTAAGGCCAGGGACCATGAGAAAGATATGTTGTTTCCTGGAGCTAAAATCATAGAAATATAGAGCTCAAACTTCTATCCTTACCATTAGCGAAGAGAGGGTTATGCAGTTTCAACAATGTGAATTTGGAGGTACTTGGGATGTGAACTTAAAATGATTTGTTTTTTAAAAACTTGGAACCCAAAACCTTGCTTTCCCCCGCCCCCCCTCTGGTAGTTGCTAGGGAAGAGGGTTGTGTTTTAAGTGCTAATGATACTCATCAAATTATAAATTTTAGTTAATTGGTGTTCACAATAAAAACAGCAATTATTGGCTGCTGTGTTTAGTTTAGATCCAATACAATTTTAATCATTATACCAACAATAGTAATAATAATTTTAAGTTGCCACAGATTGTACTTTTCCTATTTTGTTGGACCTTGGAGTAAACATTGTACAATTTACAGTACTACACACATACAATATATCTTTCCATCTTCCTTGTATTTGTCTTTACTTCCTTTACTTCCTTTTAAGGGTAGAGAATGTTTTATGCACCTAATATTACCTCTATTCAATTTTTTTAAAAAAATCTTTATATGTGTGTTAAGTTTGAAAGGTTCCTCATGTCCTTGCTCCTTTCTCTTAGCCATTTTTCAAGGCACTCAATTTGTTGAACAGAGAATTCAACGTGGCTTCAGTCTAGATGCCCTGTCAAAATGGGAGAGAAGATCATGAGTTTTCTACCAACAGAGACATTTCTGCTTTTGTTCTGTGCAATTTCAGCCTTCAGGCAGCATGCTGAGTACCTGTCAAGTTAATAAATTGGCAATCTGTAAAATTTAGCCTGTTATGTAGGCTAGAATGTATAGTACAATGTTTTGTATTGCTGAAACATTTTGTGGCAGTAACTAGTAGAATTTACTCTTGTCACATTCTGCGCTATAAAGAACTTGTGCAATTTTGCCAAACACTTAAGCCCTGGAGCCTGCAATGTATTTCATAGTTGCAAGTTCATATAACTGAATTGCCAAGCAGCAAGAAAAAAAAGTTGTCTTTTTTTATTATTATTCAGATTGCAATGCAATTGTCCTAGGAATGTCCCAGACAAGGAAGCAAGCTGCCTGTCCTGATAGAGTCTTGTCAGTTTTAAGAAGCCAAAATATCCCCCCCCCCCGCAATTTTCTTTTCCAGCTGAAGAAAGACCTTTAAGCCTCTTCACAGCTGTATTGGAGAACTTGTACTTCTTCATTTCTGCAAGATAGATTGGGGGGGAGGGATATTGGATCCCTGTTATACCTAGTAGACTGTATTCTGAACTCATCTGCTGAAACTTTATTGCAGCTCCACAACTAAATTGGATTGCAGTGGACTTGAATTTTATTTCAGTCAGGCGATTCATCCGTGGTGTGATAGGAACACATGACTTAGTTAACAACTCTGTTGATATATTTATTAAATTTTTGTGTTTTCACTCAGCAACTGGTATTGGCTATGGATTGACATTCAGTTCTTGGAATAGTTTGAGTAGAGGTTCTCCATCTCTGGAGGTTTGCAAAAATAGACTAGACAACCAGGATAATATATTCTTCCTTGAGCAGAGGATTGGAATAGAAGACCTCCAAGGTTCTTTCCAGCCCTATGTTGTATATTTCAGTGGTCCCCAACCCCCGGTCCGCGGACCGGTGCCGGGCCGTGGAGTACCTGGAACTGGGCCGCGCAGTGGCCGGGGGCCATGATCGCTGCAGCGGCCGGGGGACATGATCGCTGCAGCGGCCGGGGGACATGATCGCTGCAGCGCAAAGGCTCCTGGGCCGTGCGCAAAAGCTCCTGGGCCGTGTGCAAAGGCTCCAGGGAAGAGAGCCCTGCGCGCCCCTGTGCGCGCTCAGCGGGCCATGGTAAAATTATCAAAGGCTGACTGGTCCGCGGCGATAAAAAGGTTGGGGACCACTGGTATATTTCATACATTTTATGGTCTGGGATGTTTAGTTCCATTTTTCCTATGCCTCGTAGCACTATCTTTACATTTTGTTGCAAAACTACCATGGATCTTAGTTTTCTCCATGTAGACATTATCTTGTTTGGGGGACCATGAAACTGCACTTGAGTTCTTCTGGGCCTTTGATACATGTTAATATTGCTGTCTGGCTTGTTTTAAATAAGATTCATTGTCTGTTTTTAATTTCCTGTTGTGATTTTATTGCATTATTTTATTGCTGATTTAAATTGTGCATCACTTTATGGCCTCAGGCAGGAAAGAACTTCTTAAGTAAGTAAGAAATAGTAAAGACAAGTGCAAAACAGGCAATATTTAAAGGTAACATTTTGTTTTTATTGATTTTTTTTTTTTAAAATAAGAGAACAATGCACTTTTTGGAAGAGTTATCAGTTTAACTGACCCAAAGTGAATGCAGATTTTAGGAGGTGCACAAAAGTCCAAAACAGCATAATAGAGAATGCACCTATTTGCAAAGACATGGAAGAATTTAGTAAATCATACCATACACTGGCACTGCTCTGAAGGATCAGGAACTGTAGATCAATATGGTGGCAGGGAAAGCAACAAATTTCTCTTTATTACCAAAATCGAAAGATGAACAGAAATTTGAAGGATAGGGACGTAGATACGCTCTCCTGTCATAGTTTCTATGGAAACCAGTTTAAGTGGGTTTCTTGAGCTTGTGCTTTTTGGAGATGTAGATTTTACATCTAAAATGGATTATAATTGTAAAAGTTGTGCTGGGGAAAAACAGGGAAATAGGTCAAAATTACCGACATTATTACAGAATTGTAATAATTCTGAATGCAAAAGTGTGGTCAGGGGTCAGACACATCTTAGCAGGCATCTTTTTATGTTCCCCAAGCTTCCATGTTAGAACAAGATTTTAAGTGAAATGGATTAAGTCTCAGACATTCATTTCACTGTTAGAGAAAAAGCACAACTTCTCAAAACGATGGATTCTATTTCCCAACGTATTGTGTGAACTCCAGAGAAGGTCTTGATCTACCAGAAGCTGTACATCCATGCATCAAATGAATGGAAACCTGATGGAAATTGTGGAGGTGTATTTGTTTCAAGAATAGAGGCTCTAGAAGGAAAGCTTCTATTGTGATTAGTGTAAATGGAAAACAGTTTGTTCAGAATACAGAATAAGAGTTGGAAAGGACCTTGGAGATCCTCTAGGTCCATGATGATGAATCTATGTCACGCGTGCCACAGTTTGCACATGAAGCCATATTTGCTGGCACGACAGCCCTTGGCAGTCCTCAATTCTGGTGCTGTGCCCACCCACCTGTGCATGCATGAGTAACCCACCTGCGCATGCATGAGTAATCCCTCCATGCGCATGTGTGAGCAACCTCCCCCCACCATGCATGCATGAGTGATTTTTCCTCTCCCAAGGCTCCGGAAGCTTTCCTGAAGCCTGGGGAGGGCAAAAACGCCCTCGCCCAAACTTCCGGTTGGGCCATTTTTCACCCTCCCCAGGCTCCCCAGGCCTAGAGCACCGTTGGAGGTCCGATAAGTCCAAATCGAACCGAGCAATGGTAACCACCTGCACCAAGGAATACACCAGGGCACTTAGGGCAGCAAAAAGATCTCACATAGCCACCTTGGTTGCGTCCGCTGAGTCTCGCCCAGCCGCCCTGTTTAGGATAACCCGCTCCCTATTGAATAAAAGGGAAGCGGGGGAACCCTTGCAGGGCAGAGCTGAAGATTATGCCCAATTCTTAGCGGACAAAATTGCTCGGTTTCGGTCGGACTTGGACTCCACCCCCGCAGTTCCAGCCGAGGCACAGGAGGATCAAGTAGAACAGCTCTGGGTTGAGTTTCAGGACGTTACCCCCGGGGATGTGGACAAGGCCATGAGGGCTGTAAGTACCTCCACCTGTGTACTGGATCCGTGTCCCTCATGGCTGGTTACTAACTGCAGTGAGGTGACACGAGGCTGGATCCAGGCGGTTGTTACCGCCTCTCTTTGGGAGGGGAACTTCCCCACCGCACTGTGGTGAGACCCCTCCTGAAGAAACCATCTTTGGATCCAGCTGTTCTTAATAACTATCGTCCAGTCTCCAACCTTCCCTTCCTGGGGAAGGTTGTTGAGAAGGTGGTGGCCTTCCAGCTCCAACGGTCCTTGGAGGAAGCAAACTATCTAGACCCCTTCCAGTCAGGCTTCAGACCCGGTTACAGCACAGAAACCGCTTTGGTCGCATTGATCGATGATCTCTGGAGAGCCAGAGATGGAGGACACTCCTCCATCCTGGTCCTCCTTGACCTCTCAGCGGCTTTCGATACCATCGACCATGGTATCCTTCTGCGACGACTGCGGAAGGTGGGAGTGGGAGGCACCGTGTTGCGGTGGTTCTCCTCCTACCTCTCGGACAGATCGCAGTCGGTGTTAGTGGGGGGACAGAGATCGTCCCCTAGGCCCCTAACTTATGGGGTGCCTCAGGGCTCGGTCTTATCCCCCCTACTATTCAACATCTACATGAAACCGCTGGGAGAGATCATTCGCAGGTACGGGATTAGATACCATCAATATGCGGACGATACTCAATTGTATCTGTCCGCCCCGTGCCAACTCAATGAAGCGGCAGACGTGATGAGCCAAGGCCTTGAAGCCGTTATGGACTGGATGAGGGTTAACAAGCTTGTGCTCAACCCAGAAAAGACCGAGTGGCTGTTGTGTTTCCCTCCCAAAGATTCGACCAATATTCCATCACTCAGGCTGGGGGGTCAAATTCTATACCCCTCAGAGAGGGTTCGCAACTTGGGAGTCCTCCTGGATTCACAGCTATCGTTTGACCACCACTTAATGGCTGTGACCAGGGGGGCATTCGCCCAGGTTCACCTGGTGCGCCAGTTGCGACCCTACCTGAATCGGGAGGCTCTCACAACAGTCACCCGGGCCCTTGTGACCTCTAGGCTGGAATACTGCAATGTGCTCTACATGGGGCTGCCCTTGAAGAGCATCCGGCGACTTCAGCTAGTACAGAACGCGGCCGCGCGAGTGATTGTGGGTGCACCTCGGTTCGCCCGCATAACACCTATCCTCCGCGAGCTGCGCTGGCTACCTGTCGATCTCCGGATGCGCTTCAAGGTGCTATTAGTCACCCATAAAGCCCTACATGGCAGTGGATCTGGATACTTGAGAGACCGCCTTCTGCCAATTACATCCCTGCGACCAATAAGATCACATAGATTAGGCCTCCTCCGTATTCCATCGGCCAGCCAGTGTCGGCTGGCAACTACAAGGAGGAGGGCCTTCTCAGTAGTAGCCCCGACCCTTTGGAACGAGCTCCCCGTGGAGATTCGCACCCTCTCCACCGTCCAGGCCTTCCGCACAGCCCTTAAGAACTGGCTCGCCCGTCAGGCCTGGGGACAAGGATAGTTACCCCTCCCGAATGATGAATGTATGTTGTTTACCATTTTATTATATGTCTCTATCTTAACGTCTGTATTCCCCCTCCCCGATTTTATGTGAGCCGCCCTGAGTCCCCTCAGGGAAAAGGGCGGCCTACAAATATTAATAAAATCTCTAAAAATCTCTAAATCTCTTCAGGAGCCTAGAGAGGGCAAAAAAAACAGGCCCAACGGCCCAACCGGAGGTTCGTTTCTGAACTTCCAGTTGGTCTGTTTGGCCTGCTTTTCATACAGCTTCTTCCGGAGCCCCTGCATAGCCTCCAGAGCCCCTGCATGGGGGTTGCTCGCGCATGCGTGGTGGTGGTGGGTCGCACACGCATGTGCAGGTGGGTAGGCACACACATGAGCAATAGTGTACACACAGACACATACAATAGTGCATTCACACACAGTTTTGGCACACCTTTAGAAAAAGGTTAGCCACCACTGTTCTAGAAGCTCTGTCTATACCATTCCAGACAAATGGCTGGCCAGTCTCCTTTTTTATTGAAAAGGTTTTTTTAATTTTAATTGAACAAAAACACAAAAAGCATGTTGATTGATTACAGATAACTTTCATGCATTTCTTCCACAGTCATTACTTATAGTTCATATTAGATTATACACTTTAAATCAAAAATCTTTGTTTATCTTACTATCGCTGTACCACAATTCTCATTTGGCTACAATTATTTGAACGTGCTTTTACCTCAAATCATTCATACTTAAAGACACAACCACATAATGGCATTCATTAGCTATTTCAAAAAAATCCTCCAATAACATTACACCTTTATGACATCTTCTAAGTAAAAGTCAATTAATAAAGTTTCTAAACCTTCCCCCCCTTTCTCCCCACTTGCTGTTTAGAATTTGTATCCAAGTTACTTTTGCCAATACCATAGCATGTATATATTATTAAACAATATCCATTGACATTTCCTTATTGTTATTATAATTGGCTAAAATCATTTACTATTTATGTCCCATCTCCTCTTGTCAGACCCACCCCCCAAACCTTTAAACCTTTATGGCAAGATCTAAATAAAAAATTGTTAATAAAATTTATAGGTCTTTTTCCCAGATCGCAATTTGCAATTTATATCCAAATTTATTTTACTAGCCTGCCAGTACATATCATTAAGCTGTATCCATTATCATTTCATTATTGCTATTTATAGTTAATTATTTGTTAACGAATAAACATTTAATAACAATCTAAAACAAACTAAGAATTTCTAAATTCCTACTTATTGATCACCAAAATCAACTTATTTTTTATTATCAACTTTCATTGTCAACCTGTATCTTTCCAGTAAAAAAACAGTCTTATCTCTCTTGCCAATTGTGGTGTCAGTCTTCTTTTTATCTCCTTTATAAGGTTTTTATAGACTTCTCTCTGCACTTTGTTGCTTGAAGGATCTCTCAGGTAATCTCGTTGCCCTCCAGCTGTTACTAAAATTAGCTTGTCTTTAGTTGTCAATCATGCTTCTGAAAAAATTTCTCTTCTTAAATCCATCATCATTAACATTTTTTCTTCTGTATTTTGGAATCTGGGGTAGGGCTCCAATTCGTCGAATTCCCTTTTCCATATTCCCTTCTTTCCACTTTCACCCACATTTGCTCCATTAATAAATTTATCTATTGTCTTGTATTTATCTTCTATGTCTTCATTCCCCCCTTTAATTTTTGGGGCTCCAACCCCTTCATCTTTTGCTGTGAGGAAGACTAGTCTTTCCAACTTCTTCTCAATTCTCCTATATCCTTCCAATAGATTTTGAATTCCAGCCAAGATATTTTGGAATTTTAAGGTTTCTTCATCTGAATATTGATCCATGTTTCCAAAAAAAAGGAAACAAACAAACAAAAAAACTAATAACCACTGTCACTCTAGCCTTTCAGGCCTCTTTTATTTTTTATTTTAGGTTGAGTTGAACACAAGTTCTTTTATGCTCTCCAAAGGAGAAGGATGCTGTTATTTCCCCCCTTTCTCTCTCCTGCCAAAATAGTTCTCAAAGGCACCTGCAAAAAAAATTCATGCCCTTGGCTCTTTATCAGTTTCTGTGAACAAACTGCAAATCCTTCAGCTACAAAGTCAGTGAGATCAAAGAAATAAAGAGAAGAGATACGTTGTTTCAAAAACTCCAGCCTCTGACCTCTGAGTTACAGTGTTGCTACTTTTCACTTTCTAATATTTATCTCTGGCTTATAGGAAACAAAGTTCTTTAAATTTCTTTAATGAAATTTAATAACAAGTAATAGGAAGAATTGTTAAAATAAAAAGGAAGATTTTAATCCAAAAGTCAAAAAATAAAGCAACAAAAAGCAGAAGTATCAACGGCTGTCTTGGAGTATCAAGACAGCACATTGTAATATCGCGACGTTGGATCCTCCTCCCAAGTCTCTTCTTAAAAGTCTCCAGTGATGAAGCATTCACAAATTCTGGATTAATGGTTCATTATTCTCACTGTTAGGAAATTTCTCCTTAGTTATAGGTTGCTTTTGCTTCTTTCCTTGATTAGTTTCCATCCATTGTTTCTTGCCTTGCCTTTTGTTGCTTTGGAAAATAGGTTGACCTTCTCTTCTTTGTGGTAGCCTCTCAAATATTGGAATTAATTAATTCCAATATTTCAATTAATCCTGTGCATAAATCTGCTTTATTTATTTTTTCTCCCTGAGAAAAAAGCTTCTATTTTATTATGAAAATGATGAGAATGTCTTTCTTATTTCTCTTGGTATATTATCTAATTGTTGGAAATAGAGGATGGTACTAAAATACAGTTGCTTTCTGCACAGCTTTCCCAAACTGAAAAATGAGTTTCCTACTGGTTTGCTTTTTCTTTTCCTGAGATTCCACAGAAGTGTGCAAAGAGATGATAGTATATGATATACACACATACAGGCACACCTTGGCTATGCTGCACAAGTGCAAGGATCACATTTCACCTATGATAATTTAACATAATTTTCCTTTTCCTTGAAAGAATTTCGGAAAGTCAATTCTTTTATATCAAATAGAGAAATGTTTGAAAAATGAACAGAATTAGTCTTGAAGAGATTGATAAACCATTAGATGTTTCACCTCCCTTTAAGGTGAGAGCAGCTGTTCCCTTTTTACAATTTTTCATTTTTAGAGACAGGTCAGGAGCAGTGATGCCATGGACGCCCCCCACCTTCCGCCCCAGGTAAGTGGTCTAGGCCTTCCAGGAAATGATTTTGTAGGAAAGGGGGGAATCTTCTGGTATTAAATCTAAATGAAACTAATTGTATCACCACTTTTAAGGAATTTATTAGTGCATTTTAGTGGAATGATTTATAGAGGCTCTGAAGAGCTAGAAAAAAGATGTTCAAAGCTTCTAAATAAAAATATGCACCTGCATTCTTCTGGGCTGTGCTCCTAGTCACCTGGAGCACGTCCCCCCCTCTCTCTCACACACACACACCAGAAGTGGTATTCTGTAGGTTCTGGCCAGTTCTGGAGAACCGGTAGCAGAAATTTTGAGTAGTTCGGAGAACCAGTAAATACCACCTCTGACTGGTCTCTTCCCTCATCTATTCTCTGCTTCCCGATAATCTGGAGGAAATGGGGATTTTGCAGTAAAAAGAAAAATTTTTGAATCCCACCACTGACACATACACACACACACAAACACACACATATGCTACTCAGAATGCTTCTAAGCCTTATCTAGTCTTTCCCAGATGAAAACTGCCAGCTTGGGAAATTCCAGGGAAATGGATATAGAACATCTACTTTGAATTCTACACGTGTGGGACTGATGGTTTGTGCTTCACATACATTTTGAAAGAAAAAATATGGAAAGATATTTGATCAGTTAACCCCCACACACCTTTCTTTTCTTTTCTTTTCTTTTCTTTTTTTTTTTTTGCAGGAAAGAGGAAAAGGAAAAAAAAATATTGGAGAAAAGATTATATGGCGACTATTCATCTGTAAATTCTTTAGCTTTCATTAAGCATGCTGAGCTTAATGAATTCCTTAAGCAATCCAAAGTGGACTCTTACTGATAAACTGAAAAATATAATCCAAATTCTATCTTTTATGGATTCGGATAGCAATTTTGGAACTTTTATGCTGAAGACTCAAGTAGCAGACTCTTCATGTTTCTTTTAAAGGGAGAAAAAAATCAAGCTTGATGGAAATGATTAAAAAACTGTAGAACTGCTGCCTTTTCATGGACCACAAAGTTAGTTCTCCTGACACAATCTAAGGGGGATTTGAGACTTTAATCACTGCAAAAGAGAAGTTTTATTAAGTGCAAATCAGCTTCTGGCTAATCAACCAACAGCAATTGAGGTCCTCAAGGTTTCCTACTCAATCTAAATGGAGATTACTGTGACAGGAGAAACTGTTTCTATTTCTATTTAAATTACACTCGGCAGCTAAGAAAGAGTTATTCATGAAAATGAGAATTTGGACAGTTAGAAAACAATATGATTTCGGATTTCCATGAACATTTATGAAGTTATATTTCTCTGCAGTTATTGGCCCAGCTAGTCCAATGCTTTTCTGATTTTTTAATCTAATCTATAGTCCAGCCAAAAAGTCTCCCAAGTTCATAAATATGTCAATATTTATGTCATCTGGATATGGTGGGAGTTAAAGTTCAGCCCTTCTGGATGGGATGAGGTTGGGAAAAATTGATTTACAACACTAGTGAATAAATGTAGAAGTCATTCTCAGCTTCATTTCTAATCTCTTTCCCTGCCCTACTCTTTGGGTTACAATCCTCATTGAGACTGGAATTTCAATTAATAAATGCAGTGATCATGATGCTTTACGTGACCAGATAGCTTAGCAGTGGCAGTTCCAATTATTCCAATGGTGGGGACTGGCCAAAAGTCACCTACTGGATTTTTATCTAAGGCATGTAAAGATAAAGTCTTACACTTAGGCAAGAAAACCCAAAAGTACACATATAGACTGGGTGAAACCAGGCTTAATAGGAGTACCATATTTTTTGGAGTATAAGGTGCGCCAAGGTTTTGAAAAGGCAATTTTTTAAAAAAGGTAGGTAGGTAGATAGAGGGATAGAGAAAGAGAGAGAAAGAAATACAGTAGGTAGGTAGGGAGAGAGTAGTTAGTTAGTTAGTTAGTTAGTTAGGTAGTTAGGTAGGTAGGTAGGTAGGTAGGTAGGTAGGTAGGTAGGTAGGTAAATAAAGGGGTAGAGAGCGAGAGAAAGAGATAGAGAGAAAAATATAGTAGGTAGGTAGGGAGAGAGAGAGTAGGTAGGTAGGTAGATGTTTCCAGGTGTATTTATTTTCCAGGTGTGTTGGAGAAGAAAATCACTGACAATCTGCAGCACCTAAAACTTTGTTTCTGTTGGGACAGCACTTAATCAATCTAATTCTCATCAATCACTCTAACTAAAAGAGCTTTCCGAAAGGGAAAAAAGGTTTTGCACTCTGCAAATTTCCCCAAAATGGTCTGTTTTTCAGAAAAATGGCCCCTAGGAGGTTTGTAGAGTGCTCCTGGGGGTTGGGAGGGCAAAAACAAGCAAAAAACGGGCCCACTTTTTGTCAAAAGAAAATTGCATGCAAAGCCTTATGGAGGCTTATAGAGTGCTCATGGGGGCTGGGGGAGCAAAATTCAGCAAAAAACAGCCCATTTTTCACTCATTTCTGCCCTCCCCACTCCCCTTAGGAGCTCTCTGCAAAGCCTCCATAAGGCTATGCACGGCCATTTTGGTGAAGGGGTGGGGTTTTGGGGGGCAAAATATTCTGTATTCAGTGTATAAGACGCACCCAGATTTTCAGCTTCTTTTTTGAGGGAAAAGGGTGCATCTTATACGCCGAAAAATACGGTAACTGTGAGAGGGATCTTGGAATCTTAGTGGACAACCAATTAAATATGAGCCAGCAGTTTGCAACGGCAGCCAAAAAAGCCAATGCAATCCTAAATTGCTTTAACAGAGGAATACAACCCAGATTAAGTGAGGTACTACCGTGTTTTCCCCAAAATAAGACAGGGTCTTATGTTCTTTTGCCCCATGAAATACGGACTTGGCTTATTATAGCAGGAGGGCTTATTGTTTTGGAGTTTCTGGGCTGTTCCCTTGTGAACTGGCTCCCAAAGAGCTGGGCACAGCCTCACGGGCGAAGCAGCCATGAGGCAACCACGCTCACAAGCAACCTCCCGGCAAACCCCCTCTCCAGTCGGGCAACCATAGAATTCACTCCTAGAGCGGCTGCTGCTGGAAGACTCGGCAGCCAAGTTTTGAAGTTTTGAAGCCAGAGAAGAAGTTATGCTCGGAGGGGATTTGCCGGGCAGTTGCTTGTGAGCATGATTACCTCAGGGCTGCTTCGCCTCTGAGGCTGTGCACGACTCTTCGTAATAGCTCTTCAAGCAGCCACCCAGCAATTCCCCCCTCTGGCCAGGCAGAACACTACGCCCAACCTAGTGGTATCCTGAAGGCACCAAGTAATGTGAGCGCCTTTCCCCTGGCTCCTGCGGCTTGGTGCCTTAGGGATACTGCTACATCAGTGAGGGGGGTTCTCCAGGGGCTTATTTTGAGGGGTGCCCACATGAAAAATGTGGCAAGGCGTTAGTTTCAGGACAAGTCATATTTTCAGGGAAACACAGCAGGGACGTGCAGTCACTAGAGGCAATGGAGGCGTGGCCTCACCAATCATGAGGAAAAGGAAAGAATTTTAAAGAATTTTTAAAAAATAATTAAAGCCAAGGCAGTTGCTGCCAGATTCCAAGTCAAAGTGTCTTGGGAATCTGCTTAGTGTTAACTATAGGAGGAGGCGAGAGAACTAGGGGCCTCCTGTGCATAAGGAATTTTTTGCCTTTTAAGAGTTAAGCAAGGGTTAAAATGCGAAAAATTCCTTATGCAAAGGAGGCACGTGTTCTCTCGCCTCCTGTAGAGGGCATTTTTAGAGGCTTTTTAGAGGTCTCTGGGAGCAACTAGCTCAATCTGACTCAGAGCTCTGTCCTTTGATGTGGGCAGGCAAAGCAGAGTTGAAATCCTCTCTGAAACAGTTGGAAAAGGTTCGTGTGTGGGGAGGGGGGAGGAATTCAAAAAGTTTGATTGCATGCAGAACCACGTTGCTTTTTCAAACACACACACACACACACACACACACACACACACACACACACACAGAGCTGGATAAAAGTATATAAGCCCAGCTTCACTGAAAAGGCAATGTGATTCACCTGCAATCAAAGGTTCTGATTGGAAGGCAGCAGGGGAAGGGGGGGTATGGCAGAGGAGCTGCTTTCAAGCCTTTGGAAAATATATCCAATCCAACTTCTGTGTTTTGTTTCAGAGTGAGTGAGTGAGAGAGGGATCCAACTTCTCTGTGTGCATGTGTCTGTTTGAGAGAGGGGGGAGGGAGGGAGAGAGGGAGGAAGGAGGGGGAGGGAGAAGAAAAAGAATGGGAAAACCTATTTTGCAAGGGGGGAAAATGCTGTTGCTTTAAATCCGAACTGAGCATGCCTGGCTGTGGAATTCTGGGGGTTGAAGTCCACAAGTCTAAAAAACTTGGCTGCCTCACCAGCCATAAAGCTCACCGCATGTCACTGAAACATGGTAATATCATTCTATAATGATATTAATAAGACCACACCTAGAACTGCATCCAGTTTTGGTCACCACATTATAAAAAGATGTTGGGACTCTAGAAAAAGTGAAGAGAAGAGTAACCAAGATGTTTAGGGAACTTGGGGACTTTATGTTTGTACAGGTAGTCCTTGTTTCATGACCACCATTGGGACTGAAGTGGTCGCTAAGTGAAACCATAGCCATGCTTATCATCTTATTTCAACTTTCTTTTGCTTTACAGATCTACAATGGGTATAAATCAATGATTGTTTACAATGCTACTTTTCCATCATCGTTAACTGCAAATGGTTGCTAAACAAGGCAGTCACTAAACCGGGACTACCTGTAATTATATAAAGTATTTGCATTTATTGCATGAAAAGTATTTGCATTCAGGTTGCTGAGCTATGACTTTGTCCCTGTGGTTGTTCGAAAACCATTCTTTTGCTCTTGGATGCCCTGTTCTTGAACAAACTGTTTGCCTGCTTATTTTTATTTTTATTTTTTTTGCTGTAATAGCACTTTATAAACCAGCCATCACTGTCAAAGCCTCAGTTTTCGCTTTCGCTGCATCAGTAGAAGTCAGACACAAAGAAATCTTTAATGACATGCAGACAGCTTCCAGAAAGGCTGGTGAATGGAATATTTTGAAAGTAGCCCTGTCATTCAAAGCAGGGTTTATAGATCAATAGGCTATTCACTAATTTATATTATTCATTCGGATAAATTCCCTGGCATATTTTCTTCAGGCATGGAAAATGCTCATGACAATATCTTTGACCTGAAAATGTAATGGGAAGGGGGAAGGGGAAGAGGAGGAGGAGGAGACAGAGGAGGAGGAGACAGAGGAAGAAAAGGAGGAGGAGGAAGAGAAGGAGGAAGAGGAGGAAGAGGAGGAAGAGGAGGAAGAGAAGGAAAAGGAGGAGGAGGAAGAGAAGGAGGAGGAGGATGTGGTGGAGTTGTTCAAATAAGAGTTGAGGGATCTTTTAGCTTGATTGCTTTTTTGGCAGATGTTTCATTACCCAAACTAGCTAATACCATCAGTGCTGTTCTACCATGATAACTCCAGTTTAAATAATCTCAGTGAGAAACATGATAATACTATAGTCAGGCACATCTTCACATCTCATCAGCATGTGAAGTAAGGACTTTAAAAAGGGCCATCACAGATTAGGTTGTTACAGCACAGAAGTGGCCCATTGCCCAGGCGAGGGTCAGGACTATCTGCAGGGGAGAACAACTTGGGGGCAATTGGCAAAAATAGTTTTGTGTCAATGTAGTTCAAGCTACTTCTCTGTTGTCTGTGCATTGATATGCTACATGCGTGTATAAAAGGATGGCAATTTGGATCACATTAGTTCCCTAATGTGTTCAGCATTTTGACAAAAATGGTGGATCCCACGTGCATGTTTGACTGGAACACCAATATTCCTTGTCTTGTCAACCTATGACTTAAGGGCAGGCAATGAAATATCTGCTTCATCAAGGAGATAAATTACACCCACCCACACACATATACACATTTCAGAGTCAAGGTAGAATCAGGCTTTCTTTATTCCTACCTGTATTATCTAACAGTTTTTGTATAACTAGAAAATCAAATTGGATCATCACATTCTTTACATTAACTTTAATTGTCTAGGTTAGATGAATTTCTTAAATGAGATTAGAAATAGCCATTCCTAAATTGTGAGCATTTTGTCCGAACTGAAATATTTAATTTTACCTTACTTAAAACACACACACACAGAGAGAGAGAGAGAGACAGACACAGACACACACAGACACACACTATGAGATATACTACAGTTATCCTTATAAAGCTGTATTCATGTGTATGAATAATTCATGAATTCAAAAAGTCATTTCTTTTTCATCTGAGGCAGTTGATTTGATCAGGACAACTAAGCAAAGATCAGACAAGTAAGTATCTGTCAGGGACACTTTATGTATTGGGGATTTTGTCTTGGAGCAATCGGTTTATGCACCCTGAAAATCCAATTTTCCCTATTTGCCTTGAAATGTATGTAGAAATAAGTTTGTACATAAATGGAGTTAAATTGTTTAGCTAGAAAGCACAAGTTATGGGTTACATGTCTATTCCTTTAGAAGGGTTTCAAGTAATGAATACATTGGACAAGAAAATCCATGTCTTTGTTTTGTTGTCAATATCAATTAATTGGACAGAGGTATTCCAAGGACTTTAAGTAGATCCTCACTTGATTGGTTGAAAGGACAAGGTTATTCATGAATAACATATTCATAGTATCTATGGGATTTGAATAGTTTATAGCAGGGGTCACAAACCTCAGGGCCACTAAATTCATAATTTTAAATTCCGCAGACCATTAATATGATTTTTAAAAAAGATAAATAGTATTTAGTGCAATATAAAAAATGCAAATAATTTTTCTGTGGTCCACCAAAAAAATTTCACAGACCATCGGTTGTGACCGCTGGTTTATAGAATATTGTTCCAAACAAGTTATTTCCAGTCAATGTTTTATCTGAATGAAATATTCCAAATAAAAATACTCACTTTTTTTATTTTGAAAAGTTTGTCATGTTTACTATAATTTATTCCCCACTTACGGGTTAACTAGAGTTTAAGTTTTGGAGAATGTCCCAGGTTTTTGCTCACCTCAAACTCTGTTTATTCATGATGATGGAATAGCAGCTGCCTTTTAAAACTTTTTGTACATGTTGTGCCTCTGATTACAGTCATTATGACTGGGAATGCCTACATCTTTCACCATTGGTCTCTGCAAGGAAGGTTATTACAGCGTTCAGTCTTTCTAGATTTGCCAGAATAGGTGCGTTAATGATAGCAGCAACATTTAATTATTCCCAAATGGTTCCAGTACCCCTCAGCTATGCTTCAAATACACAGTGCTAAAACAGGCAGCCTTCTTTGCTGTACTACATATTTAGAACTATGGGGTGTTTGGCTCTGGATGCTTTTTATAAACTTAACTATTTCAAAGAAAGAGAGACTGCTTCCCACACCTAACTCTAGCCTTACAAAGTTGCATTTTTAGTGGCAAATTACTTCTCTAAGGTTATTCAAGAAAAGTTATAAATATATTTTCTGAATAAAAAGGAAACGGGGTTAGAACAAGTCAATTTTCATCTCTCGCAAAGACTGTAGTTATTCACATGGGAATGTCTAGGAATACACATTCTGTGCTGTACACTGTCAAGGTTCCAAATAGCATCCTCAATAAATTAATAATCTGAGGCAAGAGGTTTCTCAAAATTCCAATTTATTAGAAGAGCCATGTTGGCACATCTGGGAAAACCTTAATCTGAGAGCTTCCAGGTTTTCCCCAACCAGTTGAAAGTTCAAGACCTTCCCCCAACACCCACAAGTCTATCGCATGGCCCAATCAGCCATTACCACGAAGGAAGGTTCCTCCCATACGTGCAGGTGCAGGGATGAGGCGACCTTGACTTTCCGAGAAGTCAAGAAGTCATGTATTTTGTCTACATACAATCCCCCCTCCCTATTTCCCACAGTAGAATATGTTTGAATATGTGGGCAGGCCCTATAGAACGATGGCTTCCAAGCCTGACAGATATATTCTACACACTCTGCTAGAGAGACATTCCCTGAGAATAAACTCCATCATGAGTCCAAAAGCTTGGAAGACTAAACCTCTAGTCCCGGTAGCTGACCCAGATTGGATCCTGCAGTGTTATCCTGGCACACATATATTTGCCTTCATTCATGTCTAGGAATGCCATGCCATGTTTTGTATACTGTAGATGTATCCAGCCAACTTGGGCAGAAATCGAGAAACCTTAAGTGGGCATTGTGTGGAAGTCTACCATGAAATCCCAGAGTTATATGCTACACTGGAAAATTAATAAGACATATTGGAAGAGGGCAGTGGCAAACCATTTTTTTTCCTCAAGAAAATTACACATACATTTTATGAAGTTATAAGAGTCAAACTCACCTTGAGGAAGACTTTATTTTTAACTACATCACTGGTAGAATTTCCCAGACAGGACACTGCGAAATAAGTTTCTTTGGATGACTGAGTTCTAAAGTTTCCATTCCCATTCCATTCCGTGGTGGCACAGTGGTTAGAATGCAGTATTGCAGGCTAATTCAGCTCACTGCCAGGAATTGATCCTCACCAGCTCAAGGTTGACTTGGCTTTCCATCCTTACGAGGTTGGTAAAATGAGGACCCAGATTGTTGGGGACAATATAGTGACTCTGTAAACTGCTTAGAGCAGGGGTCTCCAACTTTGGCAACTTTAAGATGTGTGGACTTCAATTCCCAGAATTCCTTACTAGAGAATGCTGTAAAGCATTATGAAGCGGTACATAAGTGTTATTACTAGCACTTATATTGTAACTCCTGGATCAGGAGTTTTATTTGGAGGGAGACATGAAGAACAAAAACATTAGCCAGTTTCACTAATAAGAAAAGAGAATGTATTTATTCCAAAACTATAAGCATGTTTCTAAAGAGATTTTTGCAACCTTACAATATGTTGAGCCCAGGAGATAAATTCTGAACTGTGCCATGTTCAATTTATTTGCTGTTAGTTACAGTGTGTAGCTCCCTAAAGGACAGTTTAATAATTTGTAGAGAAAAAGACTCACTAAGATAAGGCAGCAGATTTATCTCAGGTCTAAAGGTATTGGCTCCGTTGAGAGATAAGAAGATTGATTTTCTTTTTCCTAAGGGTTGACTATGTCAGTCTTTTGCAGCAAAACCAACAAGGACCTTTTATGGCATAGAGGTCCACAGCTAGCCATAATAAGTAAAAAATAAGACATGTACATAGTGATAAGGATGAAAACAACACCTTTTGACACTTGTATCCTAACACTAGATACAAGTATGCAGGTCACAGAATTTGCATTAAGATGCCATTATGTTCCATCACCCCTTCCCATCTTTCTCCCAAGGGCACCTATATTTTGTGATAACTTACGGATAAAACAATTAAACATTGCCTATTATGTTTTTCTTGAATGCATTCTGTATTATCAGTTGCACAGAACAGTGGCCTGAAAAACTGCATATGCAACAAGAAAGTGTAGAAAGTCAGCACCTCCCCCCCCCAAAGAATGAAATATTTTGGGAAATATTAAAAAGGCAGAATATTATATTTCCCTAAAGGAAAAATAGTGAAACATGGTCACAAAAACAGAAAGCACACTCGTCTTTCTTAATAGCCCCCAGCAGATATGTGTGTCCATTAAGAAAGATTGAGACGGCCTATTCAGAACCCAGCCCCAATTCCCCTGTCCCAAGTAGAAACTGAGGAAGCCAACTTTTAGAAATGCAGATTTGGTAATCCATTCAGAAAGACTGGGTCAAGACAGAAACTCAGATAAGAGACAAACAAAAGTTGAAAAAATTCAGACAAACATCTAGGATTTGCATTTCCTCTTTTGTCTATTTTGCTGTCAAACTATCGAAGCCTTTTCATACGCAATAATATACAAAAAGGAACAAACAGTTAGATATGGCGAAATATTGAATACAGAGGGTGAACTTAAATCTATGCAAGATCTGGAAAAGGAAGGTATAAAGATGAATTGGTTTTCATATGTGCAAATTCAATCTAGATATGACAAGGACCATAAAGAGGAAGGTTTTTATGATAAAATGACTGAGTTAGATAAAAATTTGATGGGTACTGATGAAAAGTAATTAAAAAATTTTACGGACACATACTAGAGGTTAAGTTAGAAGAGGAACAAGTCAAAGGAACTATGATAGCTTGGGGAAAAAAAATGTGGCATGGGATTGAATTAGAGAAGTCGTAGAAATTGTGGTCCCAAAATTACAAAATGACAATGTCAACAGCATATAAAGAAAATTTGTATAAGATGTTTTACAGGTGGCATCTACCCGCAACAAGAATAGGAAGAATATTCAAGAATAAATAGGAAAAGTGTTGGAAATGTCATCAGACACCAGGTTCATATTACCATATGTGGTGGACTTGCGCAAAAGCTAAAAGATATTGGACTAAGATCCACATGTGGTTGGAGAAAATGACACAAAAATGTATAGACTTTAAACCAGAGGCTTTTTTATTGGGAATTATACCAAAAAGATATAATAGAGACTTGAAATACTTGATTGTAAATGTTTTAACAGCAGCCAGAATTGTATTTGCAAAAAATTGGAAAAATGAGAAAATACCAATGCAGGAGGAAACTATCCAAAAAATTATGGAATGTGTGGAAATGAGTAAATTGACATTTGAAATTAGAGAACAAGAAGATGAACAATTGTACAAGGTTTGGGATTTATTTTATCAATGGTTAGATAAAAAATCATGGTAATGGAAAAAGTGGGAAAACTTTTTATATTTTAAGAATAATAGAATGATATATGCAATACTATAAGGGCTTAGCACTGTTAAACAGATTAGAATGATGTAATGGAATAATGTTGTATGTATGATTTCAATATATAGAATATTTTGTTTAAAATGTAGGAATAATAATTGGAGTTGAACTATTGAGGCAAAATGATGTTGTATGCATGGATTCAATATTCAGAATATCTTGTTTAAAATTAAGGAATAATAATTACAGTTGAAAAATTGACATTTAACAATAATGTACGTATGTTTATCTAATGAACAATTTGTGATTCGATATATAATTGTAAGTGGTGACCATGGGAAGGATGCACAAAATCTTGTAACCAAATGACATGCTATATGAAATGGAAGAAGGTTGTATGTGTTTTGTTTTTTGTTCATTTTTTTGTTTAAAAATAAAAAAATAAAAAGTTGACAAAATTAGCTCAGACAAACACCTAGGATTTGCATTTCCTCTTTTGTATATTTGCATTTCCTCTATTGTCTATAGAGCCAGCTGTGAACCCTATATAACCCCTCCATGACCCCATAGAAATCTGACAACAGCTAATGGAATGTTAAAGGACATGTTCTTGCACAGGAACAAGGAACTCAGATATAAAGTTCAAAGAAGGTATAAACCCTCCCACCCTCTCTCAACTCCATTTTGTCAGTAGCACCAGAGCTACAAACCCTGGTGGTTCTGTTCATCATTAAACCATCTTTCCAATCAGCCTCCTTGTTTCCAGAGTCTTTCCCCCAGCTTGGAACTGAACCAGATGGATTTTTCTTCAAACAAAAGGAAAAGGAAAAGTGCTTAAAAATATTGTAAGAATATTCAAGTGGGAGAATCAAATCACTCAGCTGAACTCCACCAATCAACTTTCCAGATAGAATCAGGAAATTAATTTGAATCACTGTACTGAATAGAATGTTTCTGAACTAATTTGAACACTTCACATTTCAACATATGTACAGCAAGAGCTTTTTCTAAAACAATTTGATAATCTGAATCGAATGCACACAAGTCGAATATTTGATCTGAACTTCCAAGTTTAATCAGTGATTTAAACTGTATTTGAACTGATTTGCACATAATCGCATCGATTAGGCCTCCTCCGAATTCCATCTACTAGCCAGTGCAAACTGGCAACTACCCGGAGGAGAGCCTTCTCGGTGGCTGCTCCGACCCTCTGGAACGAACTCCCCGTGGAGATTCGGACCCTCACCACCCTCTAATCCTTCCGCGCCGCTTTGAAGATCTGGCTGTCCCGGCTGGCCTGGGGTTAAGATTCCAACCCCACCCGAATTGTGTGACTGTTGTGCTCTCTTTTAATATGTTGTATTGTTTCCATATTGGAATACTGTTTGTCTTTCCCCCCCTCCCTTTTTGAATTGTGAGCCACCCTGAGTCCCCCCAGGGAAAAGGGCGGCATACAAATAAAGGAAATTCAAATTCAAATTCAAATTAGTTGAAAGAAAAAGGAAAGACTGAGAATTGGACAGTGACTGTGAGCCAAATAGTTATTACTACTGGAAAATTAAATTAGTCATTAGAGGGCTTTTTAATACTGGTATCAAAATAACAATTCAGTTTTAAGTAGTAACAATATAATTTCCCCTACATAAATAATTGTATAGTGCACCAGATGTCAATCACATCTTTCCCAGTAGCAATAATTTCAAATTTATAAATCAACATTTAGCTAAGCAAATAAATAAATAAAGCAGTAGCTGGATGTGAAATAGATTTTTACTGAGCATTCTACTTACGCTACCAATGCATAATTCATATAGTGTCTCATATCTTCTTTTATCCCTGCATATCTTTCTTGGCATCCCTCAAGTTTCTATACCAGGAAATTTAATGTCTTAAGAAAAATAATTGTGATAAAAATGGGAAGCTGTCATTTCAAACGAGATACTGCCACAATCTCCATCTCCACAACAAGGCCTGTGGGACTCACATGGCATGCTTTAAAAATTGCAATGATACATGGCTGTGATCCAGTGCTTTCTTTGGAAATATGTTCATGAGAAGACAATAACAAATATCTGTGCAAGTTTGAATGAGAGATTAAGTGAGAGATTATTGAATGGTAAATGACTTTTTGTCACTGTCTATGGCCCTCAGCAGCCATTTACTGAATGCATAATATACAGAGAAACATATCATTAGTTCTTTAAAAAAAAAACCCAACAGCACTGTATCTAAGTTCAGGGGTATGCACCAACCCATTTAACTATTTCTGGTATATGCAATTAAGCAAAAGATGAAATATATAACCAATACCCATATTTTATTCCATGTTTCTTGCCTCCCTAGAGCATTTTGGGATCACCTCTGCTAAGACCCAATGATTCATCTGCTACAAAAAAGACTTTTGAAATGGCTATGCTCCAGCCATTCTTTATTTCTCTGGAAACTAGCAATCTATTTCCATTATATCTGCTGAATGTTAAAGCAACTTTCTCCCTGCAGCTTTTATTAGGAGTTTATAAGCTGTTGAGAAAAATAAAAAAAAGCATTGACTGAGCTACTCCAATGCATCTCCATTTATTTCCAATTCATTCGTCTCCTGGCATGTCTTAAAACTTATTGCCATATTATAAAAGGTAGAGATAGATTGGACTGACAGGTATGCTGTCAATGAATTGCACCTTATCAGTGAAGAGTCTTAATGAAGATTCAAGGGTTATACTGAAAAGCAATCTCTCCCAAACTCAAAGTCCAAAGCATATGAAACCGCAGAATAGTCTTTCTATGCTAGATATTTGAAAGGATTGGGAGGGAGGAGGATGGATTGATTGAATGAATGAACGAATCAATGAATCAATGGATTGAATGGTGATTGAATGGACAACTTCAGGATATAAGAGCTTGCTTAACAAGGCCAAAGGCCAATCTAATCTGACATTCTGAATTAGACAGTTGTCAACCAGATAGTTTTGAGAAACTAGTAAAAAGAGAAGGGCAATATAGCCCCTTTCCCCTGGTCAAATCAATAATTAGTATTTTCTCCATGATTTAGGAATCAGTTTCCAATCCTTTTTAAAAACCCATCTAAGTTGGTGTAATTAAGACCTTCCTTTTGTCATTCCTGTATGACCATGAATTTACAATCAGAGGGCATAATTCAAATCCATTTACATGATAGACTGTGGTGAATCCCCATTCAGTGCCCCATCAAATATGTCTTTGTTTTCTTGAGAAGTGGTTAATTTACTTTACCTCAGGACTGTGTGAAGCTCAGGAATGCCCTTCTTTCCACTTGGAAAGAATGTATATTTTTTCCCCAATTTATACATTTGCAAGAGTTTTTTTTTCAAGGTACACTGAAAGCAAATGTGGAAAATAGAATGAAATAATAATTTAAAAGATTATAAATTCAGGGAGATCAACAATGGGAGAATGGAGCTTTCAATTTCCCTATAATTGCCACAGAGTTGTGATATATTAGCTCCCTGGAGATGTATTTGCCCCCCTTGCTCTTGGCATTTAGGAAAATACTGAAAGCACATCATTTTAAACAGGATATGACATTTAAATGGAATGGTGGTTAGGCAGCTTTAGGTGATGTGATTATTACTGGGGTTTTACAAGGTTGTTCCTTGTTGGGAGGAGTAAAACTAATTAGGAAAGGCTGGAAGTCTTAAAAATTGCATCTCCAGTGTTGTTTCAAGAGAGCAGTTTAGGAATGGTGTAAAGAAATAGCATGTGTATCAGTGGTGGGATTCAAATTTTTTTACTACCGGTTCTGTGGGTGTGACTTGGTGGGTGTGGCTTGGTTGACATGGCAGGGGAAGGATACTGTAAAATCCCCATTCCCTCCCGATCAGCTGAGTCTCGGGAGGCAGAGAATAGATGGGGCAGGGCCAGTCAGAGGTGGTATTTACTGGTTCTCTGAACTACTCAAAATTTCTGCTACTGGTTCTCCAGAACTAGTCAGAACCTGCTGAATACCACCTCTGATGTGTATCAGAGATGGGTTGCTGCTAGCATTACTGCTGGTTCAGCGTGCAAAAAAGTTTATAAAATTCATATATTTTTATTTTATAAAAGTAAATTTAAATGAGTTTATAAAATTAAACAGGAACTTTTGAATCAATTCAACGTCAGCTCAGATAAATTTCCCAATTCAAATTGATCTCTCAAATTGGATCAAATTGACAATTCAAGGAAAAGCAATTATATGAATTGAAATGGTACAAATTTCCTTACTGATGATCTTTAGATTGTGACAATTTAGATTACATTTAATAGCTCATTAAGTGGCATTCAAATAATTCTGGAAAAGAAACAAGCAATTTCAGTTTCTTCAGTAATTATAATCCCAGCTTCTCTTCTCCTTTTTGGTTACCCTAGGTCCTAGATGTGCATTTCAAAATGCAAGCACTTAAAAAAAAATCAGACTTTCTATTTAAAAAAATAGATATTACTATTCACAAATTTTATTTAGTCTTTCAGAAAGATAGAATTTTGTGTGTCTATGGTCTATTCATAGTAAAAAGCAATACTCACAAAATTTATTAGACTACTAACCAATATTGCAGTGACTGAAGTCAAAAGAAATTCCCTACACTTTTTTAAAGCTAATACAGTTGAAGACAACCTTTTGATGCCAGAAGCTTTGATGTTTATTTTTGTAAATCTGAATTCTAAATATCTTAATATGAATAGTTTGAAAGGCTAGTATTATTAACAATGTTGTTTATGACATTGTTTGTCTTAAAAGTAGGCACCTAAATAAACATTTTAAAATGTAAATATAATGCACTAGTGATATACTGTACTGTTAAGTATTACATCAAAGGTATACTCCTGTTTTATGACAGTCTGCATCACATACATCCTTGTTTTTCCTTTCTCAGCTTTTTCTCTCTGAGCAAGTAGTCCAAAGAGGACTATACTTTATGTTCTTTGTACATAGTGCTACAGTAATGATAAGCTGCAGTCAAAACCATTTGGTTTGAGTATCATATTCATGGGAATAGAGAGTATCACATTGTGTGATGTTGTCTTCATGCAAATACCGCAAGAGAAGAGAATATTTCTATTTCAGGGTTGAATCTGTAGAGTCCTTAACACTTTCTGAGATTTGTTGTTTTCTTTCACATGTTTCTTTACCCAATTAAATAACATCTTAAGTAACTAGAAAGGAGTGGGGTTTGCTCTTTGTGTATCTTCCTTGATTACGTGGTTCATTGATTAGCAGCAAGTAATGCCCCAATCAAGGAACTGCCAACTCAGCAAACCCTCAAAGAACAATGTAATCAAGGAATTTATTCTACTAAAAATAAAATAACAATAACATTTCTACATGACAGGGCAAGCCATAATTTATAAACAAAGAGCAAATCCCACTCCCTTCTACAATTGAAGATGTTACCTAGTTGGGTAATGAAATGTCTGCAAGAAAGAATAAAACAAGTTTATGTACTTGCATCAGATATTAGGACGTAAATATATAATGATGGTGTATATGTGATGCCTCTGCATACACATAATTTTGGCATCATCATGATTTGCTGGACATGCCATTATTCACTATTTACATCCAGCTGCTTATATCCAATTATTTGTCTCAGCTACTTAAACAATTTAAATAATATCAATATAAAAAGCAGTCTCTTCCAAACCAAGCTGCATTCTAGGCACATGTGCAAGATAACATGAGGAATAATGGGGTTTGATTCAGTAAGTCTCGCAAGCATGCATTTTCAGTGTGCTAATCAAAATTTCATCGCAACAGGTTTGTTATGCTGTACTGGTGAAAAAGGCAGCAGGAATTAAGATCAGATTAGCTACCTCTTAGACAGAGTGCAGGTAGAATGAAGGAACAAGGAATAAGTTCTTTAATCTCTGTGTAGAGTTTACTGTCTCCTAGTCAGTAGGTCACAAGATCTGAAGAATTAGCACAGTTAGGTTTGGATCTCCAACTGGGTTAGAATGACCCAGCCACTGAACTCTCAAGTCACCTGGTAGACCTTAGTTATCAATTTTTCTTAACTCAAAGGGTTGTTGTGAAAATAAAAAGGTAAATCATAGCTTCTGTCATACATTTCCTGGATATAGATGAAATTTAATAAAGATATCCATAGAAACATAAATCTCATATGTGCATGTAAAAGTGTATATATATATATACACACACAAGAGTGATGAAGCAATTGCTAGCTGAACACAGAAGCTCTTTGGTTACTTTCTCACTGTTGCGTGGGTTTCTCAAGCTTAACACTATAGAACAGCAATCTGCAAGTATGCACACATTTCTATGTCAAGCTGCCAGAACATGGATTGATGTTGTTCTTTTACTTTACTGCCAAAATTGCAGCCAGCAGTTTGAAGATGGAGAGCATGTAATCAGAGTTTAAATTGGCCAACTTAACAACTGTTGAGATACCATTGTGACCTTTTGGGAGTGGGTTTAATGTTGGTAGAAATCTTGTTTGATATGCATACAGGCATTCTTGAGGCAGAAATACAATCTGCATTGCAAGAAAATTCTTGGTGTATATTAGGACAAAGCAATACTAGGCATAACAAAAAGCTACCCCCCAAAATTAAAATTACAAAAATAAAAAGACTATTTAGAGAGGGTGATTTTCAGCATCTCATGCAGGGGTGAAATCCAGCAGGTTCTGACAGAACCAGTAGCGGAAATTTTGAGTGTTTTGGAAAACCAGCAAATGCCACCTCTGGCTGGCCCCAGAGTGGGGTGGAGATTTTGCAGTATCCTTCCCCTGGAATGGGGTGGGAATTGAGATTTTGCAGTATCCTTCTCCTGGAATGCAGTGGGAATTGAGATTTTGCAGTATCCTTCCCCTGCCATGCCCACAAAACCACGCCAAACAAGCCACACACCACACACAACAAGCCACGCCCACAGAACTAGTAGTGAAAAAAAATTGAATTTCACCACTGATCTCATGATTATCAAATTAAAGTCTCAAAGATGGGACCATCTGATATAAATTTTTTTTCACAATGTTTATTAATTTTAAATATGAGCGGGTAATTTAAAAATCAAGAGGAGGGAATGCTTTGTGTTGGAATAAAAGTAAGTTCTGAGACTGTCATCTGTCTAAAACAAGAAGGAAAAAGTTTTTCAATGTAGCTAGTCAGATTGCCTACATGTCTTGTAACTATATCTACAGTCCAGTAGAAGGCTGATAACGTAAGCTGAAAGAGTCTGGATATGCTGGAAGTAACCTATACATAACATTGTTGTTTTCAGTGAAGTCAACAGATCCAGCAATATACATTAAGAAAGGATTTCCCTATGGCACAGGGCTACAATGCTTCCACTGCAGCCCTGTGACATGAGCTATAATTTCATAGCGATTGTAGCATTTGGTCAAAATACCTGAAGGCTATCAAGTTGCAAAGCACTAATGAATGCAATGGCTGTGTGTAAAAGCAGAGTGCAGTCATCCTTTCTTAATTTGATGCCCTGCAGGTGACTGACAGCTATCATCAACTTGCATGACATTCAGTCTAAGTAGGAAGGGCTAGTATAGAAACTGCAGGATCATTGTTGTTGTGGCTTTTGTTGTTTTGATTCTGTTAGATCTGCCTGATTCCAAAAAAACCTTTGGGCAGCTCACAATATAAAGAAAATAAGGTAAAATATATATAATCAGGTAAATGAAAATACAACAAACAAAATAAATAAGATGCAAATGCTTGCCAACCATTCTCAAAACATATGCAACATATGATAAATGCACTTAACAAGGAATTCCATCCTGCTCCAAAGGTGGAATTGGGGCAGCAGCTGATCTTTAAGGTCTTCTGGAATGCCATCTGAGTAAGCAAATGCAGATCTCAGAGAGACCCTCATTCTTCTGAGAAAATGTCAGCTATGCATGGATTATAGACTGAATATTTATCTGGCTATATTTGGAAACGCTGTGCCTGGAAACAGTAGTTGAGAAAGAACACTGCAGAAGAATCAAACAAAAATAACTGCATGGAAATGTTTCAGTAGCTTTGTAAGCTGTTTCTATCATCTTGGTTTTTTTTAAAAAATTATTTGGTTGATATATCTCCTCCTTGGAGAAGATGGCTGGCATGCAGCTTGATTGTACGATTATATTTAAGTTGGTAGACCAAATGGAGTTTATGGAAAGTTGTTCCCATCTGTTGCAGAGCTATGTGGGAAAAGAAACACAGGCAAAGGAGAACATCTGTGAACATTTTGAGTCACCAAAAGCTCATCCTTGAGAGTCTCAATTCAGGGATGTGTGAGGCAATAACACATTTTTCTGGGATTAATTTCTCATCTATTTAGCTCCATAGGGTTTGTGACTCAGAAAAGATTTGCTCATGGCCTGGTGATAAGGAAAGTATAGTATCATATTACTTTCACTACTTGCAGTGGAAGAGGACATTGCCTGCTGCTTCTTTGTAGCCCACAAGATTGTTTCTTCTTGACTGAGAAAAAGCAGCATCTATTGGCCTCTTACTTTGCAAGCTGTGCTTTTTTTCCATCTCAAAAGACCAATCATTGCATACAATGTAACCTGGGAACACTGGACTGAAATGAACAGATGAAATATAACAGGAGAAATATAAAGATCTGCATCTGAGCAGGAGTGGGGGGAGATGCAGGTATGGGATGAGAGAAAGTTGTCCTGGCACAATAGTGCTGGTGAAAAAGTTCTGAGTGTTCTACTTAGAACTTAGAACTATAGTTACATGTAGGTTATATAATTATAATTGAAGTGGCCTGCAGAACAGCACTAAAAAGATTGCCGGAGGAGGTTGCAATGGTTCTGAAGGCAATTTATACAATAAATACAATACAATACAATACAATACAATACAATACAATACAATACAATACAATACAATACAATACAATACAATACAATACAATACAATAGCAAAGTTGGAAGGGACCTTGGAGGTCTTCTAGTCCAACCCCCTGTCTAGGCAGGAAACCCTATACCGTTTCAGACAAATGGCTATCCAACATCTTCTTAAAGACTTCCAGTGTTGGGGCATTCACAACTTCTGGAGGCAAGCTGTTCCACTGATTAATTGTTCTTACTGTCAGGAAATTTCTCCTCAGTTCTAAGTTGCTTCTCTCCTTAATTAGTTTCCACCCATTGCTTCTTGTCCTACCCTCAGGTGCCTTGGAGAATAGTTTGACTCTCTCTTATTTGTGGCAACCCTGAGATATTGGAATATTGCTATCATGTCTCCCCTAGTCCTTCTTTCTATTAAACTAGAATACCCAGTTCCTACAATAAGTTCCTTAATTCCTTCTTATTTCTGGATCAGAAGGAAAGGACATCCATGAGGATGTGCTGTGAACCAATTGAGAGAATGAATGAGGGCTGAATTGCAAAACAAATATATAAAGAAAGAGCAAATGGATTGAACTGAAGGAGAAAGTTACAATGAAAGTGAAAAAGATAAAAGCACCTAAGTAAGTAGATTGTCAGGAAGCCACAAGAGCAAAGCCAGTAAAAGGCACCATTCACAAATGCAAGAGATTCTACATCGATGCAGAGTGTGTGAAAGATAAAGATGGATCTGTTAACTTGGTGTATTTACTGGGCAAATTCTTAAAGGTTCTTAAATGCATATGTGTCAATGTTAAGATAAAAAACCATTTCTTAACAAGGATCAGAAATGGACTGTCACAAGTGAATAGTGGCAGACTGACTTTATTTTTTTCTTGACAGAGTCACTAGCTTGATAAATTGTGAAAATGAAAACATATTGCATGATGGCTGCGGCAAAGAATTCCACAAAGTCTTACATTATACGCTCACAGAAAAAGATGACTAGATGGCATCATAAGTAGCTGAAAACTGCCTCTAGAGCCCGGTTGTCAAACTTGCTGCGTCACGTTGCCATCACGTGACATTTTGTGTCATTTTTTACATTTGCAGAGCTGGGGTGGACATGTGGCCTGCATGTGAAGCATCCAGTCCATGGGCCACCAGTTTGACATCCTGATCTAGAGAGAACTCATGAATGCCTCTGAATTGGTTTGAAGAGTAGAATTAAGTTCAAAATAAATCAAGATGGTGAGCAGGACACTGCAATCAAACTACCTGCTTTTTAATGTGTGTCACCTGTGCAAGACATCTAAAAACAGCAGAGCTTTGATTGCACTTTCCTGGCTACATCCTTGGTTTTTTTTTAACCGCAGATATCCCTGATCAAGTAGAATGTCACAGGGTGTCCTGAACTTAATGTTGTTCAGTAGGCCTGACTGAAGTGATTGAGAGGATGATAATCAAATTGGCAAATTATACAAAATTAGCAGCAAGATACTGCAAGAGGAATTCAAAAAGATCTAAATAGGTTTGACCAGTGGATAGCAGGGGAGGGTATGTAACAGGGAGAAAGAGATTTTTATTTGAGTAGGAGGGAGAAAAAAATGAAGGACACAAGAAAAGTACATATGTACATCTTCTAGTACAGCAATGATTTAATTTGAGCCAAATGTTATGCAGCTGCTATAAAGACAAGTGATATTTTAGGATGTATTCATAGACGCAAGGGGTGTCAAACCATGGGTGTCAAACTTGCGGAATCACATTGCTACATCATGTAACATATTGTGATGTTTTTTTCCCTTTGCAGAACTGGGATGGGCGTGGCCTGCATGTGATGGCCGGAGACTGCCAGTTTGACACCCCTGGCATAGACTGTAGAAAGTAATTTCCCCCCCTCTACTTTGCCTTGGCCATGCCCCATGTGAAATTCTGGGTCCAATTCTCAGTGCTGTTGGCCAGAAGGCTAGCTAGCCTGTGAACCCAGTGTGAAGAAGAGCCGAGGTGGTGCAGTGGTTAGGGTGCAGTACTGCAGGCCACTTCAGCTGACTGTTATCTGCAGTTCAGTGGTTCTAATCTCACCGGCTCAAGGTTGACTCAGCCTTCCATCCTTCCGAGGTTGGTGAAATGAGGACCCAGACTGTGGGGGCGATATACTGACTCTGTAAACCGCTTAGAGAGGGCTGAAAGCCCTGTGAAGCGGTATATAAGTCTAACTGCTATTGCTATTGCTATTGCTATTGAAGAAGCCAATGTCTACACAGGATCAAGAAAGACAAAATTCTTTTATTTCTGTACAGAAACAAAAGAGGATGGACTTCATGTACAAGGAGTACACCAGAAATCAGGCATGCTTATTTTTATACAATTTGCAATTTTAAATTTTTTTGATTGGTTACAAAATTACATAACAATTGCAGATGTTCACAATACAAAGCCATCCCATAATACTCCATTATTTAATTGTACTTCATTATCACACAAGTTGACCACCTCTGAGTATGTGTTTTAACTAGAAAAACCTTGCTTATCTCTACCTTAGCTTAAGCTAAATATTGCATCACCTTCCTTGATTCCAGTAATAGGTTCACTTGTAAGGTATCTTAGCCAAATGTCAAAGCCACAGTCTGTCGGCTAATCTATACATAGGAGACATTTGTGGCCAACTTATGGAGTGTTTGTGGTCAGTCACTCTAGCTCCTGTTGATAGATGTTAATGAAATGTTATTTCAAACAGGCAAAAGCACAAAGAAGCTAATAGCTCTAGCTAAATTAATTCATAGCTTTCAAAAGTCTCTAATTACTTTTTAATAAACTAATACACCAGCAGGGCCTCAAGCTGGAGGGCTGTCATAGCTAAGAGTAAGAATAAGATTATTCAATTTTTCACTCATCCTATTACTAAAGCCGAAACGGGATATTGGCAAACAGGAGTGAGTTCAAAGATGGTGATTGGAAACCAAATCCTATGAAAAAAATGAAAAAGAAGTACTCCAAAAAGGTATTCCCCAGTTCATGATGTATAACTGCGATGTGAAATCTCTAAATTATTGGCCTAATCAGTCCCAACAGGATAGATTGCCCAGATTGCATGATCACAGTCCTACCCTTAAATCCATTCAATTTGTCTATGTTTTATCATTCCATTCAGGGGGATAAGAAAAATACAGATAGAGAAAGCTGTTAGAAGTGGATCTTGCCAGCAGTGAGTATCAAAAAGATCTGCACCACCTTTCCTCTGCCCTAATTTTGAGATTAATGGTAGGCATGTAGAGAGCCATTTTGGTGTAGTGGTTAAGGCATCAGGCTACAAAGTGGGAGACTGGGAGTTCTAGTTCCACCTAAGGCATGAAGTCATCTGACTGGCCATGAGATGACTTTCAGTCCTAGGAAATAGGCAATGGCAAACTACTTCTGAAATCTCACCAAGAGAATTGTAGGTTTTCTCCAGCTAGGACCTGGGAGTCAAGACTGATTTGAAAGGAGGGAGGGAGCGGGGGAGGGGGGAGAGAGAGAACAATTAACAGTCAAACCAATTAAATTTACAAATAAAATTAGAATAATTATAACACCATAGGACAGCAGATTAACATCCTTCCTACATATAAATATAACCATCTCATGGGTTTACCATTTCTCCGGGATCCCCAAGCCTGATGAAAAAAAAAAGTTTTCAGGATTTCATAAATGCTAGTAGGTTAAAGCTAATCTCACCTTAGGCAGAATGATATTTCAAAGTGTGGTTGCCATTGCAGAAAAGGCCAGTTTCCTGGGTCTTATCAGATAAAGCTCTTTAGTAGATGGGATCCATTAAATGCTTGTCTTGCCAAACCTGATGAGATAACCTGATCCCATGCAAACTGGCAATCAATGTAGGTCACAGAACACAGTTATAGTATTTACCACCACCACAGTTGAAGCTTCTGAATGCTCTTGAAGGGCAGCCAAATGTTGCATCCATATAATAGTCCCTTTGAGAGATGAGAAACTATAAGCAGATCCTTATGATCTAGGAATGGGGGCAACTGGTGCACAACATGAAGCTATGCAAAGGTCCTCTGCTCTTCAGTTAGGAGATATGAGTCCAGAAGATGATGCACAGATATCCCAGGATATATTTGAGTGGTTTTTCTCCAACAGATACTCTGGAAATTTTTTCCACCCAGCCTTCCACCCTCTTTTCCTCCTCACTCTCTTTTCTGTTAAGAATACAGATAACATGGAAGAGCAAAACTGCCTCATCTGCAATCCTGCACTTACCTACAGCTGGCTCACCATTGTTGAAACCATTCTACTTGAACAAGCTGAAGTATTTAGAGCAGGAAAACTATGCCAACCACTTAATAAGCATGCTTAAATGAATAGATAGCATTCATCAATTTATATTTCCAAGAACATTAAAAGTCATCCAAGCATTCCATTTCCCACATTCTGTTCCCATTATAGCAAAGCAGGAAACTATAAGTAGACATGAGTACAAACATTACCATCCTGCTAATGTTTCCCAGAAGCTGATATTTCACAGCACACTGCCTTTGCTACTGTCAGTGAAATGTAGATATCATCCATAAGTTGCCTTAGATAGCTATAAAACAGTTATGTCCTTAGATTGCTATAAAGCTCCCATAAACCATCTGGTGGTTGTATACATTACTACCTCTTCTGGAACCAAATCTCACAATTTAATTATAGAATAGGTGAAGAAGTATTTTTCCCCCATATTTTATGTGTCTCTCAGAATGTAGACTATATTGGATTTGTTTGTCTGTCAGTTTTTGGCCTTACTAATACTACTTATAACTTGCTCTGGCATTCGCCATGCCTTATTTTATGCTTGCATTTCTTTTATGCAGGGTTGTGCTTTTTCTCCTTCCTATTATTTTCATAGGATTTCCATTTTCTTAAAGAAAGCTCCTTTCTTTTTCCTTCTTTCCCAGCATCCTTGATGTCACTGAATACTGGAAACCTTCTGGACCTGATATGTTTCTTGACCTGTAATATGTGCTGTAGCTAAACTTCTCTTATTGTGGTTTTTCTACCAAAGATATTGATGAAGCAACTAACACATAGAAAGTAGGAATGCATTGATTTAAAAAAAAAATCTCAACAAAATGGAACCATAAAATAAATAGAAGGGTAAAAAGAAACATTTTCACAAATGGCTTATGACTTTCAAACTTTGATTCTGTGTTTATGAAGTGACAGAGTGTATCTACAAGATTTTTGATATCAAAATATCAGACTTTGCCACAAAACCTGAAATGATATCAAATTCATTTATCTATTACTAGAAAAAAATGGGTCCTGACAGTTCAAGTATTCCATGATTCTTTACTTTTAACCATTTTCCTATCACTTTCTAAATTGACTTTTACCATTAGAGCTACCTTAATCTTTTCTGTTTAAGGTAATTTCTTCTGATTCGTACATGTAAAATCATTAATTACCCTCATAATAGAATTCCAACAACAAAACTGGTAGAGCACCTTCTCCTGCAGCTGAAGATAGCAGACTAGCTTGTGAAGTAGGGCTGTATAAGGTAGGCACAATTCACATGAATAAAGGTGAATATCCTCTGCTTTAGTGAACCATGAAGACAAGATTCTTTTCTTCATTGAAATAGTTTGCAATGCGTGAAATGCCATTGCCACTGTCTTTGTGAGTTGGAAAAAAAATGTCCACTTCCTCTAGTACTTAGAAGTGAAATGGGCCACTCTCCTCAGCTGTTTAATATGGATACATGGCCACTAGATTCCTCTGTACAATGGCTTTATACACATCTTCATTGAAGTGAATCACTCTCTTCAAAAATTTCCACATTCCTATAAAGTATTGCCTGGCAGATAATGTGTCACATTACAAAAAGTTAAAAAGGATGACCTTGATAGACATAGGGAAAATTTGTAATTGAGCCAATGAGAAGGGAACCACTGCTTATCTCCACATGATGAGAGAGAATTATGAAAACATCACCAACACACCTTATTATTCATGTGAATATAAAAGAAAAAAGAGCAGCACCACCAGATTTCAAGATTCTGTTACTGTAGACAATTGGGTCTACTTTGTTGGATTGATACACATGCAGGTCTTTCCACCAATGTTTTGCCAAATTTCTTGCTTCAAGCTGTTCGTAGTCTACCACTTGAATTCCCTCACTCTTGCTTCTTTGATCTTTCTTGTTATTATCATTGCCTGCATGTGAAATGTGGCAGAACCAGCAACACAAAAATATGTAGACTTATATTAACTCCTGGTTTCTAAACTTTCCAGCTGAAATATGTGCTCATACGAGGGCATGAACCCTATGTATAAAACATGTATAATGCACAATAAGTAGCTATTAGAATTTTAAAAGTTAAATTAAAGGACTAGGAAGAAATGTGAGTGCTTTTGGGGGATCTAAATATAGCTTTTAATCTAGCACCCTCCATATGTTTTGTGTTACAATTTTAAGCTTGGGTTAATAGATATTGCCTAGAGACATTAGATTGGAGAAGGCCAGATAGGTGGCATATAATCCAAATTTGTTAGTTAGTTGCCATCAAATAGGTTCAGCTCTTGGTAACTGCATGAACTAAAGCTTGTCATATTGACCCATCATTATTAATAATTCATAGATTTTCCAAGGACATCATAATTATTTCTTCGATCATCTCCTTCCATCTTATCCATTATTTCTATTTCTCTCAGCCTTACCAAGTATAATCATTTTTTCTAATCCATCATCCTTTCACATCACAAGTTTGTTGATCATGCCTCAAGGGATCAGTCAGTCTTTGTTTGGTTCAGGACTGATTGATTGGTTTTTGCACTCCATGATACTTTTAATAATAACTGTCTCTAAACCCATAATTCAAAGGCATTTATCTTTTTCTCTTACCTTTTTTCTATGTCCAGCTTTAACAGCAATGCTTTACTGTTAGAAAGACCATTGCTTTAAGTATTCTTATTTTTGTTGTCATTAAGGTGTCCTTATCCTTCAAGATCTTGTTTAAGAATGGCATTGCCTTCCTTGCTGGGATTAATTAACTTGTCCAGTGTATTCTCCTTCTTGGCCTATTTTTAAAGAATTGATCAAGATAAAACAAAACTTTCTATCAGGACCTTTCTTCACAAGATTCCTTGGTGGTTTACAATTAAATATAAAATCAAATTGAAATTGAAAAACATTAAAATCTATTAACAGCAATTATTAAAAACTTATTTTAGGAATGTATTCTAATAGTTGATTTAAATCTTTTTAACAGTCAATCCAACAGTCAATCCAATTTAGCAAATAGTGCATTCCAAGAACTAGGTGGCTACAACCTCCACCCCTCCAAAACTATTATTCAATTGCACATCAGTTGAGTTTAATGAACAAAGAAAGGAATAAAGCATTAACCATTGGTTCAATTCTTCCATGTTGAGTGGGATCATGACACTTAATAATAGGTTGCTACAAATGATGGGACCTTGTACTTTGTACTCTAAAATCCCAATCTTGCCTGGTTTGCTTAGATTTCTTAACTTTTACCTACACCCCAACCATGTTTTTCACTGACTCCATCATCTTAGCTATAGAGTTATATTTTATTCTTGACTTATAAACGGGATTAGACCCTCTTTAGACTACCAGCCTTGTAGAAAATGATTTGTGAGAGCCAAGGAGCCAAGGTGGCGCAGTGGTTAAAAGCAGCACTGCAGGCTACTGCTAGATCAGCAGGTCAGCGGTTCAAATCTCACCGGCTCAGGGTTGACTCAGCCTTCCATCCTTCCGAGGTGGGTAAAATGAGGACCCAGATTGTTGGGGGCAATATGCTGACTCTCTGTAAACCGCTTAGAGAGGCCTGAAAGGCCTATGAAGCGGTATATAAGTCTACTGCTATTGCTATTGTGTTCTCTATCTCAATAGGCAGATTATTCCCCCTCACCAATATTTTGATAGAACTTGAAGACCATGATTCAAATCCTTGCCTAAAGCTTAATTGATGACATTGTGTATGTGTTACACCCTAAACCACATAATAACTTTTTGTAGGGGATATTATTCATAACACCCCAAAGATTCCTGAAAGAAAGATAACATATATATTTACCAGTCAATCAATACAGACTGAGTATAAAGTTACCCTCTATATTTCTACATAAAATGATTAAAGTTTCAATTGATTTAAATAGAAGAACATTAAGTATATGTTTAATCTTTACAATAGAATTACTGAAATGTAATAGTTCTTATCTTCAAGTAGTTTGTTCCTTTTTTTTGCTTGTCATCAACAACACATTTAGAATTCATGTCAAAACATAAAATACTGTTAAAATGAACAAAAAGTCATATAAAATGTCATTTGAGAATTGTTATAACTCAATTCATCAGAAGTTAATGTGCATGCTATAAATTAAATTGTGATTGAAGGAGAATAGACTTTTCTCTTTTTTACTTGACATATGGACCTTTGATTAAGAGGTAATCTGTTATAGCAGGATTTTCAAATGCATATAATCACAAAGGGAAGGACGTCCTTGCAGGGAAGTCTATTTTCTAACACTTCTTTTGTTAATTTATTGGTTAGAAGAAAATTATTTTCAGAAGTTGTGAGTAATAACGTTATTTCAATCTTAACAAGTTTTCTTCTTAAGTAGCCAAAGTCACAAGGGGAGACAAGTGCCTCAGTACAGCAGAAGCTATACCGTACCTCTCTTCAGCTGCCAACTGGGTGGAAGATGCTATTGTTATCCTGGTTTAGTAGTCCTGCTCCAGGGTTACCTGAATTAATTATCTAAAACCCTTTGTAACTTAGAATTAGCATTTGAATGTTATGTTTTCCCCTCCTCCTCCTAATAGCTTTTTCTTTTATGTTTCATTTTTTTTCCATGGTAAGATTAAGACAGTGGCATTACTTTTCATTTAACCATCACATCAGGTTTTTAGATTACATGTAATTGTCAGGAAGGATTTCAATGTCTTCATTACTAAATAAAATCATATTATATGTCTATCACAAACATGATAGGATCTGTGTTGTTTGCCAAACATGTTTTGAAAACTTGGACTACTGCTTAGAGAATAGAAAGAGGTTGAAATAATCTTTGATCCAATGGAACGGATGATAGAATGATATATCAAACTTTACCAATATCCAGTCCCGCCTATGTATGCATACAAATAAGAATTCCCTTGGAGTTTTATTCCCAACAAATTGAAAGGTGCTTGCTTGGAAAAAGTGATAAGGTTTATGTAGGACTGGGCATATTTCTAGTTTTGATTTGTATTTATCCATAATACATGAATTTATCCATAATACATGAACCACAAACCTGACACCTCTGAAGATGGTGATTTTGATGTGTGATTTATGCCACACCTGTGCATTGCGCATTAAAAAAAGGAGCAAGGTTTCAATCGTACAGCTGCCTTGATTTATTTTAACAGCCCTCCCATCCTGCACTTTCTCAGCTTACTGATAGGCTTCATGATAACATCACCCATACAGGGCAACATGTGAATCAATAAGTGGAGGCTTAGTTAGATGATCTGAAACCCATTTATATGATACAGCAAAGTAATAATGAAAATGTAATAATAGAATTCCTCAATAGTGCTATTACATTTTTTGCCCAATCAGCCAATGGCCTTTTCAGGAGCATCTGGATTTGGATTAATCAGAAATTGAACTATATATTAGACATGCTTATTAATGGCTTTTCAGGATTTGGGTACCAGAGCAGAAAAACAGTCAAGGTGTTCCTTGATCTCTGATCATTCTGCAGCAGAATGCTATGCAAATCTGTTAACCTCAAAATTCAAACAAGATTCATATGTCTGAGACGTATGAACTTTTCTATACAGGTAGTTCTTACTTAACTACACAACTGGGACTGTCACTAAACAATAGCAATAGCACTTAGGCTTATATACTGCTTCACAGTGCTTTACAACTCTCTATGCAGTTTACAGACCCAGTATCAGTAGTGGGATTCAGCCAGTTTGCACCACTTCGGGAGAACCAGTTCTTACCTTTCTGAGCTGTTCACCAGTTTGGTGAACTGGTTGTTAGAAGAAATCATTAGGGCAGAGAACCGGTTGTTAAATTATTTGAATCCCACCACTGCCCAGTATATTGCCCTCAACAATTTGGGTCCTCATTTTACCAACCTTGGAAGGTGAGAATTGAACTGCTGAATTATTGGCAGCTGACAGTCAGCAGAAATAGCCTTGTAGTACTACATTCTAACCACTGTGCCACCATGGCTCAATGCAATTGTTAAGCAAAATATTACATGAACGTGACTTGTTATGTTATTGCCATCTTTTTCATTGACTCTGTTAGTCAGAAGTCAACTGTGAAGCATACAAATCATGATCACATGACTGCAGGATGCCACAATAGTTGTAAATGCTTGCTGGTTGCAAAGCACCCAAATCTCAATTACATGACTTTGGGAATGCTGCAATGGTCGTAAATGCAAGAACTGGTTGTAATGTTCCTTTTTCAGTATTTGTTGCAACTGTAAAACATTGCTAAACAGGGCAGTCATTAAGTACAGGCTATCTGTATGTCATGAGAATGTGAGTAAGCTTTAAAAGCCCAGTGTGATTATATGGCTATATCAAAATTCAAAACAGTTACACATATTTCATTTCATCTAAACCTGGATTTTCACTGAATTTTCAAGCAGTTTCATTCAAGCCATCATGTGGTGCTTTCAGCACATCCACAGTTTGTTCATATTCACACCTATCTATATTGAAATTTTATTTGATTGAAGTAGCTAGGATGCGCAAGCTTTCAAAGCCAAAGGTACACATGAAGTAGTTAAACTATACACAAAGCAACAAAATATACATTTGAAATATAATAAAAAGTAATAAACAATTATCTTAAAATAGAAATCAGTTATAAAAAAAATTCCATATCAAAGATCCTTCACAGATATTAACTAAAGTTTCATATATCATTTGCAAATAGTTGATTTTGAAACATTTAAATAAGAAGTAATAAGGTCATATTTGCAATATAAGGTAATGCTTGTGCAGTCAAGATTATTAGAGTAAGCAAATTTGATTAAGATATAATATAGCACCTACTTTGATCCAGTGGATGGGTTAATTTGAAATCAGGAGGAGGAGGAGGAGGAGGGGAGGAGGAAGGGGGAGGAGGAAAAATTTGTCAGAAGATGAAAAGCAATTTGTATATTCTATATGAACAACTGATTTATAAAATTACTGATAAAAGGTTAAATATTTAGAAATATTTTTAGTTATTCCAGAATAATTATTTACTAACCTGAAAGCATATAATGACAGATGTTTTCAAATGAAATAAATTAAATATGTCTTGATTAGAATTGCACAGTCAAAATGAATATTTCCCCAAATACTTCACTTAAGTTTTCTATTTCAGATTGTTCCAATTCCTGTTGAGAATAAGACACGGTATTAAAAAAAACTGGCATATAACAAATTATAAATGGTCTAATAAAGGACCAAAGATTGAACTCAAGAAATTGCAACATTCAAAAGAACAAAATGGCTCTGTGGCCCTGAATTTCAAATTAGATTATTTTAGCAGCTGACTATCAATGGATTATATTACTTTATGTTCCATCTCCTTATGGAAGGAGCAGATCTTCCCCAGGGAAAGCATAGAAATATTTGATTTTTTATACACAGAAATATACTTTTTTTTACCCCAAGAGACTATTTAATATTAAGTAACTTACTGAATGTTACAATAAATATAGGAAAAGAGTAAATCCAGACTTTCCCTTTCTTGTCTACCTCCTGAATGCCTACATTTGTGATAAAGAATATATTAAGAAATTTGTTCAAAGAAGAGATGGAAATCTGTTTAGATTATGTTTTTATTATTAATAAGACAAAATTAAAATCTGCATTTTGCTACTGTGCTCTTCCTTATTCAGTTGGTTGCAATGGTCTCAAGTAAGCAGCACAAGTGAAATACAGAAGCAGAAAATATTGAGAAATTTGACTGAATTTTAAAATCTTATAACTCACAATAGTGAACATTTCCTGGGCACAATTTATAATCTATTATTGACATAGGATTTAGAGTATGTCAAAGATTGTATAGTTAAATGGATTAAAAATTTGAATAGGGATATCAGGATGAAAGAGTGGAAATTTCAGGGGAAGAAGAATATTAAATTTATCTTGAATATTATATTTATAAAGTACTAGGATAAGCTTTTTTTCCTGGTATATACCTCCAACTATGAGTAGTAAAATAATCAATTTCTTTTCCTCAAAATGCCATAAGCAGATTTGATCTTTCTTCCATATGTGAGGACAATATTGAAAATTTCAGCAATATGGGAAATTAATTTACTGTAGAAGGGAACAAATTTTGAAAGTCGTAATCCCATTTCATGATGAGATATTTTTATTTAAAGATCACAAAAACATAACATTTATTCAAAATAGAATGAATTGGTGTTATATGTTATAATAGCTGCAAAGACTTTATATGCTCTTTATTTATTTCTGATCTCTTCTATGGAAGAATGGTTAATTAAATTGTGTCAATATGGTACAATAAGAATGTCAATTCCCAAAGCATCCTTGGCCTTCTCTTGAGTTGCCATAGGCAGGGAGGATGGGAAAATGTACTTTGCAGCCACAGCAAGGCAGCATGTCAGTCAAAACAAAAGCACGTTCCAGCCATATCTCTGTCTACCCACAGGAGGGGAGTGATCTCTGCAACCCGCAAAATTGCTTCATTGGAGAATGTGACCTGGGGGGGGAGAGGGGGGAAACAGGGACAGAGCTGGAATGTAAATTAAGTGGGGTCAGAGTTAGCTTCACTTGAAACATGCCAACATGAAGTTCCTAATAAATAACTGGATGTCTTTTGAAGCTTGGCTCGAGGCTCATGATTTAATTAGGGCATCGGTCGGAATCCCGACAAAGTAAATAAAAACTCTTTTAAAATAATCAGAAAATAAATCTCATGTACAATTCAGACTTTTTGAAAATCATTTCTGCATTACAATTTTATACATGGAATGTGCCATATCTGAGGTTGTAAGTTCATATGTTAATCTTATATATAGTCCACACATTATTTATAGTAATTTTTGAATGTATGGTTTATTATTTATAGTTTCCCTTTTACCTGCTATTAATTTTAATAGTCTTCATCATATGCCTTAACTAGAAACAGGGCATGAAATGTCTATAGCAATCTAAGTTGTAATAGTGCATTGGAATATATTAGCCATTTGATATTTTAAATTTGCTAATTATTCAAGTCTTATCAGTTCACATATATTTTATTGCTTATATTATTATTTCTTCTTTTCTCTCTTTAATTATATTTTCCATATCCATTAAATTCTGCATTTGTATCAGTATTATTTATTTTCCTTTTTCTTTCAGTTTATATAAAAAGAAGTAATGAAGAAGTAGAATGTTGAGCAGCCTAACATAACTACAGGTTTGATGTAGGGGTGGGTTCCGGCAGTGACGTGCCCCACGCTCGCTCATTGACATGCCCCACACGCGCTTGCACTTGATGCATACTGTGCATGCATGCGCACTACAACTAAAATTATTCTGCACATGCACAGAAGTAAAAAATACGTTGGCTGCGCCTATGGTACTGCTGGGAGAACCAGGTGTGGCAGGCCTGGTTCGCTGCTGGTTCCAGCGACCCAGGCTACCAAGTTTCTATTGGTTTGGCAGAATTGGTCTGAAGCGGTCTGAACCCACCACTGGTTCGATGGGAATAAGGCGTAAAACAATGGCAGCATATTCAGGCAAACATACATTCAGAGAAGAACAAACAAGAAAGGAACTAAAATTCAATTTACCCTCCTGATAGGGTGGGTAGGTTGAACAATGGGTAGGTATTATCCTTTTATAACTGCTGTCAAAGGACATGCCTGTCTATGTTCTTTTTAAGGTTGAAACAAAAAAAAAAACATGTCCTAAATGTCAGTTCCTCTAATTGGATGCTCTAACAAATATAGTTGTTTTCAGATGAACAAAGCAAGACATGTTGGTTTGATGGATGCTGCTTCAATTTTGTCTAAGGGATTCATATTCTTGCCTGAAGCAGAATTGCAGAACTTTTGATCTAAATGTTCATAGACTGTATTTGCCTTTATCATTCTTATGGAAAGGAGAAAAACTGATACAATCAAATAAAACAAATAAGGAAGGGTTTGAAAGAAGTTCAGAATAGAAGTTTGCAAAAAATTAATTCTACATCATTTGATTATTTTCATTAGATGGGGAAAAATAGCATTCAAACTCCACCCACACACCCATACACCCAAGAATAGAGTTTCAGAAAAATACTTGTTGATAAGATTTATTGCTTTGAAGATGCCTGTGGTCTATCCTCTGAAAATTCCAGTCACATTTGCTGGCAAAACATAAGGAAATCTGTTGCCAAGACCACTATACCCTGAAGCCCAGTATTACTTCTTCCATTGTGGGAAGGCAAGGGAAGGGCAAGGGCAAGGCAAGACAAGGCTTCCATCTGTTGACTGGAGCCTATCAGGCATTGAACTTGTCAAGGCATATCACAAGAAAGCAAAATTATTCTGGCTATGCTTTTGATTTTGATTTTACTCCAAAAGGCACCTTTGCTATTAGGAAGTAAGTGATGAATCTTTGTAAATTGCACATAGTATAAGTTGAGACAAGCCAGTGTTTGAATAGTTAGACATCCAGCGACCTTTATTCAAATTTACAAATATTCAGAATGCATAGCATGCTTGATTTCTCTGTAGGACTATAATTTCAGAAATATTTACTTGGATGAACAATTTGTTAGACTTCATCTATCATGACAATAGCACTGATTCTCTAGTCAGTTTATTTCATGTGTGGAAAAATATTTCACCAGAAATGCCAAAATGGAGGGGGTCCAAACAATTATTTGTTAATCTAAGGCTAACATATTACAGTGATCCACTGGTATTTTGTATCTAGATATGTTAAGAACAAGAGCTACAAAGTTTCATAGATTTGATTATATTTGATTATCATCATATCATTACTAAGAAAAGGTCACCACAAAAGGAGACACAGGTGTCTGTCATGGGATGAAATTATGAGAAACTCTTTCCTATAAAGAGAACAAAGTACCTTTGAGCCAGGATCCTCTTTGTTATTTTAAAAGGTTGATCCTGAATTTTCACTGTGTGAATTGTACAATCAACTAGGCATTACCAGGCCTACAATGGTTACAAATACCATGTTAATGCTTTTAAGAATGATACATCAGAAATGAAGACAACTCTAAGCCTAGGAAGCACATACCGTATTTTTAAGAGTATTTTTCCCTCAAAAAAGAGGCTGAAAATCTGGGTACAACTTATAAACTGAATACAGCATTTTTTGCCTCCTGAAACCCCACCCCCTTCACCAAAATGCCGTGCATAGCCTTTAGGAGGCTTCCAGAGTGCTCCTGGCAGAAATGACCGAAAATGGGCTGTTTTTTTTGCTCAACTTTGCCCCCCCAGCCCCCAGGAGCACTCTAAAGGTTACGCATGCCCTTTTTTTTTGACAAAAATGGGGCCGTTTTTTTGAAAAACGGACAGTTTTTGGGAGGTCTGCAGAGTGCAAAAACGTTTTTTTTAAATTTGCTTCTTCAAAATCTTGGTGCATCTTATACTACAAAAATACGGTATGTAATATTATAGTAGTAAAAATAGGCATGGTTACAAAATTAATTCAATCTCAGTTATTATTCTACTCTAGCACATATTGGTAACGACAGAAGCATCATAGACCCAAAATAGCACTGTGCATGTAATATTGTTCAGTTTCTGCCTGTATGCTCTTGTTCTAGCAAGCCAGTCAATAGAAATTGTTCTACTGCAGATAAGAAAGAAGCTCACATATACTGTGATTTGCCTACTGCTAAACAGGAATGAAACCATATCTATGTGTGTATGCACATTTGTGTGGATCAATCCTAGGATTTCTATCCTTGGCCTGCATGAGTTTTGGTTGAAACAATCTGACTGGTCTATATCCACTCGTTGCTAAGCAATTTAACAACATACTTCAAGGAGAGGAAATTCACTCATTCACACCTGAACATATCCAACCTGATAATAAACTATCCAACAAAAGGAGTAGTATCAGGCAACTACAAATTGCTCACTGGCCTGGAGGCATTCCAACAGCATCTGTTTAAAAAAAACAACCTCTTTCCACCTGAGCAGGAAAAAAAAGAATTGTAGAAAAAAAAACAATTTGAATGTAGCATGGATTGATGGTAAGAGGGCATTCGATTCCCTGCCACATGACTGAATAATCAAATGCCTAGTGACATGCCATCAAGATATTATTGAATTCTTGGTTTCCAGTGAAGTTGGCCAACTAAATGTCACCCCCCAAAGAAAGATCATTGAAAGGTTTTTCCCTGGCTGTCACTTTTTTAACTTATCAGCAGAAGGAATTGACATTCCTTTAGTTTATAGCAGGGGTGTCAATCACAAGGCTTGGGTGCTGGATCCGGCCTGCAGGGTGCTTAGATCTGGCCTGCAGGGCTGGCCTGGAAATAACAAAGGACATGATGCCTCTTCCATCCAAAACAGGGCACGTGCGCATGCATCCCCCCACCCCTTTTTCGGCCTGGACAGCCTCCTGCAGCACTCTGCTGGCCAAAATGGGTCATGGGAGGGCCTTGCCCAGGCCCCAGTTCCCCATTTGGGCTGGCAGAGTGCTCAAAGAGGCAGCACCTTCTTCGCCTTCTCTTTAGCAGCATCTGCCAACTACAGCTAGGTACCCTTCAAGATCTGGATGGCTTTTGTTCAGAAGAGCCAAAAACATCTGGCTCTTCACCTAGGTATTTGATGAGAGACAGTGAGGCCTCTCATATCACTGAGTTTGTCATCTTTTATCTTAATCTTCCACCTGCGATTGATTGATTTAATTATAATTTTTTAAAATTGTTGTGAGTCACCCAGGGTCATTAGGAATTGGGTGGTATATCAATTTTTAAATTATTACTAATATTAAATCCTCCTCTAGGGCTGTGTCAGAGGTAGTAACAAAGATTGATAGACTGGTGGACAGACAGTTTTTAGAGACATTTAGAGAAATTGTCAGCTCATTTATGCTCTGCTCCTATATAAAAGAGTCAAGCCTCATAGCAGCTGGGCACGCTACATGTCTTTAATCTCTACATTATGGAATTGAGACTATTTGTGCCAAAAAGTAAATATCCCTTTGTTTGGAATAGCTGTTTTGAATGCAAAGGGAAAAAAATGCATCTTGAGTCTGTATCAAACACCCAGCAAGGCCACACCCAAAATGACAATGTGCCCATTGCCACACACTGCTGCCCTCCGGAATCAAACACAACCCTGATGTGGCCCTCAAAGAAATGGAGTTTAAACCATTTATAGGACAGGTTTATAGGACTCTCCTGGGTTAGGGAAAGCCCCAGGTTCATCCGACAAGATCCTCCAATAAAGCAAAGCTCTGCAAGTAGCTTCAGGAGCCATGCTTTGAAATTGCTTGCATGGTGAAAATTGGGGGATGGCTCTGCAATCAGTCTGTTGTTGAAGAAGCAGCCATTTATTTTTCAAACGGACATTTTCAATGCCTCTTCTCTTGCTACTGTAGAAAGATAAAATGGCTACATAAATGAACCTTAATTCCAAATGGAATGCTACCATGTTCAATAGAAGGCTTACATTTTCTTCTTTTTCACTGAAGAGGAATTTTTTTTTCTGCACAAGATTGAGGGCTGGGCTGAGGCAATAAAATTCCTGTCCAAGAACAGAGAATTTACTTAGTAAGGCACCTCCATGTACATGGAGTTACAGAGTTACAGACTCCCAATGAATTAAGCACCTCATTCCTGCGGCACCTTGGGAAGGTTAAATCATTCAAATGATTTCCACTCAACTCCAATTTCATTTCAATTGTCAGTTCACAAGGCTTGGGTAAAAGAAAGGATAATTCTCTATCTCTCCTCACATCTTTAGAGGGCACCTATTTTCACTTTTTAAGATGTTAAAACTGTTTCCGTCCATAGCTATTATAACTTCTATAAACTTTGGTAAGAATAAAATCACAACTGAAGAAGCTTACAAGGAGAAATATACTGAAGCCTGATTATTAGGGAATTGAAGGACAATTATGGGCTAGTATTGAAGATAAATTGAACTGATGGGATGTGCTTTACTAAATATTTTTATGCCTGATACTGGGATTTATTTGCATTGTTAGTCTGATATTAGTTTCCAAATGCTCAGCTCTTAATGGCTGTTATTCAGAGGTGGGTTCTACCGGTACGATACGGTTCGGCTGAATAGCTAGTAACTCCAGCGGACACGTGACCATACCGGTTCTATCCTGAGCGGTGCCATCTTGATTTTCTGTTCTGCACATGCGCAGAACAATCTTCATTGAAAAAATGTATTTTTTCCCCTGCTTTAATGTTGTGTGCATGCACAAACCGTTTTAAGTGAAAATGTGCACATGCAGGGAGCAAAAATTTTAAGGCGCTGAACCAATAGTAATGACGGCAGGAACCCACCCCTGCAGTTATTGGATGAGTTGTCCCAAAAGTTGTCCCATCATACCTCACTGAAGTATTCAGTATCTTGATAAAAGCAATGCATTTGTATATTTAAAAAAAACTTTATATAGCCCTCTTGGGGGAGTAAAGATTTCTCTCTTGAACTGTATGAATTGCATCTTTTGTGCAGCTTTGCTGAATTGCACACAATGTGGTTTGAACTAAAGAAAAAGAATGCAACTTAAATTTTTGCAAGTTTTATTTTCATGTAGTCCCATAGGAGATCTCATAGGAGATCTGCTAGACTTGCTATAATGGTAATAATGGAGGTGATACGTATGTGCATTTGGAAGCTTTCCAGGCTAGGACCTTGATCTGCATGAGGAATTTAAAGCCTGATTAGCTCTTGCAATCCATCCGATATCCTGGTGCCAGATTGTTAAACGTTTTAGAATTGTTCTCAGAAACCTATTAAAAGCAGAGGAAAATGGTTAGATAATGTTATGTGAGTTTAAAATTGGACTCCCATCAGCAGCTTAGCTATTGCTTTCTGAACCAGTGAGAAAACAACATCTTGTCTGAAGGCAGCTTCACATTGAATATATTAAAATAATCTAATCTGATTATAAGCAAAATGGAATGCAGTTGTGTTAATGTCTAAGGATGCTTTAACATTAAATTCTGCTAACAACTGACCAAACTACCATAGCATTGTTGGTACTAATACTTTTTCAGATGTTTGCATTTCTTTGTATTGTCTGATAGTAATTCTTACCAAAACCTACAATAACCACCCACATATGAATGTATGAAATGCAAAACATCTAGCCAGCTTCAGCTGATCTCAGTGAAGCTAAGTGGGGAGAATCAGGTCCACTTATTGTTTTATGGGCTATATTTCTAGCTGGAAATCCCAGGACTGTAGGGCATATTGGGAAATTGAAAATATATTCCCAGAGAAAGGAAAGACAAAACATCTCTGTGCTTTTTCCAAGAAATAAAGAAATGTGTGTGGAGTAAGGAGAAGTTAAGCTTAACTCAAGGGAGTCTTTACTTCTCTGGAATGTCCATGGTAATACAAAGTACATTTGTTATGTAGTAAGTAAATATGTGCACCAGTGGTGGGTTGCCAATTTTTTTACTACCGATTCGTGCGCGCGACACTTCTGCGCATCCGGGCTTGGGGGTGGAGCTTCCTGCTGCTGCCTCTATTACTGGTTTGGCCTATCCGGGATGAGCCAGGAGCAACCTACCTCTGATGTTCACTACACAGAAATAATTAATGAATTTCATGGTAGAAGTTGGCATTACTTATGTTTTTCTTTTAAGCACTGAGAAACTGAACTGAACTGGTTTTACTAATAGGCTGATCATTAGGATCAATACAATTTTTAAACATTTATTTTTTCCAGTTGTCTCTCGATCAGTGTTTCTCAACCTTGGCAACTTGAAGATGTCCGGACTTCAACTCCCAGAATTCCCCAGCCAGCATCCGCTGGCTGGGGAATTCTGGGAGTTGAAGTCCGGACATCTTCAAGTTGCCAAGGTTGAGAAACACTGCTCTAGATAGAGAGACCCTTTTTATTTACTGGACAATGAAAGAAATCTAACAACTATTAGAATCATAGAGTTGTTAAACAATACAAGGTTACAACAAAATAAGTTATGATATTGAGCTCAAAAGATTAAAACGGAGACGCTGGACTCATTGTTCACAGAAAATATATTTTGCTTTTCTCAAAAGCCATTCTATTAGCTTGGTGCAGCCTGTAGCTTCATTAAAATAATAATTAGATAGTAAGCATCAGTTAACATGTTAACTTGAATACTTTCCAATAAGGGGATAAGAACTTTAATTTTAAAGAGAAGAATTTAGTGTTAAAGAAATTGTTTATTTACTGACCTATCTGCTAAATTATACAGTGAAAGCTAATTAATGTTAATTGTTAATGTTCATCAATGGTAATGTTAATTACCATATATGTACTATGCATATTACCTATGTCAAATCACATACAATAATTTCATTTGAGAGCACGTGAATTGTTCGCAGACAATTGTCAGGTAACTGCTGAAGATATCTAGGAAAATCTGCTCTTGGAGATAGCAGAAAAATACAGTAGCTGATTTGCACCTTCAAAAAAGAAAATTTGTTAATTCTTTTTTCAGTTCAGAATATTAAATTTCCATATTTGTTAAGACAAACATCATCTGCAGGTGGAAAAATATTCTCTTTTAGTGTCCACTTAAGCTGTTTGAAGTCAACTCCTGTCTTTTTTTATTAAAATAACAATCATATAATAACCAGTACAAATTAAAGAAAAAAACTGTAAATGGTGCACAAAAGAAAAAAGGAATAGAAAAAAATAGAAAAGAAATGAAAATAAAAATATAGTAAAGAAAAAGAAAATAAATATATAAAGAAATGACATCCTCCTTTATCACACAAGTATAAACATTTTTAGGAGTTTATCACCTTCTCTTAAAATAAACAATCTCTCATTTACATATCCCATCTCTTATCTATAAACAAACCCTTAAAGCTGATATCAGCAAAAGTCCATTAAGAGTTACCAGAGCTAACAACATATCAATTTTAATCTTGATCAAATAAACCAACTTTAGATTCCTTCTTTTTATCTCTAACAATCTTTATCTTTCAAATGATGCCCCAAATTTGATTTTTCTAATTATTTTTTCTTTCTCCCTTCTGACAAAATTATTCAAAACTTTAATAAAACTCCTTTGTAAATCCCAAATAAGTAAAATCTAAAATAAATTCCCTTTTTCAGGTAGGTTGCAATTTCAAAGAGTTACTACATGACTAATTGTAAGTTGAGAAGTCTCTATATGGGCACTTGTCAGTTTTATTATACAGTGCCAGTTTTATAAATGATAAAGTAAGACAGGAACTCATGAAAAGTTTTTTTTTCATATTCCTTACGCAAAAATTATTATACTGTCTTTTTAAATATAACTAACTGGGATTGATATGATTTCCTATAGGACACTTTTGTATGATTTTATTCTAACTATTTTTATTTGAAGTAACATAGCACTGTGTTTCATTCAGAGATCTTAAAATTAACCACCTTCAGAAGGGTAGCTAAAGACTTATTGAAATGGCCAGAAAAATAACGATGCCTTTGTGGGTTGCATCTGCAGCAGCAGGCCAGCCAAATGCTTCATAAAACACATCAAAACACAGCTTTCAGAGCAGAATTGTTGCCCAAAGCTCAAAATCTGCTATTTAATTTAAGCAATAAATCTTAAATCTACTTGTATTGTCCTTAGTATTCTGAAAAATGCAGTTTGCTTTTGAGGAGAAAATGAAGTAACAGTTTTATACAAAAAAACGACTAGTTTTTCACTAGGTTGGAAAAAGAAAATTAGACATCATGCTTATGCCCCATTAAAGATGTGATATTTGCACTGCTTGATTCCTTCCATGGATAGCCATATCCTTCCTAAGTTAAATTCTAAGTTTGAATAAGATGAAGGGATTTATAATATTGCTCTGTTTATCAGGAGGAAGAGAAGGAGGAGGAAGGGGAGAGATATAATCATTTATTTAAAATGCTTAATACTGCCTGTCAAGACAAAAATCTTTCAAGGAAGTTTACATAGCTTAAGGGGCAAACAGCATTTTTAGCATATACATGTTGACTTTGAAGCACTAAAAAAATAAGGGGATTATAAACAGCTTTCCAAACTGGACATTGTAGAAAGTACAAAATAATCTTCATATAAGTACCAATAACAAAAGATGAACTTTGTTTACATTAATATAGTTACCTTTATTTCATATAGAGTCAGATGACCTTATAATGAGAAAAGATAAATATGTTGACTGTGCATAGATTTAATTCATTAATTCAGTTTGAAGTATATTTGACTGAATCTCTGAATATCTAAATCAACTTTCCAAACTGAATTGTGGCTTTGGATTGAATACTTAAATCAATTATTCTAAATTAAGTTGATGATTCATGGCTGTTTGTATATCCATAGATTTCATTTCATTTTCCAGAGTAAATGAATTCAATGCAATGCAATGATTCACTATGAAAAATCAAACGGAATTAAACCTTCAAATAAGATCAATTTGATTATTTGAACTGGTGATTTGAATTGGCTCTTAGTGTAATCCTCCCTTCTCTAATAATGTTAGTGGTAGAATTTGCAATTAGTGTAGGATTCATAGTCCCAAGTGTATGTATGTAAGATCATTATGTAGAGAAATTAAATTTGCTTCGCTGCACCATTGGGTATCTTTTTAAAAAGTTCTATAATAGAAAATCCCGCTAACTATCCTTATCAGTTGGTGTTGAAATGCTTAATACTAGCCTTAATGAACCAAGACACTGGCTTATTATTTCTCTACAGCTTCTGTTTACAGATTTGATGAATTTATGGTTTCACAGACTGGCTCTGTTAAATCATCTTGTTATAAAAATCTCAGACTAGCATTACATTCAATTGTGTTTCTTTGTTCCTTAGGTCAATTCTGTTTTTCCTCCAGTGTATGAAATGTTGTACATAATGCCCATGCATTGGAGTATGGTACTTTCCCAATAATAAATAGAATTAGACATTGTAACTTCAGCAGATAATGAAAAGTGACAGTTGGTTATTCTTCATTGTGCAATATTTTAACATTTTAATGAGACGCAATGAGAGTTGTGTCTCATTAAAATAAAGCTTTTACACCTAATTCTATGTTAAATGTGACCAGTTCAAAGTTTCAAGGGTTATAAATATGTATTGCATGTTGTTATTTTTATGTAACAAAATTTATCATTTTCTGACGTCTAGATTAAAAAGAAGAGGGTGTAAAAAGCAAATCCTTATAGGAAAATATAACTTTCAAACTGCTGCATTAGTCACCCTAGTTTCTGAAACACTTCTAAATAGTAGTCTCATTAGCATGGGTACTTAATAGCTTGTCCTAGATTCAGCTTATTTATGTGTATTTATTCCTTTTATTTAATTATTTCTTTAAGCAAGCAGCTCAAAATTTGATTTGATTGATTTTATTTGTCTTGTATGCTGCCCACTCCCGGAGGACTCCAGGCGGCTCACAAAAGAAAAGGGAAAGGGGAAAACAGGACAAAGACAACATATTAAAAACAAGCCAACATTCACAATTTCCGTGGAGGTAGATGTTTCTCGGACCCCCCGGCCTGCTGGAACAGCCAGAGCTTGGTGGCTTTGCGGAAGGCCGGGAGGGTAGCAAGGGTCTGGATCTCGACAGGGAGCTTGTTCCAGAGGGCCGGAGCTGCAACAGAGAAGGCTCTCCCCTGGGGGGTCACCAGCCGGCATTGGCTGGCGGATGGAATCTGGAGGAGACCTAACCTGTGCGATCTAATTGGTCTGAGAGAGGTAATTGGCAGGAGGCGGTCTCTCAGGTACCAATCTGAAGTTTTAATTTCTTATCATTTTGTTAGACTATAATGAAGAGGTTGATTATGGCATGCTAAACTCAAAACTTTGGTAAATTTTAAAAAATATCTGTATAAAAACATTTTATAAAACCTGTAAATACACTATCATTCTTATTTGAAGTATGTCAGTAAAGACAACTTCTAATATAGTGGTAACTAACAGACTGTGGTAAGAATGGGAGACCGTAAAAAGCTGACACAACTGACCTTTTCAATCCTCAAGCCCTGTTTCCCACTCTTAATCATATGTATGAAAAACAAGAGGCGCTTTCTTCTCAAAATTGCCACCACGATCTTGACCTTTCTGACCATATTCTGCAGATGTCTCTGTTTAACTAGTAGACTATCACTAAGATTAAACAATCTCTATTGTTTACTTCCAGTAAGAACAAAACAGAATTCAGGGAGAAGAAGCAACTTGGAAAGGGGCATGGCTAGAAAGAAGTTCAAAGAGTCAATCCAATGTAACTAGAGAGGGATTATCAAAGAATGTAGAAATATGGAGCTAGAAAAAGAAACTGCCAATGATTGAATAGAGTTGCTCCAAGCCCCAGACCATATAGAACTGTTGTGACGTGTTCAGCGCAGAGGTGGGTTTCTGCCGGTTCGCCCCGAATCGGGAGAAATGGTATTGGTGGCGGTGGGAGGTTCTGCCCACTCGCCCAGACACTTCTGCCTGCGAGTGGGCGCGCGTCCACGAGCAAACCAGTAGTAAAATAAATTGAAACCCATCACTGGTTCAGTGATTCAGAAAATGGAGAAACTACATATACTCTCTAAGTGCATGTACCAGCTTTCACACTGACAGCTTCTGATATGAACAGAAAAGTTATCAGGGCACTTTATAATAGTAGGTATTAATTAATATCAATAGAGAGCCCATTTTTGCAGTGATTAAGATGTTGGTTTAGAAGCAAGCAAACTTCTAAGGAATTCTAGGTCCCCCTTAGACATGACAGCCAGGTGATTTTGGGTTAGTTATCTTTCCTAATCCTACCCAGCTTACTAGTTGTTATTGTGTTATTGAATTACATTTTTAAAAAAGATGGGATAGAAAAGCAAATGGACAAAAATACAAAATACTTGCAGATTGAAATTGAATGCTTATGGAAATAGCAAAAGATTTGCTATTATACCAATCATAAGCAGTAATCAATTGGAGCACTATCTAAAGCAAGGGTGTCAAACTGGCGGCCCACAGGTCAGACATGTTGCACGCTGGCCACACCCAGCCCCATTTTAGCAATGGGGAAAAAAGTTGCGATGGGAATTGAACCTGGGCTGTATTAGCCACTAAGACACAGGCTCTCCTCCTTTATCAGCTAAGCCAGGGAAATAGGTATGTATTGTGTCAAATAGGTATGTATTGTGCCAAAGGTATTATCACATGAATTATGTGATAAAGGAGGAGAGCCTGTGGCTTAGTGGCTAATACAACTGCCTAATATGTAATAGGTTTAGGTTTAGATTTATTCAACTTGTATGCTGCCCTATTCCCGAGAGACTCAGGGTGGCGAACAACCATGAGGGAAGGGGTTAGGCCCAGGTTAAATTCCCAGTAAGGTATGGCTAGCTGATGAGAGCTAAATAGCTTGAACTAGATCTATACTAGTCTCCCTTTATTTATTTATCAGCACAAATGCAACACAAATGTAACAAGGCAACATAAAAAAGGCTTTCTGCCTGGATGGCTCCTAGGGTGAGCTGAAAGACAGAAAAGGGAAGCAGTATGCTCCCTCCCATATTTGGGCATACCAGGGGTTGTGATACATACATACATACATACATATATACATACATACATACATACATACAGGTCTTGGCGTATTCAGGTCTTTTCCCATGTAAGATTGAGAGTATCTTGGCGATGTTTTGACTGAACTCAGGAGGTTACAACGCAAAGGCTCAGGATGTTACAACACAGCCAACCCCCCAGGAAGTTGCAGCACAGGACTCAGAATATCACTACAATAGAGCTCAGGATGTCATCACACAGCCTATTACCCAGGTCGTTACAACACAAAAGAACAATAGGCATACAGCCAGTACCTCAGCCACACAGGATGTTACGAAACAGCCAACTAATCTGCAAACATCAACTCCATCAACTAATCAAGATGTTACAACACAGGCAACCAATCCGCTTACAGCAACAAACCCAGCACTCCACACACACACCCCAATATTTATAGAAAGGCAGCGGCTCCGATAACGCTTTGCTCGCACAAGCACAAAGCTGAAGGCACCAGCCTGAGGATGGCGAGTGAGACCTCATTGAAACATCACCAAGATACTCTCACTCTTACATGGGAAAAGACCCAAATACACCAAGACCTGCATACCTGTACTCGTGAAAATCTACGAAAACATCTATCTATCTATCTATCTATCTATCTATCTATCTATCTATCTATCTATCTATCTATCTTTCTTTCTTTCTTTCTTTCTTTCTTTCTTTCTTTCTTTCTTTCTTTCTTTCTTTCTTTCTTTCTTTCTTATAGGAAGAAAGAAGAATATGACAGACAAATGCATCTGGAAATGAAGACTTGTAATAGTTCCAAAGTTCAACATGTGTTGACATCCTTGAATTTTAATGGGAAAGAAAAGACAAATTTATCCAAATTAGCTTAAACTCGATTCCCATTCATATTTGTATCAATCTGGCAATGTTCAAATGTGCACCACCTGCTTCCCTGCACACAGATGTGAGATTGGATTGATGACAATGCTACAGCCCATGCCTCTTTTGCAGTGGAAAGGGGCTCATTTCAAATTATCTTTTTTTATTTCCTTCATTCACAGACAGATAGCTTGAGTTGTACAAAAGGAGGGTAGCAAATAGCATCACCAAGTGAAAACACAGCCAATCCAATGTGGAAATATTCGGTGTCATGCTTCATCTTTAATGTTTGGTCTTGCCCCTTCTGGAATAAATTGTTTGCAGCTTGTGGAGAATTAGAAAAGATTGTGCCAGCACAGCATTGATGAGTAACCATGAGAAAATAGTTAAAACAGCTGAAAAAGATCAACACAGCAATTTGAGTCGGCTTTGCATAAAAGTGGCTATGTGATGGAATATCCTAATTTTGAAACTTGTCTCCATGTTATAATCAATTTAAACCTGAAATCTTCTAGGTTTCTTTTTAAATAATATCTTAGGTCACTTTGCCAATGCTTAGTGGCATCAAGAAAGCTCAGGTGGAACAAATATTAGGTAATGAGCTGCATCACATATTTTTAAAATTACATATTTTTCTTAAAACATCATTTCTAAGAATTTCTTGCTACAATTATTTATCTAAGCTGAGCTTCCAGCACAATACTTCTTCCAATAGGTTTTTCTATTGAATTCCATCTCATGAAAAATCTTCACTAGAAACACGGCTTGTTTGCCTGTCCCAAGACTATAGAATGTTTCCTATAACCATCTGTTTGTGTGATATGTGTTGAAGTGTTGTAACCAAATTTTCCAGAATGCAGGCTTTGTTAAAATGTATGCTTAATACATATTCTGAGCACAGAAATATGTTGAGGTAAATCCTTGCATATTCTGCAAGTAATGTGCTTATTAATATTATTAGAAATTGGGGGGGGGTCATACAATTTCATTTTTTAAAAAAATTAGTGTTGGTTGTGGTCGTGATTTTGAATTGGATTTATTTGTTATTCTCAATTCAAAATGTATCAAAGAAACACAATGAGGTTGTGAGTCAAAATGTTACCTTGCCTTTATATTTGATTCAGCAGTGAAAAAAGGAAAAGAAAAAGCTTAAGAAGTAAGGTACGAAGTGCAGAAGGATTTATATTTGCCAACATTTTTCTTTAATAAATATTTTCATTCATTCATCAGTAACCTTGAACAATAGCATTGTGCTATAGATGCCACAAACCTAACCATGTCAGGGGAAAAACATATGCTTATTAACCTGTGATTGGAATAGGAATATGTCAAAAATAATCCTTTTTTTTAATAAAAGCTAAGAAAAAATACATCTGGCATAGGATGGTTCTCTTCTCTCTTTGCACATCCATAAAAGTTGAAGGTATAATCATTCAACCATTAAGTTCTTTCATCTTCAAAGATGGAACTCTTTTTCAAAGGTGTTGTGTAAGAGTCTTGGAGAAGCCAAGATTACCATTTATTAAAGGTAAAGGTTCCCCTCGCAGATATGTGCTAGTCATTCCCGATTCTAGGGGGCGGTACTCATCTCTGTGTCAAAGGCGAAGATCCAGTGCTGTCCGAAGACATCTCCATGGTCATGACTGAATGCCGAAGGCACACGGAATGCTGTTACCTTCCCACCAAAGGTGATTCCTATTTTTTCTACTTGCAATGTTACATGCTTCTGAATTGCTAGGTTGGCAGAAGCCAGAACAAGTAATGGGAGCTCACTCTGTTATGCGGCACTAGGGATTCAAACTGCTGGCCTTTGTGATCGACAAGCTCAGTGTCTTAGCCATTGAGCCACCGTGTCCCTTTGACTATTCATTATACTTCCATTAACAATGTTAGAAAAGCAATGTGGTAAAGATGACAACTGCAATAATTCTTGGCACCTTCTGAAGAACTAAAAGTCCCTCCTGACACTTCTGCCAGCAGTGCTTATGCTGAATCCTTTTTCTTCACCTCTCTTCTACACCAAAATATATTATATAGAAAATGAGAAGCATTGCTGGTCTTAGCTTTTTGATCTACCTCAAGTGGCATATTTGTTCCTGACCTCAGCAACTGACATATAAATAAAAATGCAGACTAAATACACTTCCAATACCAAGAATTTCATACCTGAATCCTTCCAGTGTTTTTTAAACAAATTACAAGAAAAGAATGATGTACCCCTCATCTGCTTGTTCTTTTGAACTTCATTATTTTGACAGTTTCTAGCATAAAAGGATTCCAAGCTTCTCAGGTTTTCAACAGATCTGAAATAAATTGAGTTGGTATTTCAGAAACTCTGCCCAAATTTAAGATCAACCTTTCTAGCTTGATTGGAGGGCAATGTTAAATGATAGAATTTGTGATCATCCCCTCCTTTAGATACAGCCTATTCAGCCATTCTGATACCCAGAAGATTAAAAAAAATTGTGAAAGACCACAAAATAGAGTAATAATAGAGTGGTGGGGGTTATGGGATTAATGTATGCAGCCAGCCTGTCTCCATTTTCTTTTATGCAACTAATTGTAAAGGAAAGATTGGAACACCTGAATAATGGCTATTATACATCAGTAAATCACATTTTGCCAATTGATGGACATCAGATTCAGAACAGAGGAAATTACAAGGCACACTAGAACAAGAATGACATGGCTGTTAATTTAGATGGCTTTAAAAGATTCATCAAAACCAGATGAAAGATCCTGAATATGAATTGCTGTGAGACAGCAGCGTGGGAGGCAAAACCTTCTAGCTCTATTTGGCTACAAAGAAAAAAAAATGGGTAGACAGACATTTAACATGGCATAGCAGGGTATTTCTTAACTCAACAGAAAGTAGGCTTCTGAGCATTTTCGTTGCATCTGTCTTTTTCCACATACCATATCCACACTACTTATTCCAGGAAAAGAGCCTTAAAGTTAACTGTTTGAAGCAGCTCTCAGCTCATCTGTCTGGAACCCGCACTACATATTAGACATTAATACAATTGAGTCCAGAGATATTTCACAAGATGAGTCCTCCCACTCCTCTGCTCACAACAGAATACCTTATACCACCAGGCTTGAAATTTTGGGCTTAGACAACTAAGAACTAAGCCGCTTCAGTCTGACCTGAGCATAGTACACAAAATTATTTGCTACAATATCTTACCTGTCAATGACTACTTCAGCTTCAACCGCAACAATGCACAAGCACACAATAGATACAAACTTAAACTGCTCCAAACCCAATTGCAGAAAATACTACTTTAGCAACAGAATGGTCAACACCTGGAATACTCCTGACTCTGTGGTTTCATCCCAAAAACCCCATAGACTATATGAGCCGAGGTGGCGCAGTGGTTAAATGCAGCACTGCAGTTCAGCAGTTTGGCTGTTCAAATCCCACCAGGCTCAAGGTTGACTCAGCCTTCCATCCTTCCGAGGTGGGTAAAATGAGGACCCAGATTGTTGTTGGGGGCAATATGCTGACTCTGTAAACCGCTTAGAGAGGGCTGAAAGCCCTATGAAGTGGTATATAAGCCTAACTATTGCTATATACTGTTGACCTCACCCAGTTCCTAAGAGGTCAGTAGGGGCGTGCATAAGCGCACCAGTGTGCCTACCATCCCTGTCCTACTGTTCCCACTTATTCATATCCATTTCCAGTATTCATAATCATGTTTATACTTATATCTGTTATCTTATACACGCTTGACAAAATAAATAAATAAATAAATAAATAAATAAATAAATAAATAAATAAATAAATAAATAAATAAATATGCAAGTCACTGTCATTGAGACAAATGAAGCTCTTAGGTTAGCTGGAAAGATAAATGAGCTAATCCTTTGAATTCTTCTGTTCATTCCCTGGACAAAGAATAGAAAATAAATGGAACAAAGAAATATCGGAACAAGCTTAATCTGCATTAAAATAGAAATATCCTTAAATTATGTTAATGCAATTAAAATATTCATTCCACATGTACACAAGGCTTTTTTCAATTACACATTGAACCCTAGCTAGGAATGGGGCCTTTTTTCCACCAATCATTTTCTGGGCTTCCATCTTTCTTTTCTGGGTGTGTATAAGTAGGGCAGGGGAGGAATAAACCTTTCATATTCTTGATAAAGGAAGGATGAGGAGAGACATTTTTCTATTACCCATAATATCAGAAGTAGAGGCCACATCATGAAACTGATTTATTATTTATTAATTTAATCTATTTTCTGCCTATCCCATCATGGGGCTACTCTAGGTGGCTTACAACAACAAACAAGGAAGAACTCTATAAAGCCTTAGTAAGACCACACCTAGACTACTATATCCAGTTTTGGTCACCACCAGGGACGTGCAGTCAGGGGAGGCAGGGGAGGAGGGGCCTCACTAGTGTCATGAGGAAAAGAAAAGAATAATTAAAAGGAAAAAGGCTAAGATAGTTGCTGACAGAGTCACAGTGGATGACTCTGCTTAGTGCTTAACTGCAGTAAGAGGCAAGAGAACTACGGGCCTCCTTTACTCTAGCTTTATGATCACTTGAGCAGAGTTAAGCAAGGGTTAAAAGGCGAAAAATTCCTTATGCAAAGGAGGCAAGTGTTCTCTCGCCTCCTGTAGAGGGCATTTTTAGAGACTTTTTAGAGTTCTCTGGGAGCAACTAGCTCAGTCTGACTCAGAGCTCTTGCCTTTCTCTTTTTACATTTTTTTTTCTTTTTATGAGGGCAGACAAAAGCAGAGTTGAAATCCTCTCTGAAACAGCTGGAAAAGGGGAGGGGAGAGGAATTCAAAAGGTTTGATTGCATGTAGAACCACGTTGCCTTTTCAAACACACACACACACACACACACACACACACACACACACACACACACACACACAGCTGGATAAAAGTATATAAGCCCAGCTTCACTGATTACAAGTTTGAAAAGGCAACGTGGCTTCACCTGCAATCAAATGCTCTGATCGGAAGGCAGCAGGGGAAGGGGGGGTATTGCAGAGGAGCTGCTTTCAAGCCATTGGAAAATATATCCAATCCAACTTCTGTGTTTGTGTTTGTTTGAGAGTGAGTGAGTGAGAGAGGGATCCAATTTCTCTGTGTGCGTGTGTCTGTCTGAGAGAGGGGTGAGGGAGGGAGAGAGGGAGGAAGGAGGGGGAGGGAGAAGAAACTTATTTTGCAAGGGGGGAAAATGCTGTCACTTTAAATTGGAACTGAGCATGCCTGGCTGTGGAATTCTGGGAGTTGAAGTCACAAGTCTAAAAAAATTGCTGCCTCACCAGTCATAAAGCTCACCGCACATTACTGGACTCACCACACTATATAAAAGGTGTTAAGACTCTAGAAAGAGTGCAGAGAAGAGCAACCAGGATGAATAGGAAACTGGAGGCTAAAACATACAATAAATGGGCAAAAGTTTTGGGGAAAGTGGTATTAATTATGTTTATTGCCTTGAGTTATTTATAAAAACAATAAAGGCAGGATATAAATAAAGAAACACACTTAGGGAACAATCCATTTTTAGACTATGATACTTTTACCTATATTCATCTATAGTTGGATTAATCTTATTTCCACATTTAAAAAGTGTTCCCAAGTTTGCATTCAGATATTGCATTTTAACTTTTTTTTTTGCTGTAAGTGAACTTTCCTATATATATATTTTCGCTAAAAATATTTTTAAACATACTGTAATTAGTTTTCTGTACTCAAGAGATGCATTTGAACATTTGAGAAATGTGAAAACTGATGCATAGCCAAGTGCAAATCTATATAATATCTTGAAAAACATGGATCACTACGGTTAAAATCCATGAAGATTGATTTTTATTCTCAAACATTCTTAGTTTTAGTGAAAAACATGCAATCACCAATACCATTGAGTTGATCAAATCTGGCAGTATAAAACTATGTGTTCCCAGAAAATACCTATGCAATTCCTTTTATCAATATATCAACACACACACACACACACACACACACACACACACACACACACACACACACACATATACACACACACAGGAAAATTACATTCCATTCTCCCCTTAAAAATAAATGCACTTCAAGAAATCTGACAGGCATATAATTACATTAAATAATCACTGCTGCTGGTCATCAAGATATAAAAATATATTCTGCATAATCAGGAGAAAATGCAATGTTCTATAAAATGTGTTTTAATTTTTTTTATCTTAATTTACAGAATTTATATCCTAAAGCTCCATAGACCTGTGTTGGATATGCACTTTTATTGGCTGGCCTGGTTATTAATTCAGGTGTCATTTCGTAGATAAAAATCAAACATACCGTGTCAGAGAACCTTTTTTTAATATCATTTAACTGCAGTACCAATGTGCTCTACTACCCTAGCAACTCCTGGTTTTGCTGTGTCATCATGGCGTTCCCTTCATCTGATTCCCTTACCCCATATTTTAAACTCTGTTGCTTCAGAGCACACCTCTCCATCCCCACCAGCTCTTGTTCACGCTGATTTTGGACAGAGCTAAGCTGCCATGGAACATGGGTTTAGCATTCACTAAGAATATCTGCCAATATCAGCTGGTAATTTGGTTTCCTTTGAACACCCTTGTGCAAACTCAGAGCAACTCTGACACATGGGTAAACACCATTTGTCAAAAATCTCCATTCCCCATCACCATTTGTCAAAAATCTTTTCAGCCCCAGCTCACATTGAGAATAGTGTCTGGACCATGCTTTCCTGCCAGTTGGTGAAATTTAGTGAGAGGGGAAGGAAACAAAAATGGGGAAATTCATTAACCACTGTTCATAATACACTTTTTAGTTTGTAAGCAAGCACCTGTTTACCTGTAATGTGCCTGTGATAAGGATAGGGATTATCATGTGTATGTTAATGATAAGCAGGTCTAGTTTTTTGCCAACTGGAGAAAAGTGGTTTACAGAGTCAGCATATTGCCCCAACAATCTGGGTCCCCATTTTACCGACCTCGAAAAGATGGAAGGATGGTTCAACCTTGAGCCTGGTGAGATTCGATCTGCCAAACTGCTGGCAGCCGGTGATCAGCAGAAGTAGCCTGCAGTACTGCACTCTAACCACTGTGCCACCACGGCTCAAGATTTCAGACAAGGAAACAAACCAGCTATAAGGGCTGAAGAGCATCTTAGAGAGAACAAAGAGCAACCATGAATATATAAACATTACATAATATATGAAAAGTACTGCTACAATAAGTTGAAGCTGAATACAAAACCTTTTGTATTCTTGCCTATCTTTTGCATGAAATGTTCATGAACATTTCTTCATGCTGTTACTGCGGTTTTTGGTGTGTTTTGTTTTCATTTTTGTAGAAAGACCTGGATGGAGTAAAAATACCAACAACACATATGGAGTTTGATTTCCATAGAGTATATCTGGTCCATGAATATATTTTACCTTTGATAAGAGTACAAATCCTTGGTCAGCTTCACTTTTCTGAAGTTTTATGGGGCCTGAAAAGTAATAATACATACATTTATATGCTATTTGATTAATATAAATGTATGTATGCTTAAGAAAGGCCATGTGGTGTAATAATTAAGTAGCCACAGGGAAGCCCAAGTTGTAGTCTTACCATAGTTTTGCTGTAGGCATGGAAACCACCTAAGTGGTTTTAAGTCAGTAACACTCTCTCAACCACAAAAATCGATTCAGGCTCCGCGACTCACTGGCTGAAGAAAAGACCCCTTGTCACATCATGCAGTGATGTGAATTACTCAAGGGCAATGCAAACAAGGAGACTCTCTAACCGAATGGGGCCAATAAAAATAAAATAAAAGGATAACCATCATTTACTAATGGCATTAAATACTGAAGGGTCATTTTCAAAAACGGAGGTCTAAATATCTAAGACTTACTCTAATATTTTCTTTTATCCCACCTTTATTATTTTTGTAAATAACTCAAAGCAGGGTATTATAGTTACAGAGTATGAGAGTATTTGCTGTATAAGATGAAAGTACTAGAAATAAATATTTGAGCTTCTTAATAAAAGAAATGCATAATAAGGGTTAGATTAGATAAGAAGTAGATTTCATCACTGTGCACTATTAGATATAATTTTAAATATGGTAATTCTTCTTGGTAACTTAGAATAAGCTTGCCTATACTTAGAGGTTCCTTAATCAGTGTATATGAAGGTGGTGGGCACAAACAAATAGGAGTGTGCCAACTTATTATTTATACTTTTTCAGAAGAAAAGAACTATGGACTAAAATGTAGCCCTAGAGTGTGCTTAAATCACAAATCACTGATAGCTAGACCTGTTTGGGTTATCGCCATTTATCTCCATCCATGCACTTTGTATGATTTTAAAGAAAGTCATTCATCAATTGTTATTGCTGAAGCTGTTGGGAAGAAACTTGTTCCACCTGTAGCAGTTAAAGGCACTCAATAAGTCAGACATCCAATTCTCTTGGCACCCATGTTTCTTCTATTTGCTGCTGGTTATTTCTACATGATGTATTTTAGAACTGAAGCAAATGTCAGTATTTGGAAAATTGCTTTGTGATGGATAGAAAACTTTAGTCTAATTTGATATACACTTCTCTGAGACCACCTCAGCTCCTGGTGACTTTAAGAACAGTTTTACAAATGAAGGTAAACATATATATCCCAAGATAATGTTGCAGGATCCAATCTGAGTTGGTTCCACTTAATAAACAGCCATCAACATCCTAATTAGCAACTAATAGCTACACAGGACCAGGAACCATTTAAATACAATACATAGAACATCCCAGTGCACATATTCTGAAGAGAGAGAAATTCCCTATAATGGGCTCCACCATGAGCCCAAAAGCTTGGAAGAATAAACCTTCGGTCCTGGTGACCAACTCAGATTAGATTTTTTCAGTTTCTTTAGAGTAGTGATTTGGAAACACCATCTTCCATCTTTGATTTTCCAGTTCTACTCTGGCATTTCCTGGTTGGCTCCCATCCAGATACTAGCCAAGTCAAACTCTGTTTAGCTTTTCAAAATCATTCAAGATTTGCCATCTCAACATGTTTTGAAAATATGCTACGAATATTAGCACCATAGTGAATTCTTCTGCATGTTTATATTTATTCTCTGTTTGATGAAAAAGAAACTATTTTCAAAATTAAGTTTCAAATAACATTTTGGCAAAATTCAATATGATCTATCTATCTGTCTGTCTGTCTATCTATCTATCTATCTATCTATCTATCTATCTATCTATCTATCTATTATCTATCTATCTATCTATCTATCTATCTATCTATCTATCTATCTATCTATCTCTATTGGATTTATTCTCAATAACTCTGGGTGACGGGCAAACAATACAAAACCCAATATAAAAAGGATAAAAACAATAACTACCCACCCCACTGGTGACAACAAATAATTAAATGAGCCCTTGACGAGCTCCATCCCATTATGGGTTTCCCAAGGTCTTCAGGGCCTTGTGAAAGGGTATCAAAATGAGTGCCACTCTAAACTGTGGGGATGAAGTTCCAAATGGAGGGATCCATCACAGAGGAGGCCCTTGTTCTGGGTTCTGCCAGATATAGCTCCTTTGAAGAAAGTACGTGCAACATTTCATGAGAAGAGTACTCCACTCTCCTGCTCACAATAGAATCCCTTATGCCACCAGGGTAGAAATTTTGGCCTTGCACAACCTGGAACTATACCACCTACGGTCTGACCTAAACATAGTATACAAAATTGTCTGCTACAACATCTTACCTGCCAATGACTACTTCAGCTTCAACCTCAATAATACTCAGGCAAACAATAGATACAAACTCAAGATTAACCACTCCAAACTCTATTGTAGAAAATACAAGTTCAACAACAGAGTGGTCAACACCTGGAATGCTCTAGCTGACTCCATTGTTACATCCTCAAACCCCCACAGCTTCAACCTTAAACTGCCTACCGTGGACCTCACCCCATTCCTAAGAGGTCCATAAAGGGGGCATGCATAAGCGCACCAGTGTGCCTACAATCCCTGTCCTACTGTCCCCATTTATTTGTACTCATTTCCTTTGTTCATGTCCATGTTTATACTTATACCTGTTATCTTATACATGTTTGACCAACTAAATAAAATAAATAACACTCCCTGCCTCTCTGCTCTGGTGGGTCAGGTGGATGTAACCAGTCTTTCAGAATGTGGCCAGCCTTACAGTTACCTTATAAAGTTAAGAAAAGGGAAGAAGAGTCTTCTCTCTTCTCTCAAGAGTCACTTGAGAGACCACCTCCTGCCAATTACCTCCCTGCGACCAATTAGATCGCATAGATTAGGCCTCCTCCGAGTTCCATCTGCCAGTCAGTGTCGACTGGCAACTACACGGAGGAGAGCCTTTTCAGTAGTAGCTCCGACCCTTTGGAACGATCTCCCCATGGAGATTCGTACCCTCACCACCGTCCAGACCTTCCGCACAGCCCTTAAGATCTGGCTAGCCCGTCAGGCCTGGGGATAAAGATAATTTGTCCCCACCCGAATGATGAATGAATGTTGCTTACTATTTTATTTCTATGTATTGTTTGTGTCTATTGTCTGTACCCTCCCTTCCTTATTTTATGTAAGCCGCCCTGAGTCCCTTCAGGGAAAAGGGCGGCCTATAAATACTAATAAAATCCAAAAATCCAAATCCAAATCTCTCTGTGAGCTGAGGTGCTGCAGTGGTTAGAGTGTAGTACTGCAGGCTACTTTAGCTGACTGCTAGCTGCAGTTCAGCAGTTCAAATCTCACCAAGTTCAGGGTTGACTCAGCCTTCCATCCTTCTGAGGTTGGTAAAATGAGGATCCAGATTGTTGGGGGCAATATGCTGACTCTGTGAACTATTAGAGAGGGCTGTAAAGCACCATGAAGCAGTATATAAGTCTAAGTGCTATTGCTATCACTCTTTCCAGTGATCTGGAGCCCCTTTGGTGTCCTGGGCTTCAATTAAATCCAAAGGAAGACTTAGTGAGACTTAGGAACTTTTTTCATGAGGCTTTTATTCAATGGGATTGAGGAGAGGAAACTGTAAAGAGCATAAATTAACATATTAAACAAAAGAAAGAATATGTATCTGTAAAACTAAGGGAAATAGAGCCGAGGTGGCGCAGTGGAGTGCAGTACTGCAGCCACTTCAGCTGACTGTTAGCTGCAGTTCAGCTGTTTAAATCTCACTGGCTCAAGGTTGACTTACCATTCCATCCTTCCGAGGTGGGTAAAATGAGGACCCGTATTGTTGTTGGGGGCAATATGCTGACTCTGTAAACCACTTAGAGAGGGCTGAAAGCCCTATGAAGCTGTATATAAGTCTAACTGCTATTGCTATTGCTAATAATGTAACACATGAAGGTAGTCTGACCTTGAGGAGAGAAGCTGATGAAAGTATATATAATATAATTTAAATAAAAATGAAACAGTTAACATGTATGTCAGGCAAATCTAAGTTGCTATGAGTATATATGACACTGAGAATTGGTGATGCCCGTTACGCTTCAGTGAATTATAATAATGGAAAAAAGAAGGATTTTGAGAAATGTTATACAATCTTCTGAAGGAATGTAATCCAAGAGAAATAATTAGTCTGTGGAACTAGATGAGTAAGTTGTATAAGAAAAAATGATTGAACCATTTGAACATTCAAAAGTGATTCAGAATGGCAATTATTTGATGAATATCACCTTATCAAAAGTTCTTTCTCTGCTGATTGGAAACACCTTAATGACTTCTTGCATCAAACTGAAAAAACGTTTTTTGGTTTTAATGATTAAGGGGGAAAAGATTATGGGAAAAATGTAAGTAATGCTGTAATCAAAGAGTAAGAGGTTAATTTACGTTTGTACTCATAACTTGTAAAAGAAAATTGGAAGTAATATCTTTACCTTTTTTTCTTTCTCCTTTTGTAATTGTTTGGCTTTGGCTTGTCTCTTTCTCCCACTTTATTCTAAAGGCTCGGTCTTGTAACATAAAGCATACATTTCTATTCAAATTATAAAGACATCCTTCCTATAATGACAGCACTATGATAGATCATACTTTTCTTTGAACATTTTTTTAACCAATTTCATAAAGCCATCAAAGAGGACACTGTATAGATGTCTGGGAGAAAGCTATTCCATAGGAATGCAAAATATTCTCAGAAGTTTCCCAGCTTCCTTCTGGGGTTGAGATATATATCTGGGTGCTGTCAGCCTATTGATAAAATACCATCTTGTACCACTACATGAGGTCTCCCAGAGTTTTCATGTATATATTAAAAAGTAGAGTTAGAGAGCTTTTTGGTATTCCACAAGTGCCAGACCAATATCCCCAACTCTATGTCAGCCCTGGAGGCCATCTTTTACTTTGGATATTCAGAGCTGTCACACTTGGTAGATGGTCATGCTGTGGGAAACGGTGGGGGGGGGGGGTTTGGATGGAAACAGGGTGAGATGTACAGCCATAACATAATTATTTTCCTTGGGAGTCAAGGATGTTCAGCCTGCACCTGGAGAGGCGTGACTGGGAAACAACTCCAGTTGTGATGGTGTCTCGATTGGACCATGTGATGGACATATGGGTGCAGGGAAAGGGACTTTGGCTTTCCTTTGGGTGGGGAAAACCCAGGGCTTTTCAGAATCGGGTTTTCCAAGATGTGCCAATGGCTATGTGTGTATGTCTGTGTGTTCCAGCATAACTCTGGAATATTGGTTGAGCAATTTCAACCAAACTTGGTACATAGATGATTTTACTTTCTGGAAAAAAATACTGTGCAGGTAAGACACCCCTAACACCCTTCTGTGTGTGTGTGTGTGTGTGTGTGTCTGTCTGTCTGTCTGTGTGTGTGTGTATGTGTGTGTGTGTGTTCCAGCATAACTCTGGAACGCCTGGGCCTCTGAAATGAAAAGGAATGAATTACATCTATAGTGTCAAATCACAGTATATTTGACAGTGATAGTGTGCATTTTAGATTCAAGTTCTGTTAAGATACAGCCTGTTGTGCCTTAAATGGATTCTACTGTACAGCACAGTGGAGTTGCCATGGTAACGGCTTCACAGTACTCCACAAAGGGGTTTCTCTGGTAAGGGATATTTGTTCTTTAAAATAAAAAAACATCCTAGGCACTCAGCTTCAGGCAAAGAGGGCAATTTGGGGAGGTGACAGGAGTATTTCCTGTCTAATACAAGATTAGAATAAATAAATATCTGGGCAATGCCAAGTTATCAACTAGTCTCAAATAAAATGGAACTTTGAGGAAGATACTTGCCTTGGAGTTTTCTTTCTTTCTCTCTTTTCAGAAAATGTTTTATTTTTTACTCTCTTACATACCATTTTAAGTATACATTCACATAAATCTTCTTCTTTATATTTATCATTCTTACACATTTATTATTTCATGTTATAGGTTATAATATACATATACAGTTTGGGTTGCTTTGTTTACCATCCATTCCTCCTGTTGTAACACCACCTTATTTTCCCTCTCTTTCCCCCCTCCCTTCTCTATTTTCCTCCTTCCTCCTCTCCTTTCCCTTCCTTCTTCCCTTTCCTTTCTCCTACTCCTACTCTTCCTCTTCCCCTACCTACCCACTCTCCTTCGCTTCCTCTCCCTTCCATCCTCCTCTCTTTATCTCTTTCTTCTTTACCCATCTTCCTTTCATTCTCTCCTCCTCTCTCTCTCTTTTTTTCTATTATTATAGGTGTTTCTTTCAGGTCTCAGTTTATGTTTCCTTGGGATGGTATTTCGGCAAACCCAAATATAATTAATATAATTTCTTATTCCCTTACCTTCACTAAGCTATCCTAACTATATCCCCCCTTTGTATCTCTCTGTTGTGTATATACTTATATATTTAATATTTCCTTTTCTGTTTTCCCCTTCTCCCCCCCTTTCCATTTAACAGTGTGTGTCTGTGTGTGTGTCTGTGTGTGTGTGTCTGTATCTGTGTGTTCCAGCATAACTCTGAAATGCCTGGGCCTCTGAAATGAAAGGGAATGAATTATATTTATAGTGTCAAATCACAGTACTTTTGACAGTGATAGTGTGCATTTTAGATTCATGTTCTGTTAAGATACAGCCTGTTGTACCTTAAATGGATTCTACTGTACAGCACAGTGGAGTTGCCATGGTAATGGCTTCACAGTACTCTACAAGGGGGCTCCCTCTGGCAAGGGGATTGGTTCTTAAAAATACAAAAAACAAGCAAAAAACAAGGGGGCTCCCTCTGGTAAGGGGTATTTGTTCTTTAAAAAAACACCCTAAGCACTCAGCTTCAAGCAAAGAGAGCAATTTGTCTGGGGAGGAGACAGCAGTATTTCCTGTCTAATATAAGATTAGAATAAATAAATAACCGGGCAACACCAGGTTATCAGCTAGTCTCTCATAAAATGGAACTTTGAGGAAAATGCTTGCCTTGGAATTTTATTTCTGTTGGGGCTGTTACTTGGAACCCTGACATCCTAACTGGTACAGTTCATATTTAAAAGAATGGAACCGCTGAAGAGCTGCGCTTCTAATTCCCAATTTTTCTAGTGACCCAAAAAGATAGCATAGATCTCATCCTATATATCTACTTTCAGTTCCTTCGAATGGCAAAGAAAGAATGTTCCAAATGCACATAAATATAAAACCGCTTCGAACATGCTTCTGAATATAGCAGTCTTTGTATTCATGCTTTGCTGCATCTATTTTTTGACAAGCAGGAAAGAATCGTGGGAGCAACAGAACTGAATCTTGAATCTATGAGGCAGGAAGAAGGAATGGTAGTTAGGTCCAGCAGGTTCTATGACACATCTTAACCAGTGAAGAAATGATCCCATATTAGTAACTCAAGCAGAAGAGGAAAAATAATACATTTTAACTCAACAAATTAACATATAAATAACATATTCCAAAAATTTAATTTATGCTATAAAAATATTTTCTTGACATCTAACAAAGCCACTATGTCAGTTTTATCAATTGAATTGATCTATTAATCAATTTTATTTTGGTCACAGGCCAGCATCTAATTACTTAGTAATATTGATTGGTAATATTTTTGATAGGATGCTGTTTAATTTACATGCTAAAGTTGTAATCAGTGACAATTCATAGAATTTTGACATACCCAGCTCTTGACATAGCCTGCTTTTCCTTCCCTATAAAGGCAAACAAGCATGCTTTTACATGGATTACCTAAATAGGAAAATAAAAACAGATAGGATCAAAAATGAGTGAGTGCAAAATGAACACTTATGAAACAGAAAAACAAATTCCCCGTTAAAGAAGCACATTGCAGTGGGTTGGAAAAAATCAACAATAATCAAATTACCAAAGAAATTTAAGTGAGCATTATTAAGTGGAAGTGAAAAACTGAGAAAGTTGTCATTAGATTAGGTTGATGAAATCTTCATAAAGAAATTGGTGAGAAAATCAGAGAACAAAATGGTGGTAGAAAGATATGGAGAAGCAGAGTGAATGTGCGGGTATAAATTAGATTTAGCCATTTCCTCTTTTTTCTTATCTCTTATCCCATAAATGTATTTAGCTTACAATATTCAATTTCCTTTTTCTGTGTTACATAATTTTATTGCCTCAAATGGCTATGTATATCTGCATGCAAGTATACACAGGTGTGTGTGTGTGTGTGTGCATGCAAGAGAATCCATTGACTGAATTAATTGATTTTGGCATTGACCAGGATTGCATGCTTTGAAGATCTGAAATGTAATGCAGCAAAGCAGAAATATATTATGTCTACTAATATATTTTAATAAAAGGTATGTCTATTAGTCCTATCAGTGGTTTGCAGAAAGAGAAACTGAATACATTGTGGGGGGGATCCAAGGACCCTTCGACACAACCAGTATTTTCATCTTAAAGCTCACAGAAGTGCATGCAAGTATTCACTCCACTATTAATAGAAAATTGACCAGCATCTCCATCTGACCAACTAAGTGTCCAAAACCTAGTGCTCCAGGGATCCCTATTTTCTCCCCAAGTACGCATGCATTATAGTATGCGGTAGATTTTTAATTGATGACATATTAAAATAGATAAATGCTTTAGATGAATGGGAGCTGTAGAAATGAAATAGCACAGAAAGCTGCTTTGTATCACCCTTTTATCTATTTCCACTTTGATTGGTGAAAAAGAGGATATTAGTTAATTCAAGCAGTAACCTTTTTGACAATCTCTGGAATTGATTGCACCGCATGATTTCTTTGCTGTGATCATATAGCCAAAGCAATCTTTCAGGTGTGATAGTTCAAAACATAAGCGATATGAGGCTAAGTGAAATCAGAAAGATCGTGCCAAGTCAACTCAATAGTCATAAGTTTGCCAGTATGGAAACAAAAGCAATCCAAAACTAATGGAAAAATGCATACCTGAGATGTTTCTAATGTTTTTAGAAGAGATGTAGTTTATTTTTAAAAAATATGGTTAAGCATAAATGGCTTGACATGATACATTAGCCCAGTTACTGAGTTTTTGAGATAAAGGCTCCAAAATCTTAACTTGGTGCTTATGTTAGTCAATTCTTGGTCTCTGTACTATATGTAACAGCACTGTCCTGATTAATTATTTACTCCCATTAGGTAAAGATAAAGGTTTCCCCTGTCATGACCAACTCTAGTTGGGAACAATATGTTGACTCTGTAAACTGCTCAAAGGGAGCTGTAAAACACCGAAGCAAAATATGTCTAAGTGCTATTGCTACTGCTAAATAGGTGCATATGTTAAAATTAATTCAAATATGTTACTTTCAGGTCCATCATTAAGGTCCACAACTACTTCTGCTGACTGCTGGCTGCCAGCAGTTCAGCAGTTCGATTCCCATCAGCTCATCGAGGTGGCGCAGTGATCAAATTCAGCACTGCAGGCTACTTCAGCTGACTGCAGTTCTGCAGTTCAGCTGTTCAAATCTCACCGGCTCAAGGTTGACTCAGCCTTCCGAGGTGGGTAAAATGAGGACCCGGATTATTGGGAGCAATATGCTGACTCTGTAAACTGCTTAGAGAGGGCTGAAAGCCCTATGAAGCGGTATATAAGTCTAACTGCTATTGCTATTGCTATTGCTGTCTTTCTATCCTTCTGAGGTCTGTAAAATAAGGACCCAGATTGTTGGGGAAATTATGCTGACTTTGTGAACCACTTAGAGGGGGTTGAAAAGCACTATGAAGGGGTATATAAGTCTAAGTGCTATTGCTATTGCTAATCTTTTTCAAATAGAAGTGATATTTGGTAGCAAATTGCACTTTGGATATAGGAGGTACGATAAACCTCAATTGCGGAAAGGTGTTTTTTTTTTGCAGACAAATAGCTTTAAAACCGTGGTTTATATATAATAGCACAGCATTGCTGTGATTTATCAGCTTTGTTGTTTTTATTACAATATGTATTATTATTTTAGTGAGATAACTGATGATGAGGGCTGGGGTGGGGCAAAAATCATGTCAAGTTCATGCTGAATCTCTTAGGATTCATCATCAAGAAAGCATAAAGTTGTGTTCCCTCATGCACAATATATTGGTAGAGAATTCATCTGAAAATTCTCCCAAGCAACCTGAGGGCAATCTCAGACAAATAATACTTTGGACATATAATATGACCTAGCATGAACTACAAAGAAAGGAAATTTAAACCCACTATGAAGCAAAACAGATGCAGTAGACAGGTATATGGCCATACCAGCAGTTAGTGCAATGACAGTCATCGGAACTCTATCTTACACTTTATGGACTGAGCTGTTCTCAGCATTTTTCTTTGTATGTTTATTTACTTTTTACAATAGCCCATCATCATTCTTGAAAGTAGAAATCTTACTAAAAAATCTCTGTCACAGTGAAAGCTGTGGGATGAATGCTTGGGAATTGATTTCTTCATTTCTTATCCTTTTCTCCCCTGAGTCATACTGACTCAAATATAAGTTAAGTGCAAATTCAAACGGAACTGATTTCCAACAAAAGATAATCCAAGCTACTTTTTTTATTGTACACAGTTCTTTTCCCCAAACAGCTCTGCTCCAAACTGAGATTTTCCAGTGCAAGTACCATTTGTATATAGCACCCACAATAAAGAGAATATAAGGACTTTCCAAAGTCAAAATAACAGTGTGTGTGTGTGTGTGTGTGTGTGTGTGTGTGTGTGTGAGAGAGAGAGAGAGAGAGAGAGAGAGAGAGAGAGAGAGAGAGAGAGAGAGAGAGAGAGAGAGAGAGAGAGAGAGAGAGAGAGAGAGAGAGAGAGAGAGAGAGAGAAAGCTGATTCATAACACCCCTTTACATGAAACTTGACAACAGAAACAAAGGGAGAGGGGAGGAGAATGCTTGCAATGTATTAGGAGCTGGGAGGGAGGTGAGGAATTTATGTGAGCTGTTTATGGCCTGAGAAGATCCTGATACTTCAAGGCCATGCAATGGGAACCTTCCAAAAGCGCAGACTGCTTTCCCAAAATAAAGAAGAACATATTGGATTGGTGGACAATGAACAATGGGTAACTCAAATGGGGAAAAGTGAGAAATAAACTATGCTTTGCCCAAAAATCTGAGAACTGGCTTAGCTTCTTCTACACCTGCATGAATCTATCAGTAAAGTTATACCGCATGAATCTATCGGTAAAGTTATACTCTTGCATATGCCAACTGAACAATTGATGGTGTGTTTGTTTGTCTGTGTGTGCTGTGTGTACAGACAAAACCTGTAAGATATTTACATTCTCACATAAGGTCTCATGACACATTTGTCATTCCAATCTTGACACTTACAAAAAGGCTCAGAAATGGGTAATGGTGTGCAACAATTGGAACAAACAGATTGCCAATACTGGCAGTGATTCTTCTTTCTTCCAGAAAGTCCTACCTAGAAAAGGCACAGCTAAGTGGCAGAATCTAGCCCACCTTGGCTGATCATATCAAAAAGCCGACCATGGTTAGACTTATTAAGTACTTGGGGAGATGAGAATATCAGAAAATCACAATTTAACAAGCTAGTTGTCAGGGCTGCTTCCCTCAGAACTCAAGAAAGAAACCACTCAACTCCATTTTGCAGAATTAAGAGTACTTTTACTGGTCATGAGTAGATAGTAGCTAGGCAAAGCAAGATCTGAGGCAAAAGCGCACGTAATCATAGATATCAATAAGTTACCCAACCCCCTCCCCCTGGTAACCCCACCCCATAGTCCAATCCGTACACCCCACAGGTGTCATGTGGGAGACCTCTTCAAAAATCATAATCAGGTCAGTTGGCCTTGGCGGCAACTCCTCTATCTTCAGCATGTACAGTAGATGGTGAGAACAAACTCCCTTTTTACAGTCACTCCAGCACTGAACAATTCTCCCACCCAAATACCATGCCCCCTCTCCCCATTTCAATGGCAGCCGAAAGCAAGCAGCAAAACAGAGGCTGACACTAGTTCAAAGAGAGATGATGGATGGATAGTTGATGGATTAGATAGTTGGCTAGATAGAAAGATATCCAAAGAAGGCAACTTCCATAGCTACACCCACAGTTGCCAAGAACATCCCATGGACATCTTGATAAAGTCACCATGTGTTGATCTCAATATGAAGAATATGTTTCCGTTACCTTTTTTTATGTATAGATGTTAGAAACTACACCTGAAACTATTTATATGAAAAGCAATGCTTTCACTGAACTACAACTATTTTTAAATCTTTTTATTATAGATTTCTGTCCTTTGGCAACTCCCCTGGGAATTAACTTGAGTTTATCTATGAAAAGACATGTGGTATTTTAGTAAATTTAGCTTTCAATATATTGAGGCATAATATGTTTCCTCTTCTGAATTTCAGCCCCATTAGCTAAAGGATTTCTTGTTCATTTGCTGAGATTTTTTTAAAAATGGGGCTGCATATGTTTATTCCCACGTGGATACAGGCTTTCGGTGCACAAGTGAGAAAGAAATAAAGTGGCACATATTATTTATGTGGTATATACCCAATGCTTCTCCTGAATTTTGGGTTGATAGATTTAAATGTTTCAGTTTCATTTTCTTAGCAACTTTCCTATAACATTGGAAAGAGCTGTGGTGGCGCAGGGGTTAGAATTCAGTACTGTAGGCCAGTGTTTTTCAACCACTGTGCCGCGGCACACTAGTGACATAGTGTAAGGTGTGCCGTGGGAAAAACACCTTATATATAGTCAATATAGGCACAGAGTTAAAAATTTTTAACATTTTCTAATGGTGGTGTGCCTCGTGATTTTTTTCATGAAAAAAGTGTGCCTTTGCACAAAAAAGGTTGAAAAACACTGCTGTAGGCTAACTCACTGCTCATTCCAGGAGTTTGATTCTGAGTGGCTCAAAGTTGACTCAGCCTTCCATCCTTCCAAGGTTGATAAAATAAGGGCCCAGATTGTTGGGGGAAATATGCTGACTCTGTAAATCATTTAAAGAGGGCTGTAAACCACTCTGAAGCAGTATATAAGTCTAAGTGCTATTGCTGTTGCTATTTATTCTTCCATGTAATTGTTAAAATATAACTATAGTAAGAGTACTGTGAATTGCCTAGTGCTTCTCTGCTAAATTCTTTATGCTGTTTTATGTATTTTATTCTTATTTGATAAATAGCTTAACAATATATATTAATTTTTATCTATTTCTATAGGTTTCCAAGATCATTTTCTATTTACATTCTTTAAAAGCTATTTGAAATATCCTCTCATCAAGAGTTCTAAATATACCATGTAATTTATAATAGTTCAACAAACTATAGAATTGTTGGGGAACCAATGGCCTTCCAGATGTTGACAATTAACAGTATGTTTCACCAGTAGCCAGGTTGGCCCAGTTTGTTGTAAAATTGTAGTTAACAACATATAAATCAGAGTGGTCAAAACCCTACCACTTTTCTTGGGGGGGGGAATATAGTTAGATAGATTAGCAAAGGTAAGGGAATAAGAAATGATATCAAATTATATTTGGGTTTGTGGAAATACCATCCCAAGGAAATACAAACTGAGACCTGGAAGAGACACCTACAATAATAGAAGAGAGAGAGTGGGGAGGAGGAGGAGGAGGAGAGAATGAAAGGAAAATGGGAGAAAGAAGTAAGGAAAGGAGGATGGAAGGGAGAGGAAGAGAAGGAGAGAGGATAGGAAGGGGAAGAGGAAGAGTAGGAGTAGGAGAAAGGTAAGGGAATAAGGAAGGGAGAGTAGAGAGGAAGGAAGGACGTAGAGAAGGGAGGGAGGGAGAAAGGAAAGGGAAAATAAGGTGGTGTTACAACAGGAAGAAGGGATGGTAAATAAAGCAACCCAAACTGTACATTATAACCTATTAAATTTAATAATAAATGTATAAGAATGATAAATGTAAAGAAGAATAACAATTATGTGAATGTATACTTAAAATAGTATATGAGAATAAAAAATAAAACATATTCTTTAAAAAAAAAACCTACCCCTTTTTACATGCATGTAATATGTATCACAGATGTATAAATAAAGAAATGGGGTTGCAATTTTATGATCCCATCTACTGTCTTTCCTTTTGGTGGCATTTTTTCTGCAGTATCCTTTGATTTCCATGAATCTAAATTCCCCAATCCTACATTCAAACAAAAAAATTAAACTAATCAAGAACTAGAAAAACAAGGGATTGCTATGGTTTGGTATACGCAACTACAAATACAATTCTTCATTTTATTTATACTTCAAATATTTAGGGAGGAAAAGAATACTGTTGCATTTTTTCAGTGTTGTTGATTAACAATAATTGTTAAAAGACCTGCATTACAAATTGGAAGCACAGCAGACATTGAAAACATATCTTACCAAAGATTTACTTCTAATTTCTTGTTCATTGCAGTGGAATCAAAGGGAAAATATGCACACAGGGAGCTGTATTATTACATGATTAATTAGGTGCGTCTTCTGATTCCCCCCCCCTAATTATTTGACTGTCCTAGATACTCAAGTGAATATTTCTCAAAGGTCAGTTGACCTTTTCATTTTCTCTGTTACGTTTAATCACACTGTGGGAAGATACTTAATTTATTGAAAGCCCACATTCAAGCTTCAGAATGCATCAAGGGAAATGTTGTGGTTAGTACATATAATGAAATACCTGCTGGTCAGTTATTTTTAGACAATTTGCTACTTAAGAAAAAAAAGTATTAATCTTACATACTGCGCTGACTGTACATCTGGATTTCTATTCATAACCAAAGCCATTATAAGTAGATTGGGACAGTAAGGAAAAGCATATACCTACCAATTTATGCATAATCTTGTTAACACAAGATGTGCTAAAGAAGTTCTTTGTTTTTTTTAAGATGATGTAAAAGTTCTGAATTTTCTGAATAAGAAAGTTTTGGTCTCAGCATTTGTGCTGTGGTAATATTTAGAGTGACCTATAATATAGTCTATTGACACTATCATTGACAAGTGAATATCTGAAAGAAGGACCTCAGTCATATTACATCATCTAGGGTTCTGCTCTAGACTGATTGGCTAGACAAAACTCTTTTTCCAAAGTAATTTGCTCATCTCATTTTATAGGACAGTTGGGATAATAGATAAATTGCCCCTTCATGCTCAAAAGAACATGTTGTTCGATTACTTGGGAAACAAGCAGCTCTTCATATCCCTGGCATCATCTGATCCCAATTGTAATCTTGAGCTTTTTGTACAAATGTTAATTTGGTCTATGCCTGAACACAGAGCTTAAAAGGGATCAAGGTCCTGCCTTCTCTATAACCAGTGCAAGTTAGAGATGGAAAATTTATCACCTTAAGATGGCAAAGTTTAAAACTCTATAGAAAACTGGACTTTGGAGAATAAATTGTGAGCTAAAAGCAAAGCTGATGACTATGGCAGAATGAAAAGGCAGCAATTAGACTGGATCTTCGTAATTCTTCCCCAGACAGGAAGAGGCTTTGAGATTGCCTACAAGGATTCCACACAGTTGCCTCTTGTGAAATGATCCTAAGACAGTGGGTTTAGAGTTCTGGGTGAATAGGCAATACCTTCTTTGTTAAAATGCACATTTATGGACATAAGGTTCTCATGCTTCCCTTTCTAGTCCTTTTAGAAATTCATTATTAATTGTTGTTCAGATATTAGGAATCTTTGGCTTAACCAACCTGAAAAAATTGGTGAGTTTCCTTCAACACTTAGCAAAAGAAATTTTGAACACAAGTTTAAACACTTTTAAAAAAATCATTTCATTGTTTTTAATAAACAGGAAAAGGATGACTAGAACATTGATTCTAGAAAGTTAGACACAGACTAAAGGTACAGATGGGTTTGAAATAAGATTTTTAAAATTAATTATAAGGATCCTTCCAATGGGAAAATGTTGTTGTTTTGAATTCTTAAAAAAAAAGAAAAAGAAATCATAAAATAGAATTTTGAAAGTTGGACGTTATAGCAAACCAGTAGGAACTAAAATTACAATGAAAGAAAAGCAATTAAATTTGACTTACTAATACAAAATTAGCGGGACATGGTGGCTCAAACCAGGGTGCGGTCGTTCAGTGGCTAAGATGCTAAGCTTGTTGATGAGAAAGGTTGGCAGTTCAGTGGTTCGAATCCCGAGGGCCACATAATGGAATGACCTCCTGTTATTTGTCCCAGATTCTGCCAACCTAGCAGTTCGAAAGCATGCAAAAATGCAAGTAGAAAAATAGGAAACACCTTTGGTGGGAAGGTAACAGTGTTCGTGCATTTGGCATTTAGTCATGCCAGCCACAGGACTCCAGAGATGTCTTTGGACAGTGCTGGCTCTTCAGCTTTGAAACAGAGATGAGCACTGATCCCCTAGAGTTGGGAACAACTAGCACAAATGTATGAGGGGAACCTTTACCTAATACAGAAAGGTGCCTACTTTTAACAATGGATGTGATGATATTTTTGAACAAAAGAGCCTTAATTATGTTCTAAATAATTTATTTGTAAAAGTTAATTAGCTAATGGTTTATAACAGTGATCCTCAAACTTGGCAACTTTAAGACTTGTGGATTTCAACAACTGTTGACTTCAACAACTGGAGAACTCTGGGAGATGAAGTCCACAAGTCTTAAAGTTGCCAAGTTTGAAGACCCCTGCTCTATACCTTGCTATATTCTTCAAAATTCTTTTTTAAAACTTGTATATTAATTTGTCACTTTTTCAACCCTTTAGCATGAGATATGAGATTAGAGAAATGTGTGTGTGTGTGTGTGTGTGCGGCGCGCGCGTCAATGTTCCCTCTAATTTTTTTTCAATGTGAGCAGAAAAGTATAGTGTTTGAGGGGCACATTTTCATGCCTGAGCACCTGAATTTTTTTCACAGATGTCACCTAAGACAACAACGAAATCAGTATTATTTGAAACTCAAAGTTATGTTTATTCAAGGTATCCACTTAATTAAAAGTGTTATATAATATCAGTATTACTTAACAACGGTCCTGCTTAGCAACCAAAATGTTGGCTCAGAAACTCTGGCATTGAAGGATGCAAGTCTTAAAGCTGTCAAGTTACAAGACCCTTGCACCCCTAACCCTTTAGAAAAAAAACCCAGGGGTCTTCAAACCTGACAGCTTTAAGATTTGTGGACTTCAACTCCCAGAATTCCTCCTCCAGTCATGTTGGCTCAGAAACTCTGGCATTGAAGCATGCAAGTCTTAAAGCTGTCAAGTTACAAGACCTTTGTACCCCTAACCCTTTAGGAAAAAAACCCAGGGGTCTTCAAACCTGACAGCTTTAAGCCTTGTGGACTTCAACTCCCAGAATTCCTCCTCCAGTCATGTTGCAGTCATGATCATCTGCGTGGATCTGCTCCATCTTCAGGTTTTTTCACAGGGGGCAGGGCTGCCACTGAAGATGCCAATGAGCCCCTTCCGCCACTAGAATACCTGCTGCCGCCTCCTCCTCCTCCTCCAACAGCACCAACATATTTGCTGCCCAGCGCTGCAGCCGAGGTGAAGCCTCCAAAGCTCCTGCAGGCGCCCCCGCCCATGGCAGTGGCGGCAGTGCCTCCCCCTCCGCTCAGAGTACCTCAGCTGGGCTCTGGGTTACCCCTGCCTCCGCCTCCACCTCTGCTGTGCTTTTGAGAAGCCATGAGGCCTTTTTTCCTGCTCCCGCCCCCTCCGCCGCCTTCCTACTAGCTCCCGTGGCCAAATGGCTCCTCAAAAGAATGGCGGAGGAGGAAGGGGGAGGGATAACGTGGGGGCCAGCTCAGGTGCTCTGCGTGGAGGGAGAGGCACCACTGCCACGGGCGGGGGTGCTGACGGAAGCTTTGGCGGCTTCACCTCAGTTGCAGCATTGGCGGCAAATCCGGCAGTGCTGTTGGAGGAGGAGAAGGCGGCAGCAGATATTCCCCTCAGCTTCTGGAGCCTGTGACAGAAATCACTGTGCGCAGTTAGAAACGGCTGCGTGGTGTTTTCTTGCCACATGCGTGGCCACACAGCCGCGCACCTTAGAGGGAACAGTGGTGTGCGTATGTGTACACACACACACACACAAACACACATATCAGTAGATTTGCCTTGGAACTCTTTAGAACTCTGCACTAGGATATTTCAAGATTCTCTCCTAATCTAATGCTCTTCAACAGTTTTATAAGTACAGTAACTTAGACAAGGGGCTAAAAGAAATGGTCAGCCAATTTGCAGATAATACAAGATTGCCAGGGAAGAGATTGCTAACATCTCAGAAAAGAATAATATCATTTCCCAAAGCCTTCTGGAAAAGCTGTTCATATCTTTCTGAAATGCCAACACGGTTGGATCTAGTTAAATCTTGGGGAAATTACTGTTGGTGAAAGGTGAGGGGCAGATTCAGAAGGCTCATCCATAAATTCTTCCTGGTGATACACCGTAACTGAATATTTAAAGAATTACACAATGAATTGGCTCCCATAATCAAGTACCTATCCACATTTTAGCATAACTTAATGGATTGTATGACCTCAGCTGTCAGCCTCTACTTCCCTTGCTGGCTATCTGCTGCCATAGAAATGGGGAGGGTGGGGGCTCATGGTATTTGTGAAGGGAACCTTATGGTACTGGAAGAGTTATCAAGAGGGGGTTTGAATTTCACCATCTTCTGCGCATGCTATTGGCCTGTGTTTGGACTTGGTCAAGGTCAACCGTCTCTGCATACCAACTGAAGGAGAAGTTTTGAAGATGCAACCCACATGACACTTAGGGAGTTGAAGATTGGTTATTGGGTTGGTGTAACTGGGGGGAGGGTGCTGGGTAAATGTTTGAGATATACTTGTTCACCTTTCTCAGATCTTGCTTAATGCCAGGCTTTTTTTTCTGTACCTTTGAAAAGAGCTGGTCATCCCAACAAATGTCTTGCTTATCATGATTATTCTAAAATTCCAATCATCAAATGTGGAGAAGGCTCGTCTGCAAGTAAAAAAATATGCTTGTGTATTCTGGCTTGAATATCCTGGCAACTATTATGGTGAACACATGGCAGTGATCAATCAGTTAATAGACACAGCAGTCATCAATCAGATAATTGACGCTGCCTATCACAGAAAGGTCAAACACTCTTACTGGGAACAACCATCTGACATGCTTAGCAAAGACAGGATTTTGTCTGTTAGCTTTTGTGTGCTACATTTTCCATGGTTTCATCAGGTCTCATACCTCAGAAGTGGACAGTAGGTTGAAAAAGAGGAGTAGTACTGTATTTTTCGGAGCATAAGACGCACCTTATTCCCACAAAAAAGAGGGTGAAAATAAACTGAATGCAGCATTTTTGGTCTCCCGAAACCCTGTCCCCTTCACAAAAATGGATGTGCAGAGGGTTTGGGAGGCCTGCAAAATACTCCTGGGGGCAGGGGAGGGCAAAAGCAAGTGAAAAATGGACTGCTTTTTGCTTGTTTTTGCCCCCCCCCCCGGAGCACTCTAAGCCTTCCAAAGCCTATGCATATCCTGGTTTTTTTTGCAAAAAGTGTGCCCGTTTTTGCAAAAAATTGGCCTTTTTTTGCTAGTTTCCCCCCACCAGTCCCAGGAGCACTTTGCAGGCCTCTCAAACTCTCTGCATGCCCAAAACAAAACAAAAAAAATGAGGTGTGCAGAGGATTTGGGAGACCTGCAGAGTGCAAAAACTTTTTTAAAAAATTTACCTCTTCAAAATCTTATACTCCGATGTGTCTTATAGTCTGACAAATACTGTAGTTAAGGCAATCAAAAAGGCCAATCAAAATTGCAAGGGTGGCCCATCATTTTTAGGTGAATGTGAAAAAAAGTGTTCAGACAATGTATGTCTAAGACAGGGATGTCAAACTCATGGACCGCAGGCCAGATGTGTCACATGTTGGCCACCCCACTCCCATTTTAGTGAAAGAGGAAAAGTCATGATACATCATGTCATAACAATGTGATGATGTGAGTTTGACACCCCTGGTCTAAGACAAGAATCAAAATAATGTATATAAGTCTCAAAGAATGTCAGAATAATTTAAATTGTAAACTCAAGGAGCTATAATTAAGGTTGCCATTTACTCTTTGCAAAAACAAAGTCGCCATTAAAAAAAGAGGATGTTCATTTGCATAAAATATGCATATGCAAATTTATAGAGGTGGAGAAATTGAGAAAGATTGTTGAGAGCTCAAATGGAAATGCAATACACATCCAATTAGCTGTTGTTAATAAAAACAATAACAATTTAGGAAAATAGCTAAATAAACAACAGACTCAAGTAGCAACTGGCTATCTATTTGTACTGTTTACTCCAGAAATGTTAACTTTATTAACTATATAATTTTGATTCTAATTTCTACTATGATTCTTTCAGCAGAATATTTGAATTACTGTTCTTTTTTTATTATAAGTATCAATTTAAGTATAAAAATAATCTGAATTCATTAAAATGAAACTTAAAAACAAAGTGCGAATCAGACTAAACAAAAATGTGGTTCAGCTTTCCCTGATCAGCTGTCCTTCAGAAATACTTCCACAATTTAGACACCTTCGGGTTATGAAATGCATATCTTATTCGACTTCAGTACCATCTAAAAATCTATCAGTAATGCTGAATTGGTTTTAATGAATGTGCTTGTAGGCAAGGATGTGTTTAAGAAATTAGAGTGACCCCCAACCCTGCTGTCTTTCTGAAAAGCCCTAAAGATTTGGATTTGTTCCTGAACATGGGGATTGAATGTGAGATGTTGTTATTTTATTGTTAATTGGGTTTTGCCCTTGGCTGTCATTATAGGCTCTTTATTGCTATAATTTTATGTTTAATTTTGTAGTTGCTATTTATGTGAGGTTAAGTTTCCCGGAGTTGCCATGGTGAGATGGGCAGTCAATTCAATTCAATCAGAATAAAGCTGGAAGGGACCTTGATGGTCTTCTAGTCCAATCCCCTGCTCAAGCAGGAAACCCTATATCATTTCAGATAGATGGTTGTCCAGTCTTTTCTTAAAAACCTCCAGTGATTAAGCACCTACAACCTCTGAAGGCAAGCTGTTCCACTGGTTAATTAATTGTCCTCACTGATAGGAAGTTTCTTCTTAATCCCAAGTTGCTTCTCTCCTTGATTAGTTTCCATCCATTGTTTCTTGCTTTCTGGGGCTTTGGAAAACAAGTTGATCCCCTCCTCTTTCTGGCAAGCTCTCAAATACTGAAATACTGCTATCATGTCTCCCCAGTCCTTCTTTTCTCTAGATTAGCCAAACCCAAATCCTGCAACCATTCTTCATATGTTTTTGTCTCAAGGACTTTAAGCATCTTAGCTGCTCTTCTTTGCACTTTTTCCAAAGTCTGATCTTTTTTGTAATGTGGTGACCAAAACTGGATGCAGTATTCCAAGCATGGCCTTACTAAGGCTTTATAAAACTGTACCAATACTTCACATGATTTTGATTCTATGTCTCTGTTTTTCCTGCCTAGGTGTAAAACCTTGCTTTTCTCGACATTAAATTCCATGCTGTTGGATATGACCCATTGTTCATGTCTGTCAAGATCTTTTTGGACCCTGAGCTTGTCTTCTGGGGTGTTGGCTATTCCTGGCAGCTTAATGTCATCTGCAAATTTGATGAGTTCCCCTTCTATTCCTTCATCTAAGTCATTTAGGAAAATATTGAAGACACAACTATTTTAGAGGAATATTAAGTCCTCTAAATTGAATGAATGAATGAATGAATGAATGAATGAATGAATGAATGAATGAATGAATGATACATTAATCACACCAATAATTACACTAACTCATTAATGAACACTTGACTTGAGGGTGAGGTTTAGTCATAATATCATGAATTTAGTAATAATCATTATAGTTTTTAGGAGAGGAAACATTCATGATTTCTCAACTTTCACACAATCTTGGGTGAGATATCGAAGATAAAATACTTGTAATGTTGTGAGACTTTGAACATATGTGTATATGTTCCTGTGTGTGCATGTTCCATAGCACCCAGTGAGGCATGATGTCTGAAAAGATCGCCTGTCACCGAGATGATTGCCTGCCAAGTCCTGTTATGAACCTCTTGATGGTGGTGATGGAGAACTATTTTTGGCCAATGAGAGAGATTCTGTGAGAGATCTCAGAATGCTAGATGTGTACAAGAATATATACACCCAAGAGGATCATCCAAAGTCATAATATCATCCCAGTTGTCCAACTAAGGCAAGCAAGCACTTATATTGAGCAGCAGCAATGTAAGAAGATGCTGGAAAGGGATGATCACTTGAATGTTCCTTGCAAAGGGATAAACTGTGCTTCAGAAGTGAATGCTAAACAACTCCTATATCTTATCAAGATAGCCACATGGATAGACAGAATTAAATGATTGATGATATAGTGGCTGATGATGGATCTTTCACATCAGGTGGCATTTAACATATCACCAGAAAAGAGGTGAGAATCTTTTGGAATATTAATAATGTTTATGACATGTCTAGATATTAAATATTTTAGGACACCTGGTTTTTTATTGTTTATTTTTATTATAAAACATATGTAACACATTATTATTAGGTACAATAGTATTTGCAATATACAGTATTTCCTTGAGATTATTAACAGTTTACTGCAGTGTTGCTCAACTTTGACTCAATTTTAACAGCCATTTAATATAATAGTTATTCAAGTCCAACCTCTGATGCCGGAGGTAGTTGGCCAGTTTTATGGTTAACTTCAATCTGACAGAGTGTGCAAGTAATATTGGAATGCCAAAACTGAAAATGATCAGGATGAAAATCTTGTTTCCTTCTAGGAAACAGAAACAAGCAGAACAATCTGTCATTTCTATCAATCTAATTTTTTTCATTGTCAAAACAGCTATCAAACAGCTAAACTGATACAGAAATTGATGAAATATCTGTAAAAATATAAAAAACAACAGAAGAAACATCTATAAAGTTCTAATCAAATACAAACAAACCTAGAGAAAGACACACTGGCCAAAGATTGGAAGAAATCAAAATTTATGCTAACCAAAAAAATATTCCTCAACAAATTCATTGTCCTCATGTGAAACTGGTACACAGAATAGGAAGCCACATTCATGATGGAACCTGGTGAAAAAACTGGCTTCAAATCAGTAATGGAATGAGACAACACTGTCCATATTTATATGTTAAATATAAAGAATACCAAACTAAAAATATAGCAATCAGTCTCAGAATACTGAAATTACAGTATTCAAGTGGCCAATAGTTTCTACCTTTTTAGGATTGTAGCAATGTTAAATGAACCAGCAATAAGAAATACATCACCATGGATAGACAATAAATCAAACAGATCATACAACAAATCAATCCACAGTTCTCACTCAAGGCAGAAATAACCAGGTTCAAATTATATTTTGGACACACTATACCCTTGTGAAGTGTGTAATGCTGGGAAAGGTGGCAAGAAAGAGAAGAAAAGAACAACCAACATCAGGGAGTGGCAATGAACGTACGGTTGGAAGACTAATGGGCAATGCTGGGAATAGGTTATCCTGGAGAAGATCTGTCTTTGTTGTTGCCATGAAGTGACATGGACCTAAGGACACATAAACAATCAATCAAATCAATCTAGTTGACATAAGACAATTGCCAATATATATACAGTATATCAGTACCAGATATTAATAGTGTATCACACACGGTCATGTGTACCTATCAGCATGATAGCCTTTGAGAACTGGTCATCATTAAATAGTAATAAATATATATACTTGTTCTTTGTACTTTCAGTTAGGTAGCCAGAACAAGAATGTTTCAAAGTCTGGTATCTAATTTCATAAATCAGACTCTGACACATTTCAAAAGACACCATCAAATTAATTTTATACAGAAAATGAAATTCCAAAAAGTGAATAGAGCCTACGCATGTATATACATATTTATATACACACATCACTGCAATTTATTATGTCTCAATAGTGAATGATATATTCATATATTAAGGAAAGAAAACTGCAGACAAAAAGGGAAAAAAACTCTAATTCATTCTGCAATCCAAAATAATTTACAAGGTAATACATTTCATTAATACAGTGAGATTTCTTTCTGAGTAATCCTACAGAAGACAATGCCGTTTGAATATTGCTATACCTGAGTGCATACAAAATGGCTCATTTTCAGAGACTCTTTAGATATCATGAAGAAATGCCATTCCATTTCATCATAACTTATAAATAGCTTTTGAAGGAAACACAAGTGCTTAACAATATTCTCCATCTTACAGCAAATCCTGTCATTTGATTAGCTAATTCAGTAATTTCAATAGAAATCTCGTCCTTAGAAAACAGTAGCTTTTAATAGATCCACATGGGGAAAAGCATTTTTGTATCATTAGTGTAGGTTTCCTATCTATTCTCTATTGAAGATGGATGGAAAATGACTGTCAGAATAATTAGCTATTCTGCAAGTCAAACTCCAGTGCTAACTTATTATCTTGACACTGATGATTAGCATTCAAAGTGAGACTATTTCACAAAAGAGCAAATTTAACTGAAGGAACAATGCAAAAATAAAGCATGTATTATTGAAAGAATGAAATCAGTCATAGGTGAGGAAATACTGAGGAAATCCATTGTACCGGTAACTGTTTTCAGGGTTTTTTTTTATTTTTCTTTTAAGCCTATTATTTCAAATTTCAAGTAATTTCTGTGCCAAACATTTCTCCTTCTAATTGTTCTCATTTAACTTGATGAAAAGTTTAAACAATAGTGAAATGCTCCTGAATAAAGTGAAAAGTTCTTATGTTTAATTAAGGGCTGCGTGAAAGAGGTGCTTTATACAGTAGTTCTTTGCCTAGATCAGGAGTTCCCAATCGTGGCAACTTTAAGCCACATGGATTTCAGCTCCCAGAATTCCCCAGCCAGCATGACTGGCTGAGACATTTTGGAATTTAAAGTCTACACATAACCTCCTGCCTTCTGATTCTTTGGTTGAATCCCAAGTAAAACTTCATGAGGGAATTTTCCCAACCATCTTTCAGGGATTGTTGAGTTATTCACAACTAAATGTTAATATTTTATTTATTTATTTATTTGTTTATTTTTACTTTATTTAGTTTGTCAAACAAGTACAAGATAACAGGTATAAGTATAAACATGGACAAGAACAAAGGAAATGAGTACAAATAAATGGGGACAGTAGAATAGGGAAGGTAGGCACTCTGGTGTGCTTATGCATGCCCCCTTTATGGACCTATTAGGAATGGGATGAAAGTTTAAGGTTGAAGCTGTGGGGGATTTGAGGTTGTAGCAACAGGTAGAGCATTCCAGGTGTTGACCACTCTGTTGCTGATGTCGTATTTTCTGCAGTCGAGTTTGGAGTGGTTATCCTTGAGTTTGTATCTATTGTTTGCCTGTGAATTATTGAGGTTGAAGCTGAAGTAGTCATTGACAGGTAGGACGTTGTAGCAGATAATTTTGTGTACTATGCATAGGTCAAACCATAGGTGGCATAGTTCCAGGTTTTCCAAATTTTGAGCCTGGTGGCATAAGGGCTTCTATTGGGAGCAGAGGAGTATTCCCAATCACATCAACACTGTTACCAATTTTGAGTATTCTTACAGGATATTGTATTTGCTTTACATTGATTTTTTTCCCCATTAATATTTATAATATTTGAATTCCAGTCTTCAATTTATTTTAGCATTCTTACAGATATCTCTTAAATATTCCTTTCTTTCCATGGCAGTTTTTTCCAAGATCTATTTTCCCTGTTTTATCATAAACCATTATTTCTTTCTCCATGTATACACTTGACCCAGCCTATGGGAAACCATAGCCGGTCACAAGCCCGGATAAATGGGGAGTGTTGGTTCCCATGGTGACGGAACCGTGAAACAAGCTGAGAATCCAATGGCAGGACAACACACGGATAAACAACTCTGTAATCCGTGACGTTCTGCCTTTGGCCTTCACAATGCAACGGTCACTGCCTTGTGGACGTTGACATTTACGAAGATTAAGTCAAGTCAAGTCATGTATACACTTGAATAATCCTATGCCTAACCACATATTCAAAACACAGATATCTTTTTATAAATATAGTTATAAAACTATATAGTTTGAACAATTAATCTGTGGAACAACTTGCCTCCAGAAGTTTTGAATGCTCCAACACTGGAAGTTTTTGAGAAGATGTTAGATAACCATTTGTCTGAAATGATACAGGGTTTCCTGCTTATGGTATAGGATTGGACTAGAAGACCTCCAAGGTCTCTTTCAACTCTGTTATTCTATTCTATTCTATTCTATTCTATTCATATTCTCTAGTCACCATTCTCTTTCATTCCTGAGACTCCAAATAGTCCAATCCTTTTTTCCGTTCCTACTTATACATGTATATTACGTAACATTATATTTTCCTTTGTAATATCTTCATTCAAATGTTGCATATTTTCCTCAAAATTAATATCTGGTTTTTCAACTGATATGATTTCTCATAGCATAATATATAGCTATCAGTAACCTATGGGTTTCTACTTTCATATGCACACTCAGAATATGCATACATAAGTTAAATGTTACCACCTAACACTTTTTGACATACATTTTAGCTTTTTCATTCATAATGAAATCAAGGACTTCACTTCCCTAAATATATTTATTTGCTCCATTCTATAATATTATCTTTATTCAGATCTGTTATATTGTTCATTTTTCTCTTGATTTGACTGACACACATCACATTTTTTGTCCTGTAATTCATTTCCTTCATTAATACATGTTCTTTGCCATTCATTTGCCTTACATTCCAAGTGGCAACCTTCCATATTTCATGATTACTGCAGTTGAGCCCCATCTGCCCAATGGCTTGTCCAATCAAAATGTTACGTAACATTTTTAGTAATATAGAGCAGGTGTAGACTAGAAACCCATCTCTATATACTTGTTCCACATGTAACATCTTCTACTAATTGTAAGTCAGATTTGGTCAATCATAGCCAATATACCCCAAACCCCAATTTTATCCAAATATGTTCTATGTAACATAATTTAGAGGTTACCTCGTAGGTCAACATGATGTCAGGAGCCCATCATCTGCTGAATACATATAGTGTACTGACCCCCAGGCTTTTGTGCTTTGAATCTTACTAGGACCAGAGGCTGGCTATGAGAAAAAGAAGAATATACCTATAAACCCACCCTGGATACATTGAATGTAGAAATTATTTTAGTATTTTCCTGTAAACTGCCCATCAGCTCTGATTTGGTCCAAACTGAGTTTCAGAAGTAATGTACAGGAATGACTTGATTAACAACAGTAATTGGGATTGGCAACTCTGTCAATCTAAGTGACACAGTCATAAAGCATAATGTCATGTGATTACCAATAATAATCACTGCTGGAAATATTTTAGTTAATCATCTATTTGATTTTTAACTTTATGCATTGAGTTAGCGTTAGTTCCCCACTCCAGAAAAATATATTTGAAATATATATATTTCCTTCAAAGGCTTATCCAATATGTAGACATATTTTACAGCTTTTTAAGGTAATGTTACTGAGGATGATTTAGCTAATGCACAGATCTGCAAATTGATGCCTGATTTGTAATTAATCTTGATAGATCATTCTGACTTTAACTAATTACCTTATATAATTCAGAAATTATTCAGATAATCAGCACATTTTCCATTCACTCAATATACCCATAACACATAGTCTTTTGAAGCATTACTTTATGTTTTTTATCTGTAATAGCACCCAAAAAGGTAGTTGGGGTAGAGAAGAAAAGAGTTTTGAAGAGGTTCATACCATAAGGCTATACAGATCATGAATTATACTGCACAATATATTCCAGAATGTCTTCTTGGCATGAAAGAAGAATCATATTAGATTGAGAATTGGACAGAGTAGTGTAAGGAAGAGAGACCAGTTTCTCCCTGTAAGATTGTCCACTCTTCACTCATTGATCAAACTCTACGGAGGGGCTACACGGATAGTTTCACTGAAGAGTATCCCCTGTGGGTCCCATGATGCAGCTAGTGGGCCAATTAAGTACAAGAGACTTGTACAAGACAGAACCTGTAATGCCTCATGGATTAGATACTGCAGGAACCTGATGGGGCTCTCCCTGTTGAAGCATGCAAAAATCATCTGCTTTATTATGCAGAACTACATGGAAACACTTGGGGGATAACTAGCTCAGGATCAGATTTTGATAGAACGTTTCTCCCTTAGGAAACATGGTTGGCAGTTGTTTTTTTCTGCTTGCCACTAATGACTTCCCTTCCATGATCTTCCATTGAATCTGTGAGGATAGAGCGAGCTGTCCCCAAAGTAAGGCTCAGAAACAGAATAGGACTTAGTAATGAGGAGCATGCCAGGTATGGGGCATCCTTTCAGGCACTTCATGGACTGGAGAAAAGCACTCTATGCCATAAGGATTTAAAAAGAATGATGGAACACTTGCTCCACTTCCAGGCTTAAAATGTATGTATTTATTGTTCATGAGACTTATGTTCTGCTTGTATCAAAGGAACTCAAGGCAGCTTATATATATGACTCCCATCTCCAATTTTTATCTAAATACTGCTTCAGCTTCTTGCCTCTATATAAGACACTTGAACCAAATTGCAACAAGATTAAAAGAAAGGTATATTTTCATATTTACTCAATTTTCTTCTCACCTCTCCACTGTGTTGGTAGGCTTAATAACCTCAACAGTATACCCAGCTTTTCAACTTTAATACAACCTATTGACCTTCTGAAGAAAATGTATACATGATTCTATATACCTATGATGGCAAATCTATGGCACGCATGCCACAGGTGGTACGCGAAGCCATTTGTCAGGGCACGCAAGGCGCTGCCCTGTCATCTCCAGCGTGCATGCGCGCATTGGCCAGCTGACTTTGCCTTATTTGAGGCCATTTTTTGCCCTCCGTAGGCTTCCCTGAAGCCTCCAGAGTGTGAAAAACCAGCCCTACAGGCAAACTGGAAATTCAGGAATGGACTTCTGGTTTGCTCGTAGGGCTCTTTTTCATCCTCCGGAGCCTTCAGGAGGCTTCCCTGAAGGCTCCGGAGGGCAAAAAACCAGAAGTCACTTCCAGTTTGTCCATAGGGCCATTTTAACCCTCCGGAGACTTCAGGAGCATTCGGGGGGGGGGCTTCCCTGAAGGCTCCAGAGGGCAACAAATGTCTCTACAAGTTCCCGAACTTCCAGTTTGCCCATAGTAGGGCAGATATTTTGCACTCTGGAGGTGTCAGGGAAGCTCCTGAAGCCTCCAGAGGGCCTCTGGAGGCAGCGTGAAGGGCTGTTTTTGCCCTCCCCAGGCTCCTAGAAAGCCTCTGGAGCCTGGAGAGAGTGAAAAAAGAGCACCAAAAGTGGGGGGAGCACTGGTTGCACATGCATGCACACAGAGGGGAGGTGCATGCATATGTGTGGCATACCTGCGCACGACCCCCCTGCCCTCTCCCTGCTTTTGGCATGTAAGCCCAAAAAGGTTCGCCATCACTGCTATACACTGTACATGTGCTCTTCTTAGGAAAACATTCTGTAATCATAATATTTCAATATCTGAATACGATCCATCAAATTCATACAATATGTGAATATCATCCTTTTAAAATCCCATTGGTTTGAGTGGATGTTAAACATGTATTTAACAATGCAGTCCTACATAGGTTTACTTAAAGTAAAATTTCAGCCCTATTCAGTATGTTTAAGATTCCAGCCAAACATTCCTATTTTTTTTTAATGAGGTTCAGAACTTTGATTAGATGATGATGATGAGCCATAAATCTTCATTTGTAAAGATAGGTCAGAGGGCCATCAGGTCTCACATGCTGAGCCCAGTTCACCGACAAATGCGTGCCTGACAAAAGCACGCCGACAAAACCGCAGCGAAAAAACTGCGACATCGAAAGCGCGCCCACAAAAGCGCGCTGACAAATGTGCACCGATAAAAGCGTGCCATCAGCAAACAACGCGAAAAAAACATAATAACCCTAACCCTAACCCTAACCCTAACCCTAACCCTAACCCTAACCCTAACCCTAACCCTAACCCTAACCCTAACCCTAACCCTAACCCTAACCCTAACCCTAACCCTAACCCTAACCCTAACCCTAACCCTAACCCTTACCTTAATCCTAACCCTTACCTTAACCCTAATCACGCTTTTGTGGGCGCATTTACAACGTCACGGTTTTCTTGCCGCGGTTTTGTTGGGCGCGCATTTGTCAGGTCATTTGTTGGCTCAGCCCCACTGTGCCCCACTATATGCATTCAAGCACAACTGGCAGGACAGCAGTGTATTTCTTCCACTTTGTTTCCCAATCGTTGTCTCTGTATTAAAGGTATTGCTTCTGCAGCAATCTATCTTAGTAGCCCCACCTTCCTTTCTCTGTGCATTTCTTTTCTTTCTTATTGCTTAAGCACAGTCCAGCTTAATTTTTAAGGTCAATAAAATCTTTTGAGTCTCGAGGTTTGTAATCAGTAACTCTGGATGTTGTGAATAGCACATTTAATGCCATCTACTTAATTACTGCTGTGTTGATAAGGTTGCTCGAATCCAGAAAGCTTCATTAAATTTTAAGACCTAGCTCTTCATAAACAAATGTTACTGCTTGTGTAGATTGGTATCAATAAATGAAATAAAACAGAGTCTGGGGCATTCGAAGGATGCTGATAAATTTAAGGTGATTTCAGTCCGGCTGTTTACAGAATTATTTTTTAATAAATGACTGAGATGGGTTATCGTCATCAGCTTCCTAAGGCACACCATGACAAGTCAGAATCTCTAAAGGACTCCTTTGCTTTGGGAGCCATTTTAATTTGTTTAATAACCAAAAAAAAAAAAAAAAACGACCAACAGCAACTGAAAGTTAATTAAAAGAGAAAACAAACAGCATCAAATTCCTGAA